>NC_143438.1:77988750-78297500 GCF_987193195.1 Phasianus colchicus
TCATTTCAAATATTTGAATAACTCTTTTAGCTTATATTTTACTTATTTAATTTATAATAATAAATTTATATTTATTATTTAAACTTCTACAAGTTTAAATTTAGTCATTTTCAGGTACATTTTGATGAGTTAACCTTCATAAGGAGATCTAGGAAAGTATTTCTGTGCCCAAAGCTAGACATATGCCAAAGTAGCTAGGTGATTCAGTTTTGTAACTAAGCATTTCATTCTTTAACATATAGATGAGGCATGCACTGAGACACAAACAAAATATTAATTTTAAATGTTTCTGGATTTTGAAGTTCATTGTACAAAACATAGAGAGAAGATACTCTGTGTACCAGTGAAGGGCGGGATTTTTTCATTATCTAGTTGTCAGTCTATCTATAACTAGTCATCTGTTCAATTGTCAATAGAAAGAGATTAGGTATTTCTGAAGTTCATTTTGTCATTCCCTAATTTGAGTGTTAAGAAGGGTGGGACAAGTTAGATTTTGCAGATATCTGTCTGTCTTCTTGTGCTACAGTGGGAGCCGAAGTAATCAGTTCAGTACTGATCAGTCACTGGCACCAACTGATGTTTATTCTGCCACAACAGATTTCTCAGTACTAGTACTTCAGACATACCAAGAATATTCTCTGTAAATGAGGTCAGCTGATGTAGTCTGATATTCTTACTAGTGAATATATTTTCATTCCAAGATACTGCAAAAGGTTAAAAAGCAACTGGTAACTATGGGTACTGTATCTATTGACCTGTGTGCTCTTTTTCATGTCCACATTCTACTTAAATCCAAATTTTTGGGACAAAAGATAATTTTCCAGTATAAAATTATGCCACACATATATAAATAAAAGCACTTTTAAGTGCAAAAAACTTCCATTCAGAACACTGTTGTAAGTTTAAATGCTTTCCTATTAGTCTTGTTTGGTACAAACACAGGAATGTTGATATACTGCTTGAAAACATAATAATTTATCTGAAAGCTCTTAGGAATACTGAAGTAGAATATTTCTATGCAACCAATTTCCAGACCTTGTAAATCAAGACAGTCTCGATAAAATAACAACCAACAAGTTCATTTCTTAGCTTCTAATGTTTCTCTAAACAGTAGTTACACTCCCACACACTGCAAGATAAAATAATTATCTTAAAAGTTTGCATTTATCACTTATGATGAAAGTTTGTCCTGTATGTCTCATCTGAATTAGTATAAAAACTACTAATCCAGAAACACTGCCAGTCAGGAGCTCAGTTCATACAGTTTTTACCATCTGTGGAAGTAGATGTGTGTCTGAAAAGAAAAGAAAATTATGACTCCTTGGTGAAGTATTATACATTTCTCTCCTTAACAGAATAATTTATATTTACAGTAAGTAAAAGATTTACTAGTGGTATGAAAACTATCAGATAGCATGTAACCAGTGAAGAAGAAGGGAGGAAATGAGTGAAATTAGAAATAAGAGTAGTAGAAAACAGAAGGGGAAGCAGTAGTACAGTAAGACAAGAGCTGGTGCCAAGGACATCGTCTATTGTACTCCCACGTGCAAGTCTGTTGTGCATTGCTGCTCAAACCCATTTTCTTTTCCTTTCTAGGGTAACTTTCAAGAGACTCTTTATAAAATTGTACTTTATTGAGTCAGCTGAACCAAATGTTTTTTAGAAAGGCACATGAATTCCTGCCGTATTTTAATTATTTAAACCACAATATATTATTTAGTGTTCATTTGTTTTAGGGCTATCAATCTATGTGTATCAAAGAAATGACATTCTTATTTGAGTGCTTTTTAAAATAGTATTAGGAGTTACTCTCAAAAAGAACTTTTAGAGCACATAATACTTTGGGTATTTCAAGAAACTATATATGGCACTTTCCTGCTTTAAATGATGGATTGTTTAACCTCAGGCAAATATCTACTGTGTAACACAAATGTATTATCTAACCTCATAGTGGTGTAATTTTATTGATGTGCTGTTTTCTCTCTCTCCATAATAGGTGGGTTATATACCCCTAATACCAGCTGGAGGTATCTGTCCCTGGATTTTATGTGCCACCTGGGCAGATACTTGAGCCTGATTGCTAACCAGAAAAGGGACACTCTAGTGGAGGAGCAAGATGAGGCGAGGAGCGTCTCTTCCTTCCAGTTAAAAGAGACTCTTTTTTTTTCGTACTTTTTGATGCTTGTGTTTGTTTTTTGTTTTTAATGCCATGAGTGTCAGCAATGGAGATAGCATCAAAAGAAACAATAAGGATGAATTTCCAGGCTTAAAACTTGTAAGAAATTTTCCACTGATCATACCATCAGGTGTAGCTGTGGGAAAGGAAGGACCTCTGGCTACTGGGAGAGAAAGAGGAGCTTTCTGAGCAAGGGAGAGACACTAAAAGACATGGAAATTATCTGACAGAGCATAGTGGAAGGAGGGAGATGGAGAGAACTCATGGGATAACTGATAGGACAAAGGGGTAACTGTAGTCATCTTGGCCAGGGACAGGACAACGAAGTGGAGTAACATAAACACTGCTAAACATCCTCTTTTATGATGGAGGATCTGGACCTTAGGTCCCATCCTGCAAAATTCCTCTGTTGCATTCTGTTATAGGCACAGTTACTCCTGCCATGAAGACTGATGCTAGTTCTTAGATATGGCTATATTGGTAATTTCTATTTTGTAAACGATGCTACTGTGTTAGTTGCCATTCAGAGAAAGCAGTTGTAATTTAGAAACTTCCTGTGACAGGATAGTAATTTCTAACTAGTTTTTGGGAAAAGAAACAACTCAAACATTGTACTGTTTTTTGCATACAGTGGTGTGAAAATAAGGCAGGCTTCCTGGAGCAGGGACAAACTGTTAAGCATGCTGTGATTGAGCAGGGAGTTTGTGAGCCCTGAGGGCTCAGCTTGTGTTTCAGGCTTTTCACGAGGCAGTCTTTGCAATTAGAAAAAAGATCCCCTTCATGATGCAGCAGGTACTACAGATTCCTTGGAGTCAGGTATTCAAGAGTCCTCAAGTGAGCTAGCAGGATCTTTGGTAAAAGCCTAGACAGATTATTTCTGAGAGATGTTTTGAAGACTCGTCATTTTTTTTTCACGTTGAGTTGGCTTTATTAGAAAATTTGCAGCCACTTCCACTACTTTTCACAAACAAACTTCACTAGGCATGCAAGTGTTTTTGTGAATTTAGTTTACACTTATATTTAACTACACTTAAGAGGAAATCCAAAGTTAGAAACTGGTTTCCATTTGTTACTAATAATAACCCCTCACTTGAATCTTATTGATTAGAATGACTAAGAAACTAGGGAAATAAGCATATTAGCAGTCAGTGGAGATGAGAATTTAAGTTCTTTTGCATCTCTGTTTTCCAGGCTTTCTGTGCTTCCTCATTCTCACTCATGTACGTATCTCTTCAGTGAGTTTAAACTGCAAAGTCTGTTCTATTTAAGCAACGAACAAAATCAAGTGATTTTCCTTGTAATAAATGTAGTGTTGCTTGCCTGGTATTGTATCTTGAAAAATGACTTTCAGGAGTCAGAATATAAATTTTAACAGCAAGAAAGTTGAGGACCAGATGAAGTGTGATTCACTGCAGAGAAATAACTCAGAGCAAACTCAGCCTGATTTATTTCCAAAATTTCAATCTCATATTGTAGTTTTAACTATAAGGTGCCTTTTCTATACAAAAATATATTCCTTCCTTCCTTCCTTCCTTCCTTCCTTCCTTCCTTCCTTCCTTCCTTCCTTCCTTCCTTCCTTCCTTCCTTCCTTCCTTCCTTCCTTCCTTCCTTCCTTCCTTCCTTCCTTCCTTCCTTCCCTCCCTCCCTCCCTCCCTCCTTTTCTCTCTCCCTTTCTCTCTTCTTTGTTCATTCATCCTTTTATACTTAACATGAAATTCTACAAGCCTGTTGCTGTATGTTCTTAAAATAATCCATGATTTGGATTGACACATGAAGTGAAATTCTATTCCCTCCCACCTCCACAAGCAGTCTGTGGGAGTATCTTTGCTATTGGATATACAGAAATTAACCATTTTTCTAATTATCGTGCCAGGTATTTTAGATAAAAACAAGTTCAGACTTTCAGCTGGTAGATGACACAGCCATCAGCACTAATTTATGCTACATAAGACAATGGTACAGCATTCTCATTACATAAAAAAACACTAGCAATTTTTGTTACCCTAGTATACTGTTTGTTTTTTGTTCTGTCACTACTGTTATAATTGATGTTTTTATTTATTATCTCTTAACATATTTTAAAACTATATTTGCACATAGGATAAATTGTATTTCCCTTGCCAAGCATGCTTTATAAAATGAAAACTGAAGACTGAGTCTCCTTAACATGATGGTGATGGCAGCCAAAGGAGTAGGACTATTTTTCCCTCTTCTCCCCACTCCCCCCTTTTTTTTTTTCTTACAGTATACCAACAGTTTTCTATGGTGAAATGATTTGTCAAAGGAGAAAACTGACAGCATGCAAAGTTAATAAGTCAGAAAATCCTGTCTAAAGGATTTTTCACATTAGGCTGTGGGCCAATGGTAACTGGGTAACCATGTTTTATTAAAGAAAAACTAATAGCTATATTCTTCAGAAGATCCTGCTGTCCTTGCCAGATGGCAACAGAATAACAAGCAACACTGCTGATGGAAGCAGGAAAATAGGGACATAAGCACCTGCTCTTCCTACTGCTTTGGTGATAAAGCATTACTCATTTTACCAACCATGATTGCACTAAGAGACATTTTTGCCATGAGAAATCAGCACTTGCTTTTTATGACTTAAATAAAAATATAATGATGCTCTGATAGCTTGAGACTGTACTTCTATAGAGTTAATGTCTGCAAGCTTCTAAATGCTGTCCTTTTTGATTATGAAAATCCTTCAGATCAATAGCAAGAGGTACATGGCAGTTCCATCCCCAGCTGCACCCCGTCTTAAACTCCTCTTGTGTGGTTGCTAGAAAGCTTGAGAATTTAAGTTGCTGCTTCTTCCTCTTCTGTATATCTCTCTTACTCTGTCTATGCATCTTTTCTGTCATCTGTTTTCGACCATTTTACTTCGAATAAACCATCAAAGAGCAGTATTATTTTATTGTAAAGCATCAGGGCTGTTGCTAAACATCTTTCCCTCTGGGTCACTGGTAATATCATCAGTTTCCTAAAACAGGTGGTGTATTTTTCCCTGTTTAGGCTTTAAGTGTCTCACCAATGATGGCAACTTATCACTGAAGGTTTCTGAAGTACTGAGGTGCAAAAAGCCACAGAGAATCACCTGCAGAGTTTTCCAGAAACTTATTCCCATTGACTCCAGTGGTATCTTGATATTTTAAATATTCTAAATATATTATGAAGTCCTTCTAGTAATCTAAAAAGCTATCTTACTAGCACTTAGTATTGATCTATTAGGCAATTACTGTATCGACTTTATCTTATTTATATATTATAGATTATAGGCATATCTATATTTGACTTCATAAATCTATCCATTGCTTGTTTTAATCTCATGTTTGTACTTACAGTGCTGGCAGTCCAGCCTCAGTCCCTGTCTAAGATTGCATTGCAAGTGTCCATTTTCACTAAATAGCCTTACAGGCTTTAATGTTTGGTTATACATGGTTAGTATCTTCTGAGAGAAGGAAACCAATGTTCACAGTGGCTGAGTGTGTCTGGTCATGTTTTCCTTTCTATCTGCTAGAAATGAATAAGCTTAATGTCTCACAGCAAAATGGCTAATCCTTCCACTAAATTTATGGAGTCTGATTCCTTGCTGTTGTAGCTCCTACTTTCAGTTCATATGGATAAACCATAGGATATAGCCAGCATCTAAAGTTCTTGCCAATTGCTTTTTAAGCACTGGAGAGACTCTTTTTTTTTTTTTTTTAATTCTACCTATCTATCTATTTTTAACACCATCCATGAAGAATATTTATCTTTCATAGTTAATAGAAACTCAAGATTTAGTAAATCATATTATCTGGTCTGAGCAAGACAATGTCACAATGCTATACTGTAATGAAACCACCCCCTCTTCCCTCTTTATTTATTGACAAATTTCTATGTAGTAATGAAAAACAGCAGTAGTAAAGATGAAATAAAAAAAAGCAAACATTTCATTTCACTGTTGGTCTGATAGGTATATCTAGATGGAAATAGATTGTTCTAATACCCAAATCTTTATTATAAATGAAACCAGGAGACTCTTTCCTAAACTCCTGCAGACAGTGAAGCGTTATTTAGCCAAAAAATATTTTCTTGCAATAGCAATGCCATTTTTATCACTGATAGAAAGTTTCTTTAGAGCAAGAAGAATAACTGTTTGAAAGTCAGCCCATTACTAGGGAGGGTGATTTGTGTCACTGAGGATTCACTCTGTGAGAAGGATGAGGTAGATATAGTGGAAGAAAATGATTTTCTGTGTTACTGACAAGTAGGTTCTGTCCTCCTGGTGGCTATAGGGATTTGCTGCTGTCCATCCAAAAAGTTGCTTTAAGTCCTGAAAAGACGTTTTTTTTTTTTCCATGTGCAGAGTCAGCATTAATGGATACTGATTTACTTCAAAACAAAGTGTTTTGAAATGAATGCTGCTAGTTCCACAGGTTACTCTGATCGTAAGCTGAATTTTTAAGTGTTAATCACATTTTATTATTTTAGGATGATCTTGACAAAAGGAATCAGATAATTCTGCTTCCAGAAAACCAAGCAATATCCATAGGTATATTTTGAAGCGAAATTATCCTCTGCAGGTGGACTGAAAGCCCTGTAGAAGTAGTAATGAATGTACATTTCAACCTGAGATTGAAAAGCAGTAAGAAAGTTGCTTTTACAGGCGTATAGGAATGATGAAAGAAAATTATTAGGCTGCTTTTGTCAATGTTTCTCACAAAAGATTGAGATGGGTGTAACACAACCACACAAAAAAATACCATTTTAGTTTCCAATTTATGAAAAAATAAGAATATGAAGTATATCTAATGAAACAATTACGATCATATTGATAAATGATACGATACAGGTAAAGTATGCTTTGTGCAAGTCATAGCTGACTTAGGTTCACAGCTGCATATGGTAGCTCATTCAAAAGAAACAGCTATTATACCATACTAAAATATACATTCATAAATATGTTCTGTAAGCTTTCATTATATTTGGTCCTGTGGCAATTGCATTTTTTTAATTTGGAGGATGCCATTTTAAATTTTGCAACATAGAAAGCAACACAAGGAAAATCCTTTAATGGAGATTTTCCTGAGTGCCTACTGTTTTGATATCTTTAAAAAACACATCTGCTTTAATAATATATATCCATCATCTTTATTTTTGTCCACATTATTGCTCAGAGACAACTAACCACGTATCTAATACTGTGAACCCCAGGAAATCAAAGTAAAAGAAGCACGGAGAGATGTATCAATTCTCAAGGATAATGGATTTATATTTGCTATCTGGTATCTCAGGAACATCAGAGTTATAAGAATTATGAGATAAAATCACTTTTAAAGTGAGGTATTTTGCCCCAGAACAATAAATATGTAAAAGAAGAGATAAATCTACATGTCAGATGGCTCTTCTCTCTTTCAGTGTTGGGACAATACTTAAACAACATGACACAAGACCGAGAGAGCATCTGAAATTCTGAAATCCACATGGTCTTTACTTTATCACTGTGCTGATTCTGTTCCCAGGCTGGCCAATCCCATAGCAATATGAAGTTAACTGCATGCAGAACAGGGACCTTTTGATGAAGTTCTAGGTGCAAACCTGTCCTTGCCTTTCCTTGGTGTACTTTGGCACTGAAATGTGGCCATCTTCACAATACGTCTGAGTCCAAAACTCTAACTGCAGTCAAAGGAGCTGTAGTCAGCATGTTCATTTGAGCTGAGAGAACTATTTAGCTCTAAGACAGACACCTACCTCTGACTAGACCCTGCTGACTGGATTGGCTGGATGTGTAGGTCATTTGTCCAGTTACAAATGTCTAACACCATGTGCTGTGCCACGGGACATCCTGCCTGAGCAACGCTGTCTGCTTTGCTAGAGCATGGGTCTCCCTGTTGCCCCGTGTTGCATCTAGCTGACCTCAGTGAGTGCCTCAGGCGTGCCCGGGAGCCTCCAGTGTCTGCACTTAGTAATTCGAGTGGCTACTGAAGTAGAATTCTACTGAGGTAGAACCTCATTTTAGATAACACTAGTATACAAAATTTGCAGTTATACACATACGTGTGGATTTGTTTAAGGACAGGTATTGGTTTAATGTATTTAAAACTTAACCTTGCTTATTTAGCAGACGTTCCCTTTTGCCTGCTTAAGTCGCTTGCCTAGCGAGGAACTGATCTTTGCCCAAGGACTTGCCGCCTTCTGCCAGTGAAAAGAATTTAAGGAATGCAAACAAGCTTTTGAAATCTACCACTAAGCTACCTGTGTTGTGCATGACTGTGTGCAGCACTGGCCCTGCGGACTAAGTTGGCTAGAATCCACTGAAGTCAGTTTCTTCACTGGCATGGGGCAGGGCAAGTGCTGGGGACACCAGGACCTGCACCCTGCAGCTCTCTTCAGGGCTCTTAATCATTACCTCAAAGGCTGGAGGTATGGTCTTCCCTATTCTCATTTCCTGGGCCTTAATGTTGGTGCATATATGTTCACTATATTCATCAGTTTCCTTCTTGTTATTCCTTCCACACTGAATAGTCTTTAACTTTATAATTTCATGAAAAAGATGTTCTTATGTTCCAAGTATCCTTACAAGCATCCCTGTTATCATGTTATTCTTTCACTCCATTTCTATACTCTCTTCCCAAATGTGCTTTCTCATTGATCTAATAACTTCTTAGTGCTAAAACAAGGATCATCAGTTCTGAATGTTCAATAACAGTAAAAATAAATAGTAACTACGTTTTGTCTTGAGTTGATCTGAGTACATCAGAAATGTTGTTTTTGAAATTTGAAATAATTACTTTTTTCCCCTTCTGTTTTTGGCATATTGAAGAAAATCTGAGCGAAAATAATGAAATTTATAAAAACCTTTCCATTCTGGGCAGGAAATTATCACCAGATATTTTCATTTTCATTTACTGTTTGAAACCACAAGCTTTTATACAGCATCATGAAGTTTACTTTTTGGATCACATTTTGTACTATCACAAACTGTTCTTTGTTTTTTTACCAGTTTCAATATACTTTTTTTTTTTTTTTTTTTTTTTTTTTTTTTTTAAATTATCAACTATTTTTTTACTTGGAAAATGGAAAAATCCTGTAGAAAGCAAATGTCTGCACAAGTTCCCCTGTAAAGTAGATACAATAATATTCTTAAAAAAAGGGAAAAGTTGAACCTTCAGATGAGGCCATTCACAAGCTCAGAGATATTCCTTTATTTCCCCCACAAAGTTCTGTTCCTTTAGTGCAAAATGCAATGGATGACATCAAGGCCATTACTGAAAGCACTGTGAGACGAGTTTGAGTTTTTGAAGAAAACCTGAACAGTCGTGTTCAGGCATGACAGGCATGACATCTACTTGGAAAAAGTAGCCTTTTTGATATGGAATTTGTCAATGATGATATAAAAATAAGACAAAAAGAAAGATTAAGAATTTGAGAGGAGGAAGAACGTCGTGGATCAGCTCTGTTTCCCAGAGACAGGCAAGAGCTCTGGGAAGTTATATATTATATATATTTTCTGGGAAGTTTCTGACATAATGTGTGCTAACTGAACACTTCTCCAAATGGGCAATCTAAAGAATGACATGAATGAAAAAGCAGAGTTTAGAGTACTGCTTTATGAAAGAGTCACTCTCTATATAAATAGAAATCAGAATCTAAATTAACCTCAAAATATGAATTACTTAGGAAATCCATGTTTCACAGACTGAAGGTTGTAATGTAAGGCAGTCAGTATTAGACTTTAAAACACTTTTGCATTTGTGTGGTAAATTCTTTCTTTATTCTAAAAAATCTTTGGGTACGTCTATGTATTTACTTATTTTAGTAAGAAGTGCAGTGTTGAAAGAAGTACACTTCAGGGGAATTATCCAAAGACTGTAGCCTAACTAAAAAAAAAAAAAAAAAGCTCTCTATCAATTGCTGTTTGCTTTCAGCTCAGCAACAAAGAGTCAGTATTTGTATGCAACACAGACAAGTATCACAAAGCTATCAGCTCTCTACAGATTAGAAGAGCAATTAATTTTTCTGCACTCTAAAGCAAGTAGAAAAGTGGTGTTATCAAAATTACCATATTAACAGATTGTACTTCACAATGAAAGCTGATAACAATCTCATACAAATACTATTTTAAGCTAATCCTCAAGTTGTCTGCAATTTATTGTTATTACTTAACATCCAATCGTGAAACCAATCAGTAGATTATCAAAATCCCTTTGAGTTTATGCCAACTGATGGATAGAAAGAATGAAAGAGCCAAAACTTGGACTCTAGGAGTGTTTAGATTATTAAGTTAATGTATACTGAAAGTATTAAAATATATATATCCCACAGCAGTGCAGAAGGAAAAAATAATTCCTGAATTAATTTTTAATGAAGTATTGCATTAATTTTGAACTTCAAAGTTCCCAGTATTTCTCCAGAAAGAGATTAATTTTGCCAATTCAATCATAAGCAGTGATTCTCTAAATATTCTCTAAGAAAATATCCATTAATTTGACAGGCCTTATGCAAACAATTAAGGACAGAACTGCTTTTCTTTACTTCAGTGATTATACATGACTCTGAATTGTAACTGGAAGAGCTATCAATGATAGGGCTCTTGAGTTTGCTGCAAAATAATGTTGGAGACAATTGATAATAAAAACAAGCAATTTATTGTATTCAACAGGAATTTGCTAATCTAATCCAAGACCTGCATACTTAGTAAAGATATATATTAATTTTCAGAAAATAAAATTCCATGATCAAGTAGTTGGAAAGGCATTTCTTGTCTGTCAAAATCTCCTGTCATTCCATTGTAAAGTTAAGGGAGGGGAGATTTAGGTTGGATGTCAGGAGGAAATTCTTTACAGAGAGAGTGGTGAAGTACTGGAACAGGCTGCCCAGAGAGGCTGTGGATGCCCCGTCCCTGGAGGTGTTCAAGGCCAGATTGGATGGGGCCCTGGGCAGCCTGGTCTAGTATTAAATGTGGAGGTTGGTGGCCCTGCATGTGACAGGGGGGTTGGAGATTCATGATCCTTGAGGTCCCTTCCAACCCTGGCCATTCTGTGATTCTGTGATTCTGTGTAAAGGCTGTAGGCATTGACCATCCTATGTACTAATCCCACAATCTGTTCCATTTTGCTAAGAAAACTGTATGTACAACTAAATGGCTTGATTTGAAAAGGAAAATAAAAGCTACCTTCCTGTAGATGTGATTGAATTTGCTATTCATAAAAATCTCATATGAAAATACATCAGTGTTTGATTCTACATTCCACAGTCACACATGTTGCACGGAGCACAGCCTAAGCACCACACATGTCCCTGCCTCAAACACTGACACTCTTGTCTTTGACCACTGCGTGAGTAAGAAGAAGAAGGTAATCTTCTTGCCCTAGTTCTTCACCCTCCTGATTTCTCTTCATCTCTGGGGAACCTGAAAGCCACTAATCCCTGGCTGAGCTGGAAGTGTCCTGCTTGTGGGCCAGCTGGCTCCTCAGGCTATCCAACTCTCCAGTTCCAAGGCAGGAAGGAAGATTTCTGACAAATATTCACTAAAATCAGTGTATGTATTCGTATTTCCATAGGATACTTTGCTTTAGACAGATCAGTCTGAAAAAGTTTCAATTGGAAAATATCCATCCAGTTTATTTTGAGAAGACAACTATTATATGGAAAAGAAGTAAGGTGATATCTCAAGTTTTATCTCTGAGTTCTTAGTCTGGGTGACAACAATTTAGAGCTGTCTGCACAATTCTTCTAAAAATACCAAATGCAAGACTATTCCCAAACCAGCACTGAAGACTCAGCATTGGATATAAAATTCAGTTTCTTTGGTGCAATGATAAGAACTTTACTGCAGTTGTATAATAGTGCTCTTCATCTTGATAGATGACGGAGTATACAAACACAATTTTAGAGTGGTGTAAGGGATTTTAAATCTAGCCTCCACTAGAAAGCTCTTCTGGCTGCAGCTGTGTCTGTGAATGGATGCCAGGGAACTTAAACAGCTGAACCACTGACATCTGGTTTTATGAAAACTACCACTACAACATGGAAAAAAGCTGGAGTATAAAATCTGCATGAAGTGCTTACAAAGAGTCATAATTCATTTTCAAATCAGAAGAAAATAAAGACATGTGTGTATGGATAGGGTTTATATAAAGAAAGAACAAGCAAGAAGTAGGCATGACTTGGTTCATTTTAGAGGCATGAGCTGTTCAAAGCAATTGTGTACATTTGCTGTTTGTAGCTTTTCAGTTTGCATCTCCTTTTCCCGCTAACACAGACATTGATAACAAGAAAGATAGACCGTACAATTAGCAGATTCATCCATTTCTTCTCTTCAATTTCTTTCTTTGTTAATAGATCATTTCTCCTTTCAGCCTCTTCTACCTGTCATGAATGTCCTGGATGAGGCAATGAAACCACTGCCTACAAAGTCTGTCCAAAAGCAGCTGCATTATAGAGTATTCACAAAACTGACAAACTTGTCTTTCTGCTGCTTAGAATAGGATTGCTGCAAGATTAAAGTGTTTCAAGTATTCCATTAAATCCTTCAAACATGGCACAGGTGGAGAACTGAACAACAAGAAGGGATTTTATAGGTACCTATGTCAAAAGAGACAGATCAAAGAGAGCGTACCTCCTCTGCTAAATGAGAAAGGAGAGCTAGCTACAACAGATATGGAGAAGGTTGAAACACTCAGTGAGTTCTTTGCCTCAGTCCTCACTGGCAGCCAGGATGCTGATATCCCTAAGCCTGAACCTCTAAATGGGAACTGGGGGAGCAAATTCCCTCGCACTCTAAGAGTAGAGGAGACTGACTCATGGGATGGACAAGTCCATGGGGCTGGATGACATGCATCCCAGCACCTAAGGGAGCTGGCTGATGTGGTTGCTGAGCCACTCTCTATCGTATCTGAAATGTCATGGCTGTCAGGTAAAGTTTCTGGGGACTGGAAAAAGGGAAACATCACTCCTGCTTACAAGAAAGGGAGGAAGGTGGACCTGGGGATCTATTGGCCAGAAAGGTATAATTGCAGGTGGAATCCAAGATGTTTTGAAGCCAAATGGTGATACTCATCTTGGGCATCATAGAATCGTAGATGTATGCATGTCATCCAGCTCCATGGACTTGTACACATTCAGACTCATGAGTCAGTCTCAGACTTATTCTGCCCTTAGAATAGGGGGGAGTTTGCTCCCCCTGTTCCCATTTAGAAATTCAGGTTCAGGGATGTGAGGCTCAGGGGTATGAAAATCCTGGTTGCCAGTGAAGACTGGATTCTATGATTCTACGATTGTATAATTCCATGATTCTATGATACTATGAACAGGTTGGCTTCTAGTTTTCCACTGCAGAATGATTTTCACGCTGAGCCAATATGGCTCTGTTCTAAATATGTTATCTTCCTTTATAGATCCCATTAAAAAATTGAAACGTCCTGTTAAATCTTCTAGGATTGTTTCTGAAACTTGTATCCATATATCTGAGAACCGTATTTCCTCTGTAATCCCAGTGCAATTGTCTACAGCTCTGAATCCTTTGCATGCTTTTGTACAGAGGCTGGTGACCAGGATGAGTCTCACCACTTGCCTTCAAAGCATCTTGGATTCCACATACAATTATACCTTTCTTGCCAATTTCCAAAACAGATGACACAACCTTCTTAAGCAGAGGATTTCAGGCCACAAGTTTGTGACCCGAAGCTGTATTTAGACCATGAAGACTGTGGTTTCAAAGACAAATCCAATGAATAAGTTACATAGAATGACAGATCCTTAGCATAGCTGACATCAGAACTCTTATTAAATGCTAGTACCCCAGTATCTCTGGGTATTTAGATTTCAGGTTTGGGACCAGAACCTTACACTATACACCAGAACAGTTCAACCCAAGACTGGAAGAACATGATCTAATGAGCTGACCTGTTGACCATACCAGTCCCTAGAACACGTGTTAAATACCACTACTTGGTCAACTTGGAACAAAGCTGTGAAGCTCAGTATACTGAGGTTCATAAGGATATCTTTAACTTTCTTCAAATATAAACATTCAATACCATAATACAAATGATAAAATGTCACTGTCTGATGAAGAATTTATTATATTTAAGTATGTACACAAACACACATGGGAACATAAATGCAGTGAATACAAGAAATTTAAAATCTACATTTTTAATGTTTATGCTATGTTAACCAGAATCCTATGGGAATCTCTTTACAGAAAAGAATTACTCTTAAGAATGCTATGTGAGAAGTGTTTGATAAGTGATTGCTTTATTCTTGTCTTGCATCAGGACAAACAAACTTACTAAATGATGAGCCTCTGCAGAAAGTAATTGGAGATTCAAGGTACTAGAAGCTGATTTTGTTGGTGATAATTCTCGTAACAGCTGATAATTCTCATAATTTCATGGCTAAGTAAAATGCACTAATTTACATTTTGGAGGCACAGAAGTATTTTATCTCCTTCTGAATAATGTTTTTAAATATGATTTTTAAAAAACCAATTGCTAAATAAAGCAAGTGAATCTTTAAAGGTTTACATATTAACTTTGAAATATTAATGTAACACGTAATTGAAACAGCTCTAATTGTGGAAAGGTCTATGTTTACAGTTGAAGCAGTTTCTGTAAAAAGTATGTTAGATTGTTGCTTAGTCTGACTACTGCATATCCCAGGCCTTAAAACTGCTCTGAGCTCTAATGTATACATTGCATTTTGCTTAACCATTATTTCTAGGAGAGCCTCTCATACTAACTTGGTGACACAGAGCTGGAGGCTTTCTGTTTTCCTTGCCAGTGTGTTCCAATAGTCACCTATACTCGTATTTCATATGAATTCTCACTTAGTATCCATCCCCTGGCTCATTTATTGCCTTTTTGTACACTCAGCTACAATTTTAGCAAACTTAGAAGTGTAGCTGCTCTTGTATTCTGCTTATCCTGGGAGCAACTGAGCTTACTTGGAGTAACAGCTGCAGGCTGAGGGATTGGAAGAATAATAAAGACAGAAGTCTTTGACAAGATCTTGTTGTGAACAAGATTCTGAACAAGGCTTGCTCTGCAACTACTACCAGATAAGATTTTGAGCAAAGCAAGCAAATAAAACAGAGTCCAGGATAAGAGTACACCTCTTTAATGCTGTCTCTACAGCCAGAATCTTTTCATTGCTTCACTATTGACATTGAGAGTCATAGTCACTAGATTACAATCCCCTTGTCATGCATTCATCTCTAGCCCAGTAATACATTGTTTCTGAAAAATAAATGCACAACTGCAATGTATGATGTAGATTCTATATCTTATTTGACAGACTCCTCAGGATAGGAAATGTAGATCTGAATCTGGCTAGGTGGTGACTTTTCCTTCCTTTTTACATTCTAAACAAAAAAAAAATAATTTTGAGAGATTTCCAAGAAATTGAAATCCTAAACTTTTGACCATTCTTAGAGTAGTCAGTCCCTCACCAAACCTCAGATTTCTCTCATGATGGAATATTGAGCTTGTCCTTAGTAAGTTGGAATGGGAATTGTGATTCAGAAACACAATTTGGTTAATGCAGGGAAATGCAGAGCATTGGGGAATGAAAATGAAGTTCACAGTTCTGGGAGCCTGTATACAGTCACCTTCTGCAGTTCTGTTGTTGTAGATGAAGATGGAGGAACTCATGGGCCAAGGCTGATCTTCAGGCTCAGGAGGGTGTTTGGGGAAAGCAAAGTCATCATTTGGACATAGGCAAGTGAGACTCAGTTGGCTGAGCTGTGCTGAAGTTTGTCAGTTGAACCTGCAATCACAGCAATTAAGGAGAAATGTTAAGGAGTGTCTGGAGGAGGGAGACCAAACCAGCCAAGGCCACAGTGCACCTTTTGCTACTCTGTCCCTGGTCTAAGATGCTTCCTGCCTTCCAGCCCTGTGGCTTTCAAGCCACAAAACTGACAGTCCCTTCAGTTATCTATTACACCAGTTCTGGCTTGCAAAACCAGTATCTGGAAAGAAGAAACACATCCTGTTGGGAGGTGCTTGTGTTTTTTTCAGAAAGTACGAGTGTGCATACAAAGGTGAAAAGCTGGATTCCTCTCAGCTCCAAGTATGTTTTCCTGTCCAAGTAACCTCACCATTCAGGCAGAGCAGAAGCACACATCTGGGCAATCTCCACATTTAATGATATGTCTCATCCCTTTCAAAGAAGAATGAGACTCAACAATTCCACTTTTTGCTATACATTTTTTTCTTTTATTGTGTGATTATTTCATGCAAAATATATCAGTAGTCTCTGGAAGAAAGTCCTGAAGGATTATTCCGATTGGCACTGGTATTTAAAGAGAAATTCTATTTTATTCATCTGTATTTCATCTGGATACAGCCACAGGGCAGGATCATGTTGCTTTGTATCTCTAATAAAACGTTCTTGTACTTGGATAAAAAGACATCATTCTGTGGTTTTTTTTAATACACAAGGAAATCCTGAATATAATAAATTAAGGAAACCAATGTTTACTTGGATAGAATCTACTTGTAGCTCTAATTTTTAAAATTATCCTTGGTCTTATACTGACTGCTGTAGTAAATATAGTGCAGTTATAAATAAAAAGGAATAGCTTTGATATTGCTGCTAGCTGGTAGAAATTATACATCAGCTATTCCAGCTCCTCAGCCATGTAATAAAATTGATCCACCATAAGGCCTAGAATTAAATTAAAATGAGGCATAAAGAGTAGCCCAGCGAATGTTGCCAGGTGACCTTCTGAAATATGAATACAGCTTGACCTAAGTTTTATTGCTTTAAACCTGCAACACATGCAGTTTTACACAGGAAGCATAGTCTTGAGATAAAACCTGATGACTAAGGAAAAATGTTTAATTTTCCACACAGGCTCTGAGTGAAGTGGGTTGCTTGTTTCTCCTGCAGGGGCTTGTGTGAGGCTTGTTGCTTCCTCTTGGCCTGCCCAGACTAGGTGCCCTGAGGTTTACTTCTGCTTTGAGTGTTTCTAATAACTCTAACTTTAGAGATGGGCAGAAACATTGCATTTCTCAGTCAAATATATCAGAATGTCATGCGTTTTATAAAGGAGAGATTTCTGTGCTCTCTACCACACCCTCTATCCCTGTGTTTTGTTTTCCTTACTGATTTACTCTCCCCCGCCTTTCATTGGGCACCACTGAAAAGAACCCACCTGCATCCTCTTGACACTCTCCCTTCAGGTATTTATACACACTGACAAGGTTCCTCAGAGCCTCCTGTTCTCTAAGCTGAACAGTCGTAGCTCTTGCAGCCTTTCCCAACAGGAAAGGTGCTCCAGATCCTTCAGCATCTTGGTGGCCTAATGCTGGACTCTCTCCAATGTGTCCACATCTCTTCTGTTATTGGGAGCACAGAAAATATACGTGCTTAGAAAAGTACCTCTGCAAAAGTATAGATATACACATTAAAAAGTCTTCCAGGATTGAAAGAAATTTTTGGCAGTCCTTGCTCTGATGTCTGCCTCCATCAGGAAGGTATTTCTCTCCCTGTGGTTTGTAACCAGGGAGGCTGTTCATGTACACATACTGAATTTAGGCACTTTCACAGCGCAGCATATATATAGTGTCCATTTTTATGGATCACAGTTCTGCTGCTGCAATCTACTTTATGTACCTGAATATTTCTTTTTGATGTGGCCCAGCTTAGCATTAAGCAAGAGTTTAAGGATTATCAGCACAAGAAGAGAGAACAAAGAATGGTTAAACGCTTCCGGATGACAAATATTTTTAAATTAAGTAATATTTCACTTAAAAATAATAATAGAAAAAAGTTGATTATTTGAATAAATACCTGAAAAGGAAAAACAGCTGCTGCACTGAAACATCCATGCTGAGTTTTGCCCTAATTCAAAAGCTGTCTGTGTATATATCTATTTGAACGTGTGTTTGGTGAGAAACAAAAATAATAAAGCAGTGAAAAGTTAGGTTGATGATGGAAAAAGGGATTTCATGGTTTCCTACAAAAGGATAACAATACCCAGAGATCCCAACTGAAGTAAGTTAAGAGAAAATTTAGCCTATGAATTTTTATTTAGATTTTACAATTTTAAAAAGGGAAAACTGACCTATGTAAGGCAAGTATGAACCCTTGAGTGAAGGCAATAATCTGCTTTGTGAGATCCAAGGAAGGGTTATTTTTTACAAACCAAGTCCAGCAAGCTGGAGCAGTGTCAGTCCCTGAAGTATGATAAAGTTGTTAAAGATCCATGCCCCAGTGAACTAGCGTGAATAATCTGCTTGACTCTATCACGGAAAAATATATTAATGTACTGTTAAGTGTGGTTTTCCTGTTGGACTGTAGCATCCTTTGTATGCAACCCCACCTGCAATACAAATAAATGTTATTTAAGAGGCAGTTCTCAGCACTTTTCAAGATAAAGACCCTGTGTCCTTAAAGAGAAGCCACCCCTTCTCTTGTGTTCACCTCTGTGTTCATTCCACAATGTAAGGACTCTCTTCTTAATGTCAGGATCCACATACTCCTTGGTTCACTTGATCCTGAGCCAGCTCATCTGGCTGGCTCTTTTGAATCCCAGATTCAAAACCTTGCTGAAGTCAGCGAAATTTCCTCCCTCAATTGTTGTTAATAACAACAAATTACTGTATTTGCAGGACTCAATTACAAATCAGCTTTCAGGGCACAGAGGTACACCTGCAATGAGCCCTGGCTGGGGCCATGTCATCCTTCTGTGTCTGCAGCAAAGGGACTCAATTGCCAGCACAGACCTGTTGCTGAGAAGACTTCTGTGATGCTGTAAACAACCTGGCCCCATTTCCAGCTACTAAAGAGTCTATGCCCTGAGCCAGGAGCCAGAAGCACAGCCACTCCTCCCTCCCTGTTTTCTCACCAGCTGGTGAGCACTGGGACTCCATAGCTTTGTCCCCTTCTGAGGCCCTCCCCCCACCCCTTATGGAGGGGCCTCCTGCTTGCTTCATTCCCCCCTGCTTTGGTTGGCCCTAACCCCACGTCTTGAACACATTTCTGGGATAGGAGACAAAGGGTGGTTATCAGCATCCTAACCATAACATGGGCACATTTTCAACATTCAGATAAATATTGTGTTTTGTCCAATATCTGCCTTGTGATCTAAACAAAACTGCTGAAGCCGATGTGTGTGCTAAAGCTTAGGAGAGCAGAAAAGGGCACCTTGCAATCACAGCTCATTGCCAGATTGTTACTGGCTTAGAGCCCATTAAGCAGACAGGCTCCAGCTGCAGCAGTGAGCTCCCATACACAAGAGTTGTGGCTCTTCTTCAGCATCCTCTAAGGACCCTGATATGGGCCTACACATCTGTCTTGCCCTGGAACTACCTTGTAGGATGAGTGCCGCCACCCACATGAGGTTGTCCTCAACAGATGCAAGTTTATACCAACTACTAAATGCCTCACTATGAATATGTTTCAGTTTTCCACGTGGAGCTATTTCATGAATTCTCTTTGCCTCTGTAACCATCTGAAGGAGAACCCTGTGTTTGCTTGTCTTTACCTGATGCCAGCTGGAGGAGCACTGTTTGTCTCAGGGGAATTATGTCAGCTGATCCAGATGAAAACTCCATATTATGATAATTAGAGATGGTTAGAATGAGCAGAATGTGCTGCTGCAGTTTTGGGAAGATGTGAAGACACATGGCACTAACAAGTTGATCACTGAGTGTTCGTATGAGGGAAGGAAATTTAATATTTCTGTGTTTTGTGTGTGAAGGGCCTTCCATGTTTGGGTGCATGAAGAAGCATGTGTTAGGGGTTTTCCTATTGATGTTGTGTCTGATTTTTAATGCACCTGAGACTGTTGAACAGCCGCAAGCTGTACCTGAGCAGAAGAATGTGGCTATTAACAGGCTGCCAAGCAAATACTGTATCATACATTGCTGCATGCTTTGTTTGTGTTAGTCAACATTTACAGCTCAAATAACTGAAGCATTCAGAAACTGCTGTTATTTGTAGTAAATTTTAATTTACTAATTTTTCATTCTAGCATAGGCATTATGTCTTGATTTGGTGGGGAGTTTATAGAAACAAAAATCTTCAGTTCTCAAAAAAAATCCTTTGAACTTTTACCAATTTTCTTCCATCTTATGTTAGTTGAAAGCAAAGGAGAGGCAACAGTACCATGTGAAGGAGAAAGGCAATTTCTGCTCTTGGCAATTCCAGGTTAAGGACAGTTGCTTCCAAACATGAGATGTAATGACAATATCAACAGTTTCACAAGACTGATTTGTAACACTCATTTGGTATATCTTTGACCTCTATAACCGGTACGTTTTGTCAAGAATCAGTTTCTGGAAAAACAACCTAAGTAAAGCTGAAAAAAATACATTATTTTAGATAGGCTGAAAGGATTTTCTGGTTTTCATAACATCAGACATGACCCAGTATATATTCTTTCCTTGATCCATTATTTTGACTTCTATTTCCAGCATTTTTGTTTTTATTTTAATAAAATAACAGTTATATCAGGAGATGAGGATCTCAGTAATTAAATACCTTAATCTCCTGAGTTCGAAGACTGTTTCTTACCCTAAAAAAGAAGGCTAAGATGAAGCTTCATTCAGTACAGTTTTCAAACATATGGAAGAAACTTAGTTTCCACTGTAATTTCTGGAAGTTGAATTGCTTGCACATCACAAATACCCAATGCCAGGCTGTCTGAGCTCCATACCCAACCTGAAGCCGATCCCTCTGGTGGTGGGAGAACACTGGTAGATGTGCTCCATGATGGTGTACCTCCATGTGTAAGATGATTCTTCCTAGATGTTACGAGGAAGTTTTTCACACAGAGGGTGGTGATGCACTGGGTCAGGTTGCACAAGGAGGTTGTGGATGCCCCATCCCTGGAGGCAATTAAGGCCAGGCTGGATGTGGTTCTGGGCAGCCGGGTCTAGGGTTGGCAACCCTGCACATAGCAGGGGGGTGGAAAGTAGGTGATAACTGTGGTCCTTTTTAACCCAGGCCATTCTATGATTCTATCATTCCTCAAAGAGAACTAGCTCACTAATTCTGAAGATTTCTGGTTTGGACTTTGGTGTCTCAGCACGTGCAAATCACATGCAGTGAATGAAAATGTTCTGCAGCTTTGTCTCCCACTTGTGCTGACCCCAAAGGCAGCACACTGTCCACAAAGTGGTTTTCCCCAAAGAGAAAATCCCAAAGCTCTGTCTCCTCCTAAAGCCCATGCCAGATATTTATTATTTCCAAAAGGAAACATTGGAAGGTAAGCAAAATAAGCTCAGAAATATCCACCTAGCTTTGGTGAAAAGAAGGCCTTTTAAAACTAATGTGATGTTTAGTACATTATTATAACTTCTTTTAACACAGCTTTACTACTAATGATCATAATGTGTCATGTTTTTATTGAAGAACATTTATCCTCACTGACAGTCATATGAATGTCATTGCATTCAGATGTCATCATGATTTTAGAACAGCTTCAACTATGGAAATGTCAGGCTTGCTTTTGAAAATTCCCTGTGGACAGCAGGCTAACATTTTATCTCTTTGGTAGTTATGCTCCTGTGCAATGGGCTGATAAATCTGAGTTGTCATTTAGTCACTTTAATAATGCTTTTCACAATCAAATCATGAGCAACTGTGCGATAAAACTTATGTTAATTATATTTGGTAAAGTTGAAAACTGGATGGAAATGTCTTTGTTATAGCATAAGCTGGCACAGAGAAGAGTGGGATCACTGACTGGCTGCTGTACACTGCAGATAAATCTGTGGCACCCAGAGAATACCACAGAGAACCATGGGCAGTGATAGAGAGGACAAGATCAGCTCAGAGACTGGGCAAGAAGTGGGGACTTCACTCTTAAAAAGAAAAAAAAAAGAAGAGTCAGGAAAGCAGACCTAGCAGGTTTGGAGCCTGACTGGTAGGTTTGGGCGTTAAAGATACTCCACTCTTACAGTCTGCACAGCTTCAGATAATGGGAGTTTTAATCAGAGTATCAATGGCACCTGGACCATATACTCACATATATATCTCAGCATGATATTGAATTAAACTTCATGTTTATTTTGTTTGATGTTTCAAATACCAACTTGTTTTTCTTCAGGATTATTTTTCGTAAGTTACACTAAAAAAGGATGGAAAATGGTAAAATATATTTAATTGAGAATCTTGAAGTGCTGAAGGTTAAAGCTTTTGCCCTTTACCTATCGTTAAGCTGGAGAAAGCTTGTGGGAAGAGCCCTTATTCCTAACGCTTATACTGAGAATCCCTCATGTGACTGGATGTCTGAATAGTGCATAAAAATTTAGTGAGGCAGAGATGGAAAAGTCTTGATGATTTTTTTTCTGATACCTATTAGCTGGCTGAAGATGATTAAAAACTTATTTTAGAAGTTGTAGAGAATAGGAGGAGGTTCAAATACAGCTGAAGATGCTGTAGCTGAAACACCACAGTTGGATGTTCTTGAATCCAGGACTACACAAAGTTTTCTGAGGGTTGGAGATTTCCTTGTCTGGGGAAATTATATTTGTCTTGGTATTACAATCTCCTTACCCAGCCTGTGAGGGTAGTTCTGAAGATGCTGGAAAGAAAAGAAATGTAACAATGATTTTAAAAATCTGACTATTTGACAAGATAATATTTAAATCAGCTACATTCTGTAAATGGTGTGAGTGCTATTGCTTTGGTTTATCAAGTTTGGATTTGACATTTCTTTGTTCCCAAGTTAATTTAATCTGAAATTTCATATTTTTACAGCTTCTAGAAAGGACAAGTCAATAGGAAGCCATGTGTTCTGGATATAAATGGAGTTTTATCTATGTTAACAGATCTCTCCACATATACCAGAGGAAAAGTATTTCTGATATTCCAATATTCCTGTAAGTTTCCAGTTTTGGTGGAAGTATTTTAGTGATCATAGAAGTTCTCTGGAGAAAAGATTAAGGGTAGTGGATGCTCACTTCCAGTCTTGGAGCTTTGAATCCTTTTGAATTCCTTTGAATCCCTTCCTGATGACAGTTGGAAGAAAACCTTTATCTTGCTTTTTGAGAAGATAAATCTGGAAAATCCAGCTGAGATAGGAGGCTCACGGTACTGAGTGGGTAAATGAACATTTCAGGAGTAATTGGCCATCTAAAGAGGCACAAAGTATTAACCTGTCTAGGGCCAGGCAGGAGGACATTTCTGAACCAGCAGTATAAGGAAGGAAGCCCACATTTCCCTGCAGTGCTCTCTGCATCACAGCAGCCCCACAACAAGGAAGTCTGCATGGGGTGAGAAACTCAGGACACATCTGGAAACACACACTGCTTCAGTGCTGGACCTTCCTTCCTGCTCAAAGCTCAGAGCCAAAAATTATGGTTCCAAAATATGTGATTATCCCAAACAAGTAGAATTATTGTCAGACACCCATTGACTGATTTTACATCATACAAGGTTACAATAGATTACAAGACGGTGCATTGAACATCTCATTTTCTCTTGGATATTTTTCAAAGAAGCAGTGATTTCCTTTGACATTTTTTCTAGGCGTGCTATTGATCTGGCTTTTCGTATTACTTTATTTTCCCTTATGATAATATCATTAATTCTGCAAGCTCAGCTGGACTGGGTAAAAGCCTGATGTAAATAATTTACAGACAGCTGAGAAAGGTTGTGGTTGGACTTGATGATCTAGAAGGTCTTTTCCAACCTGAGCAATTCTATGATTCTAAAACATATTTAAATGTTTTCTGATAGCTTTATTATTTCTTTACTATTACTATTATTCCTTTATTATTACTTCTTTATTAGTAGTATCTAGATCTTTTTAATTTTTTTTTCTTGAGATAAAAATTTCTTCATAGAAGTTTGAGTGTATGGCCAACATTTCTGATGCTATTTCTGCATAATAGATTCAACTAAGAAAATCTGCTCCGTGAGTTGCAGAGCTGTTGCTAAAATCTTCAGACTACTACACGTACGGTCTGCCCTCCACAGAACTTAGTTGAAAGAAAAGTATTCCCTTCAATCACCAGTCTAGAGTGTCCAAATGGTTTTCTAAAGACTTGAGTGAAAATCCCTTCTTTCCTAAAGTAGCAAAGAAACATGCTCTAACCTATAGGTCACAGAATATGAAAGAACAGCCTTTTCTCATCACCACTATCAGAGTTTTCCAGCTCTGGAAACACATTTACCCATCCGTTGAAGAACAGTGTAGTAAATACAGCCCTCCTTGCTGGGTGCCCTGTTGCATGGACACAGAATCATTGGGACAGCAGACAGACAGCCCTACCCCATGCAGTCTTAGCTGGTACTTAGCATGTTCCCCTTTCCTGGATCTCCCACATCATGCATGAGTACAGACTATGAGAAAAATACAGCCTGTCATTGTTTGCCTTTTCTGAGGAAGGTTATTAGCTGTTTTTGAAAAGAGATTTAGAGTGTTATTGGTACTCCTCATGTAACTGTATTACCTCCCCCCCTCCCCCCCCATATTTAAAATCCAGTCAACCTATTTTTGTGACAGCTAGAAACAACTTAATTTGGGAACTATGAAAGATGTATGTGAGTCATATTTCTATGGGAAGTTGCACAGCCCCATGGATTTGCATAACTATTATCAAATCTATTATAAATATGATAAGCTATCAAAAAAAAATCTAGATAGAAAGAATGTCTTCTGAGAATGAAATCTAATTAACTACTTTGAGACAATTTGAATTGGCAGAGCTTAAAATGAAATTTAAAAACAGTTATGAAAAGCTCACATGCAATTCTAGATACATTGAAAAGAGAAAATTTAATTGATAAATAGTAAATGAAAAATATTATGGAACATAAGTGATATTATGTTTAAATAAAAACCAAAGATAATTAGACTCTCCTGTGGAAGAAGAAAACTAACACAGCGTCCACAATGGCATAATAATTGGAAAAAGGAAGGAAGGAAGGAAGGAAGGAAGGAAGGAAGGAAGGAAGCAAGGGAGGAAGGAAGGAAGGGAGGAAGGAAGGGAGGGAGGGAGGAAGGGAGGGAGGGAGGAAGGAAGGAAGGAAGGAAGGAAGGAAGGAAGGAAGGAAGGAAGGAAGGAAGGAAGGAAGGAAGGAAGGAAGGAAGGAAGGAAGGAAGGAAGGAAGGAAGGAAGGAAGGAAGGAAGGAAGGAAGGAAGGAAGGAAGGAAGGAAACATTCCTGGGAAATATTTCAGTGGTTTTAATATCCATGTAACATCCTAATATCTATGTATTTTTGAAACTGAAGATATGCTGGAATGGCTCAAGACATGTTATTTAAGTGACTACTGATCTGATGCATCTTTTGCACAGAACTTTTTTGGGGGTGGAGTCTTTCAGAAAGTAGCTGATTTTAACAAGTTTTGAATACTGTACCGTTCCAAAGTGATGAACCTCAGAATCCTGAAGCAAACAAAATCAACTGTCACTGCTCACAGTATTAAGAAATTAATCTCTTCAAAGCTTCTTGCTTTAACTATGCCAAGGCAAAGACAGCTTGGGCTATTAATCCCAGAAACAAGACATCACGCAGTAATCACAACTATAGAGAAAATATGTTTCTGAATTTTACTCAAGAGGAATAGTGGTCATATGTTTGCAAGGATTTAGCTCAAGATTAACATCTAAAATGGTACTGGCAATGGAGTTCTAGTGATTAAAATCAAAACCACAATTCAGACCATCCTAAAGTAAATACCCAACAGCTGTTTATGAAAATAGCTCTTTACATTGACAGTAATAACATGTGATTTGATTGCCTAAACGTATCTTATTATCAAGGTGTCCCAAACTATCCTGCCTTGCCTTCTGCAGCATTTGTTCCAAAAGGCCTTGAGTATCGTGTAGCTTCTTTTGTCAGTCCTGCAGAGTCACCCTAGAGATGCCCTGGATAATAAGAGCATCTCTAAGTTATTACGCAGTGAATCTTATTGCAGAAATGAATCAAATCAGAAATGTCCACTGGCACGGAAGTTTAAAACTTAGCATCCCATACTGCACAGTGGAGTGAATAATTGTACAAATGGGAGAAGGATTCAGATTATAAAGCAGTTGAATGATATTGCTGACTGCTGCCAATTAGTAGGCCAATTATAGCATTAGCAGTGGTAGTGAAGTCTTTGTCAAAAGACACCACGCATCTTTCACTTCATTTGAATTAATCTGGTAAATAAGCAAATCTACAGAAATCGTACAAAAGATGAAGGTTTCTTAGTCTTTCTATAGAAGCCTTGTGTTAATAGATCTATTGTCATTATCTGAAAATTTTCTTTTTATTGGAAACACCACTTTCATCACTGTGGATGTTCTGCAGAGGATTAATGAAGCTGCAAAGACAATACATAAATTTAACTGGATTGCCTAGCTGTGTAGGCTGGAGAAAAAACATAAAAATTTAATAAGTTCATGTGGTTGGAGCCAGAATTACTTCCAAGTGTCAGTGAGGTTTGGTGTACATCCCTACCATGTTAAAACCGCACACTGGAGGGAATCTAGGTGTACATCACCATCCAGTTAACCAACACTAGTTTTCACAGAAAAGAAACTTGAGAGGATGGGCTGAATGCAAGCATGTTCATGCTTAGCAAATCGAGTAGGTATGTACTTTTAGATCCAATTGCATGAAAAAGAAATGTAGGTTATGAGTTATTTAGAAGAGTAGGTTGTATCTTGCTATCTCTGAGTAAATGAGGAACCTTACCAGCTACCATTTAATTCAAACCTTATCTTAAAAAGCATCACAGTTTCTCTCCTTTCAGGAAGGAATACTGAGATGTGGAAAATTCAATTAAAAAGCTTCTAGAGGAAATCCATCGTGTGACATCTGAAATCATTGTCCAGAATAAGTCAATATGACATTGGCATTCCAATATAGTGCTGCAACACAAAAGTATACCATTGTGTATCGTAGAGGAGGGAGTAAGAATGACCTGTTTGGTATAAGTTCTGAGCACTGTAAACTGGTTTATGCTGTCTCTGTCTGCTCTGAAGAGTTCTGCAGTAGAGAGAAAAGATGGGGGATTATTTACAAGACAGGCTGTTGCAGCCCATTGACTCAGACTCTGTGCTATTGGCAGCAGAGGAAAGATGTGCAGCCAGCACTGAATCATCTGGCTGCTATTCTCTCCATTTGTTCTCCATCCAACATTTATTTGAAGCATCTTTTCAGTACAGCTGGCAGCATAACTTCCATTGGGTGCCCTTTCACAGCAGGAAAGATTGTGAAGGCACAAGCCTTGAGGATCAGAAACCAGGCTACAGCCAAGCCTTCGCTAAATGGTACTGCTTCTCAGAGCGGGCCTGCTCTTACTGCTGAGTCTCAGTCTTTACTTATTTATTATTTATTTATTTACTGAATGCAGTGCAGTGGTACACTCTGTGGACATTTTGTGTTGGAACATAATTCCCAAGCACTTTTTTGTTGTACCTCCTGGAATAGTGATGAAGAGACTTTCTGCCCCCCTGTGCAGTTAGGATTAATTCCATTCCATCTGGACAACTTGGGGATCTATCCTACCATGCAAAGAAGCAAGGCAACGAAGCCTATTTGATTGGGATCTGTGCACAGGGGAGAAAGTATAGGTGTTATTCATAAAAGTCCTTTCAGATGTTTATCTTCACTGATTGATACAGAGTCCTTCCAGCTGGACAAGAAGCCTGGCGCCATATGAGACCTTTTTTGCCTAGGGACAATTGGTGCAGTGCTGGCAATTAACCATGTCTGGTTTTCTTGCCAGTAATGCAAATGGCTTCCAGGTTGTGGAGATGCATCTGGACCAAAGATGTCCTTTCACTCCATCCTCCTTTTTCAAGTTTTGAACATTATTTTCTTTAGTAGAGAAAGTATTGTCAGCCTTTTTAATTTTACCTTTTTTTTTGTTTCTTTCTGTTATATAAGAAGAAAATGAATCACCCCAAAGCCGTTTTGATTCAGTAGCAATCAAAGCATTTCACATTGTTGGTGGTGGTGTTTCTAGAGGTATATTATGAATCCATGTGGGTACTCTATAAGGCAACACAGAGATTGGAGGTTCCTGCTCTGGGGGTTGAGGCTTGTTATAGGATACCAGGGAATCACATCCTGGAATTGAGTGAGACTTACTATGGAATGGTTAGAATAGGAATCCAAGTGTAGACAGTGAGCATAGAACTTTCGAGTAGTTGCTCGTAGTAACTAGATAAGAAGTAGTGAAGTAAGTGCTTACGTATGATAAGAGGGGCGTAGACGAAGTTGTACAAGGCTATATAAACTGTTGTCACGAGTTAATAAACGCCATTTTACCACCCACCACATTGGTGTGCACCGAGGTAGATGGACAGACCGAGATGTCCCTAACGATTGCGAACACCTGTATGAAGCTGGAGCGGGCTTTCCCTCCGGGAAAAAGAGGGACAAGCATAGTGAAATAGAAGGATAAGAGGATCAAAGGTGCTATCTGCCTATAAAAATTCGCTGCTCAGCATGTTTATCTGGTCTTACCAGTTCCTGATTAGCACTGTCTTCTCACTGAAGTCTATTTCTAACTCCTTATCTGTGAGAGGGATCTCTATATTGTGTACATGTGTGCATTTAGAGTCTGAGTGCAGCTAACTGGGCTCAGACCATGAATCAGAACCATTCTTGTGCTCATGGTGTGGTAAGTGGAGAGGCTGGAGTGTGTATGTAGTGTGTAGGTGTGTAAGTCAGGATTTGATCAGCAGTGAACATCAAGCCAGGCTAGCAAGTGAACTCTTTGGTGCATTCCCTTTTGCCCATAGCAAGTCTTAAGAGTGTAACAGAATAATGAACTTAAGAAGCAGGAAGAAGTGCAGTGACTGCATTTAGATCTTCCTTGAATGTGGTGAGTTTCAGAGGCTTGCTCATGGTATGGAGAGTAGGTCACTGTCACTGGCAGGGCAACTGGGACACCAGTTGTCGGAGTAGGGCTTTGTAAACAAAACTTTCTCATATTTCTTTGTTATTCTGATCCAGTTTAAATAGGCAAATTGAAATTTAGTAATTTTTATTATGTGGGCAACATATAGTTGACACTGAAGGCAAGGAGCCTTTTTCCTGGGTACAGTAGGTAATGTCTGTGCCACTGCTTTTCCTGAGCGTGCTCCCAGAAAGCTAGGATTCAGGTCTCCCCTTCAAGGAGGGAGGCTGGCCATGGCACATACTGAGCCACTGTGCTTCTTGGATGCTGTCAGCACCTCTCCTGGGGCCCTTCCCACATCCCCTGTTAATTGGAAGCTGGTGATTTGCATTGACATGTCCCCAGTGCTAAACTCCTCAGACCTTCCCTCCTCTGATTCCTCATTCCAGCTGTGCTGCTTCCTCCCTTCACCACTGTCATGTCATCAGCTGCCGCCTTACCAGGTCCCCAGCCCTTGGTTCCAGGATATTCAGGATTCACTAGCTGCACACACCTGGCATTGAGTTGATGTGGATGCAGAACCAGAGGGGCCAAAGTGTGGGGAAGATCTTATGCAGAGTTTGGGCTTGCTTCTTAGAAAGGAGGAGCCCCACTGGAAGGAAATTTCTTCAGGTAGAATCAGGGGATATGTGTTCTGCTCTTGCCCCTTCCTCATGCAGTGCCCAGGGCATCAAGCTGAGACCAGACACCTCTGATGTCTGTACTGGTCACCTTGGGTGAGGCAAACATCATTTGTGACTGAATTTTATTTTATTTTATTTTATTTTGTCTCTATGGACTCATTTTTCATTGGCAGTTTAGTTTCCTATCTATTTTCTGTCTGCTTATCTTTGAAGTTCTTGAGATAATCTGGGTCCTTATTTCTGTAGTTGGCCTCATCTGGCCTTCTCTAACGTGTGCTAGACAGCTAGAGTGCACTCTGTATTCTGAAAAATTTTTGAGATGGTTTGCTTCATACCTCACCTTGCCTTTATGCAATGGGAGTGCCCTATGAGTAAAAACCACTCTGCTCTTGCAGAGGAAAATCAGTAGTTGCTTTTTAAAAAGGAACTGAAAATTACCACTGTTAGATTATCTCAGATTTGAAACTCTAGTCTTGATTTCCAAAACCTTATGAAAGTGTAAAAACTTTGCTTATGATAGAGGGAAATTCGGGTTAACAACTCCTGAGCAGCCAATTTTTTGGTGATTTCTGTGTCTCTTACCTTTTTTTTTTTTTTTTTTGCACAGCAAAATAATGCCAAAATGCATTTTCAGTTATTATTTGTGAGTCAATGGATTGCATACTCATGCATTAAAGAAGCATAAAGCTATGACTGTTTAAAATATGTCTTTGACATATAAAGGTAAACAGGTGCACATAATTCATAACAGAAAATTATAGCATATTACATTCCCATGTGAAGAGTATAATGCCTAATTCTGACGTACTCGAATGCTTTAAATCTAATTATTCAATATTTTGTGATTGTTTGTGATCTCTGATTCATTCTCAGATTATGCTTTAGCTAATTTTCTTTATTCACTTAAATTAAACTATAAATAGAAGGATAAATGCACAACTGTAAATGAATTCAATGCTTCCTCTTCAAAATATGTTTGAACATTTGCTTAATTGGTCACTCACTGAAATTTTTTCTCTTCACTCTCATCTGGAAGAAAAAAACACAAAATAATGGTGAGATGCTACGACAAAATACACGCAGTTAGAATTCAGTAGCACATATTTTTGGTAAAAGAAAGCAATTAAAGTACATATCAGTGATACACTCAGATAAAAATTCATGAAGCCCTTTAGAATATTAGAATTTAGAATATGAGAGTTTGTACCTTTTTTTGATGAGCTCAAGTTATCATTTCAACACTCACCTTTGGGATTATTTTTTCTGTCCTAAATGATTTTAACTGCCAATTTCATTATGGTTCCCATCTGGCATTTCTTATATAATACTATGCTTTTGCTTTCATGCATTCATTAAGGTAATTATAATCCAAGGTAATGTCTGAAAATAAGCCTGTTAGCAACCACTATCTTCCTAAAATGTTATTACTCTTTGCATATATGGCACTAAAACTGTCAGGACTAATAATTCTGCACTACTTGGTTTTTTTTCTATTTGTTAAAATGCTCATGCTTCTTGTTATTTCAGACTTGTTGCTCTGATTGTCTTGGAAGAAGAAATAACAAAGTCTGCTAAATGGACTGAAAGACACTGAAAGTGCCCTTCTTTTTTTTTTTTTTTTTTGGATCAAAAATACTTTTAAAATCATATAACTGTCTGCTCTTAAATCCAGCTTTGAGATCTCACAGAAAGAACAAGTATCTAGAGAGCCTGTGACAGATAAGTAAGACTCTATGGTAGCACTGAGTTTCCTCGAGGGCTTATCCAGTCTTACTCTTATGAGTCCATGAACATTTTCTCACTTAATTTAATCCCAGTTTCCAACTGGTATTTTAATATCTCATCTTGAGTTAAAATAACTCCTCGCATTAGTAAATCACTGAGGTTAATCTTCCCAGGAACAACTCCTGTAAAGCGACGGTGCGTTAGCTCCTTGATAGATGGAAAAGCGAAATATATACAAGAATTTCCACCTAGAAAAAAAGGCAAAGCTTTTTCTAAATATTCATTTTCTAAGATATCTTCTCATGTGTTCCCTGCGTTGTCTTTCTTAGAGGTGTGAGACAACATCCTATTCAATCTATTTCAGCTTATATTTTCCTTATTTGTTGCCTATTATTTCCCTTCTTTCCATTTTAGTATCTCATTATACCTGCTTATTTTATCTTCCTTACACTCCCTTATATTTCCCTTATCTCTTTTCACTGTAGCCATCAGACTCATTTTGAGACTCTTTTCTTTATCTTCTTAATTCTCATTAAACTCAGTGAAGAGTTGCTCAGATCTTCCTCTGAGAACTGTCACAAGGATTTGCATGAGTCTCCTTACACCAGCTTGGGAGACAACTTCACTTTTGGTACGTGAAACCTCACAGACTCATAACTGGAAAAGTCTAAACAAACAGTGCATCTTTATGTTAGGGATAAGCTTTGTAGAATCTACAAGGTATGAGTGAAACCTGACAGAACAATTTATTTTGCTAATCCTCCGAAATCTTTTTCTAAGAGTCTGCTATTATTTTATTTTATTTTGCTCTATGAATTCCTGAGTTGCAGATTTGTATTGTGATATCTGCAACCAATACTTCATGAGAAGGCACACTTATCTGAAATCTTAGTGATACAGTTCTTCCTTTCTGTCACAGAATGCATACACCAATGTCAAAAATGACTGTAACAGAAATTCCTCTGTTGACAGTTTGCTGAAAAACCTCCTTTCCAGAAACCCGGTTCCCATCCAAGTGAACAACTAAGTCAAAGGCAGTTAGTGTTACCCTTCACCAATGGGAATATATAAATGGATATGATTTTGAATGCATATAGGAGAGTTTAATCCTTGAAACTTTAATCTTTTATTATGAGATCTGACCGTCAGAATCCATAAAGCTGAGATATGGACATAAGACATTCATCATTTTTAAAATATCAAGCTGAATATAGATTGTACAAAAGAGTCTTATCAACAAATTCAGCGCTGTTGAAAGCTTTTGCACATACTTATTTATCTCTGAGACAAGGCTATCACAGTCATTTGGATGAGTAATTGTAAGTAGTTTCTTTGTGAAGTTTTTATTATGCTTGACACATTTTACAACCAGAAAAAGTAGTTTAATATTTCTGCACTGTGTAGTACATTCTGAAATAACTTCGCTTCATTTCCTTGTATCTCTCATTAATATTTCTATCTATTGTGTTTAAATTAATACTGTAATCTCTGAAGTGCTATTAAAGATGGCCAACATCACTGTTTATCTATTGACGTAACCTGCTTTTGGTTTAAGTTATGCTCCTAAAATTACTAGAACAACTTTGATTCTCAGAAGGCATTTCTTTGGCTAACTGTTTCTTCAAATGGCCTTGTGAAAGTATTTACCAGCTTTTACTAATCCACTATTTTATGAATGAGGGAAAAAAAGCAATGGACAAGCAAGCAAACATATGACATCTTTTTTTTTCAAACACTTCCTTTAAGTCATTTGAGAGTTTCCAAAGCTACTTGCTGTAATGCTATATTTACATGAACTCTTCTAGTGTAAACTTTAATTACTTTGTAATGAATTAAAGAAAATGCATTTGAAGGAAATAATCTAAATTGAGTTGTTACTGTAGTACAGTCAGGTCCAGTCAGCATTTAAAAAAGTGAAATTTGATCAATGTTTCCTGGTTTAGCAGGGATATTGCACAAGACTGGTTAGCATTCTTCATTAATAGTGCTCACTGAAGCCTTGAATGCCTCAGCTATCCAAATTGTTTTGTACCTGTCAGATGTTGAGAGCCTACTACACATTCCTAGAGGAGATGTGCCTTAGAGAGCTATGCTGGGAACTGCTGCTCCCAGAGTGCACTTTTGAAAAATGTAACCCAGACTGCCAGGCAAAATCCTAATCACCTATGGAGCTGAATGCACCATGGCTTGCACGCAAGGAGAGCTGCCCTCCTAAATCTAAAAGGAATCCTACTGAAATTTTGTAATCCACTTTAATAATGGAGGACCACACAAACAGCTGTAGATTCTGCTGAAAACAAGTTTCCTCTTGAGTGACTAGCAGAGAGCCACTTGGATGGTAGGCAACATAGCCATGATGTTCACAGTTCAAAATCTTTGATTTACAGCGACAGTGTGTCCTGCCAAGGGCTTCTGCTCTGCCACTGCTGTCTAAATGACAAGATCAACATTGTCAGAAGACCAATATATATATAACAACCTCCCACACTGTAAAAATATAGGAATAACCATTCTGAGCTTGACATATGGTCTATTGTTCTCTAAAAGTAACCAGGAGGATGAATCAGGAAGTATATGTAAGTATATGTAAGTACATGCAAGGCAATAAGATGTAATGTGTTCACTGTGTATTTACCCAGCCTAATATTTGCAGTCAGAAAGGTTATCTATATGTTTAGTAATATTTGATTCATCTCTTTTCCATTAACTTGTTAAGACTCTCCTTGCCTACAAGAGCCTACAAGAACAAACTGACATGGTATTGGTCATTGACAGATCATCTAGATGAGCAGTGGGATGTACACAAACCTGTCTGGAACCATTCTGTGCGTAGCTGGGCTTATTTACCCTCCATTTCTCCAATAGATCCATGCAGTCTAGCTACAGCATTATTAACCAGGTCATAATAGTACCAACAGTCAATATGTAAGAAAAATGTAAAGAGTTAATTGATTACTCCAGAAGTAATGACTCCTATTTTATTTTCATGGAAACTACAGTAGATACAAAGAGCACAATAACTCTGAGAGCAAATTCTCAGCTACAAAACTACGTTTTTTTCAACATAGCCACCACTATTAGCTATGCATTTTCACCAGCAATGAACAAGAGCCTGCATGCTACGCTCAGGAAAATCTGTACAAGCAGAGGTGAGCTACCATTCCGCAGCTGCTATGACAATGTTGTTGCTGAAATGCACCACCCACAACCTTATTGTCCTCATATCCACTGGATGATCTCCACAAACGTTCAGCAAATGTTGAAAAATATCAGTGGGTGAAATTACGATGAATTCAGTGTCTTACCTTTGCTTCATACACACTTTCATGTCAGACACCATTCTGTCAGACGGCCCCTCTGTTGCCATCTATAACATGGTAACAAAATGTTCAACCTCTACTGCCCTAAAACCACCTGCCTCAAATATGGTGGGCCAACACAATAAAATAGGAGGCACTGCTTTCAGAGCAGCCCTTGCAGAAGTAATATAGAAATTGATCAAAGAGAAGTATTTTTTTATTCAGTTACTGAACATCTCATGTGAGCCTTGATATTCTCATATGTTTATCTCTATGCTGATCCTCTGCTACCTCTTCCTCTTTCTTGATGTGTATTGCTGTGTGAGTGAACAGTTGTCTCACCCCAGTTTATAGGAGGGAGAGGAGGTTCTCTGATATCTGTATACCCAGTGTGAGATTAAGAAACAACAGTTCAAATGTTGGTCCGACCAGTTTATTATAAATCCTAATCAGGGAGACGGGGAAGGAAAGGATGGTGATTATTATGTATTAGAGTGACGGGGAAGGGAAGGAGGACACTATTAAGAATTAGGGTGATGGGAAAGGGAAGGAGGGGACTATTATGAATTAGGGCGATGGGAAAGGAAAGGAGGGTGATAGAAAAGATAGGAAATAAGCAAGAATTGCATGAAGCAGGGATAGTCACCACCAGGATCCAGCAGCGGTCCCGTTGCATGCTGTTCCGGTGGTCCAAGGCAAAAACACAGGGGGAGAGCAGCAGCAGCGTGGCCGGCCTTGGGCAGCAAGCAGAGAGCAGGAAGAAGCCGCAGAGCCAGTCCAGGAGGGAGAGGTGCAGGTCGTGAGGCTTCTCATGTCAGAAATCTTCATGAGGAATCTGTTGCCAGAAAACCTCAACCTCATGGTTACAGGTCATCTTTTTATCCTTCTTCTGCCAGCGTGGCATTCCTGGGCGCTTGGGTAACAGTCATGTGTAGCACCTTCTGAGATGGCCATCTTCCTCAAGATGAGCCCACACAAAAGACCTCTTCACAGACATTAATCTGCAGCTTATCTCTCTCTCGTTCCCCTGGCCTTGTCCATCTGTGTCCCTCAGACAAAGGATTTCACAACCTTTGCCCAGGACTTGCTTAGACTTGTTCATCTGTGTCCCCAGCAAGCTTTGAGACAGTGATGTAAAAGAATAACCACCTACAGCAGTGCAGTGACAACATGGATAATGACTCCACACAACCACAGTTTTTCTCTCCCAGTCAAGTGTTGAAGGACTCGTATACTACTGTACGGCAATAGTGCCATTCAGTGCAGACCAGATGTTTCAGTATGGCCCCTAACGTGCATGCTTATAAGATCCACTTTGGTAAGTGACCTCTGCCTACTTCTTTGCCTCACCACTGCCTTTGTCCATAAGATTTCCCTCATAGGTCTGTTTGGAAAAGATAGTTGATGTTTTGGAGAACAGCTCAGTAGCAGGAATATACAGACTACACAAAGTGCTTTTATTTAGTCTCTGAAGACAACTTGTGCTGGGATGTGCCACACAAGCTCCTCTCTCTCCTGGGATTTCTATAGAAAGACATAGAATAACAGATCAGCAAAATAACTGAACACAGAAACACTCTAGGACTAAGACCAACCCCTACAAGAGACTGGAAAGAGCCTGGCCCTGAGCTCAGCAGACTGCTCTGTCTTTCACTGAACACAATGCAACTCCTCAGTGGCTTGCTCTCCTGCTGTCAGGGTTGAAATTGACCTCCAGCTCTCCAGATGCATTTCTGGGATCACAGTACCAGGAAAGTGAGAGAGAATGACAGGTTCTCATAAAATACACGTGTTTCACGGACAGGATCTTCTGATGGCTCTGCCCTGTGAAAGGACTGCGGGGCAGCTGCGGTGAGCTTTCATGGAAGAAATCAGTCCCAGCATGGCAGTCCATCCTCTGTCTCCTGTCTGGCTTTGTTCCCTGGCAGGGCTGTGTGTGTGACCAGCCACAGCCACAGGTCAGCATCCTGTCTTGCACTAAAGTATTTCCACCAGTTTAGTTCAGTCCAGTCCAGTCCAGTCCAGTCCATACCAGTTCTCATTATTCAACAGTCTCAAAATTGGTTCATTCTATACTCTGAATCTACCTGATTTTCCTCTTTTTCCCTCAAAGGGGACATTTTCTGGTGGAGATGTTATCCTTGGGGTGATTGAGCCAAGAGACAAACTGCTGATTTATGAAAAGTGAAGAAATATTTTAAAAATAAGATTCTCCCCTTCTTTTTTATTTTCCTCTTTAGTCAACAAGATATTTAAATGGTATGAATGACTGTGATTTAGTTCTAAAAACAAGCTCACGTATGTTAAGAATGTCAAGCTTGTAACTTACAAAAACATGCAGCATGTTTATGTCTGTTTTTTTTTAAGAACTCATTCATTATATGAAGTGGGAATACAGTGTGGTAGAATTAAAAGTACACAACAAACCATAAATATAGCTGCTCTTAACTGTTTTTGTGCTTGAATATACAACTTTAATATCTTTCTTTTGGGAATGTTTCCTAAATATTTAGAGAAATACTTTTATTTGTGTTCCAGTAATGCTCAGAAGACACAGTTTGGATCATGCTTATTTAGAGTACTGTTGACTGAAACTATAGCCTTTCATGTTGCAGTGAAAATTATTTCCTTTAATATAACAAAAGGACACTGAAGTCGGAGGAAAGTGAATGGCAATAATGCATATGCTGCTCTCCCATCCTATGAAGGTGTCTATGTTTACAGTGACAGTCTCCTGACCTCCAGTACAATGCACCCTGCAAGTCTTTTCTTCTGCCCACTGAAAAATTAGTTTACCAATATTGAATAAATTATATAGTCCACTAAGACTTCTTAAACAAAATATCCAGTTCACAGTGCCTTAGAGCCCTGAATCATCCAGATATGGATGAACATGTGCTGTTTTACATAATCATAAAATCATTAAGGTTGGAAAAGTCCTCTAATATCATCCAGTCCAACCGTTCACCTACCATCAGTATTGCCCACTAAACCGTGTCCCTAAATACTACATCTGCCCTTTCCTTAAAATTCTTTCAGGGACAGTAACTCAACCATCTCCCTGGACAGACTGTTCTAATACCTCACTACTCTTTCTGAGAAGAAATTATTCATATTATCCAACCTGAGCCTCTCTTGGCACAACTTAAGGCCATTCCTTCTTGTCCTATCGCTACTTACCTGGGAGAAGAGGTTGACCCCCACAACCTCCTTTCAGGTCACAATAGAGAGCAATGAGATCTTCCCTGAGCTTCCTCTTCTCTGGACAAAACAATATCAGTTCCCTCAGCCACTCCTCGTAAGACTTGTGCTCCAGACCTTTTACAGCTTCTTTGCCCTTCTCTGGACACTATCACAGACTTTCTTGTAGCCCAAACCCAACACAATACTTAATATGTCGTTGGCCTTCTTGGCCACCTAGCACACTGTTGGCTCATATTCAGACTTGACCAACATTCCCAAATCCTTTTCCTCTGCACAGCTTTCCAGCCAGTGTGCCCCAAGCCTGTAGCATTGCCTGGGGTTGTTGCAGGACCTGGCATCAGGTCTTGTTGAACTTCATCCTACTTGCCTCAGTAAATTGATCCGGTCTGTCTAGATCCCACTGTCTGGCCTTGCTACCCCCGGCATATGGACACTTCCCCCCATGTTGGTGTCATCTGCAGACTTACTGTGGGTGCACTCAGTTGCTTCATCCAAATCATCAATAAAGATATTAAACAGAATGGGCCCCAGTACCAACCCCTGAGGAGCACCACTCATGACAGGTTGGCAGCAGGATTAAATTCTCTTCACCACCGCTTTCTGGGCCCAGCTCTCCAACCAGTTCTTTAACCAGCAAAGAGTGTATCTGTCCAAGCCATGGGCTGACAGCTTCTTCAGGAGAATGCTATGATAGAATCACATATAGTAGCTGGACAACTTTAGATGTTGTTACATATATATATTTTTTTATTTGTATGCCACAGCTTCTAATTTACGAGAATAGCCCTCACTTGTGCTTAAACATTCCTAGTCAATTCAGTGCTATTTCCCAATGCCTTCCTTGCCCCTGCTACCCATTTGAAAAAAGCAGAAAAGCGAGACTCTTTCACAGCCTCTGAGTATACTTGTTGCTCAGACTTCAATTTTTGCTATTGATTGCCTGTTTGTGATGTGAGGTGAGAATGAGAGATGCAACTTTAGCTAAGGAAAAGAATGTAGGAGCAGAGTAGGTGAGTAGAAGAGGATTCTCCCTTTCCATTTTTTAGAATGTCTTACTAAGAAATAGTACAGTTCTGTTGATCAGGTAAATTCCCTCAACCATTTTTAACAACTTCAAGATACTTTGAAGTAACTTCCAAGAAAGTCCTACTTGGTTTGCATGTGTGCTAAAAATAATGTTGTATTGTATAGGGAAAAGTGAAATCCAGAATATCTTGTTTATGTTGAACGAGTTACTGAATGCCATCTCTGATACATTGTCCAGCAAGAACTGATGCTGCAACCATATTGACTGTTATCCCCTGAAGTACTCAGTGATTCTACTCAGTATCCCTGGAAAGGCAAATGGTTTCCCTCTGTGCAGCAGCAGGCCTTTTAATAACTTTTCCATAACATCACTGGTTTCTTTTGAGAGATATATTTCCCTCTATATAATTTCAATTTCTAGGATCGTGTTTGAACACAGCATAAGCAAATTCATCCCTAAGATATATTTCTGCATTGTTGAAAACTGAAAAGACTTTTGAAGCCACACTGAGAACGTTCTTCTCCACAGTGACAATTTGTTCTTTTCAAATTAGTATTTAAGAAGTGATTAAAATAAAAACAAACAAACCATCAACAACAACAACAAAAATTGGGATATACTTGTGGAGCTAATTAGCCACTTGGCAGCCATCAGAAATGAACATTTTTATTTCTTTAAACAATGACTGGTATTTTAGAAGGCATCTGAGCATCATAGCAATGAAATGGATGAACAGATACTGAAAAGCAAATGTGTTTTCTGAAGTGTAACAAAATGGCAAGTTGCACAGAAGCAGAATAATTGGTTGATTAGCTACAAAGCAGTGCCCTACAGTTCCTGCTGCCACAAACATTTGACCCTGTACTAAGATATATACTACATCCAAATGAAATACAGGTCGCGTTTCTTTTATATATGAAATACATATATTATATTTTCTTGCACAGAGGTTTTTTTTTTTTGTTTGTTTTTTGTTTTTGTTTTGTTTTGTTTTTGCAGTGGGGAAAAAATCAACATAAATTTTAACCAGTGATTGTAATAAATGTTTTGTTATTTATTTCGAGTTACTTTGTTTATTCTCATTTGGAAACTGATGCTCATTGTCCTATCAGACACAGAGTCAGATTTTAATTAATAAGCTGTCTTAATTCAGCTTTGTAAAGGAATAAATAGTACCCAAATCAGTGTCTGACTCAGGACTGGAGATCTAGATACAGCCATAGCACGTGAGAATATTCACAGTATGAGTAACTGCTATGGCATAGACATGTCCTGAACATTACTTACAATATTTAGTTCATATTAAGTCAGTTGAAGGACTCCACTAAGGGAGATTAAATACACCTTTATTAGGATGGCACAAACAGCGTAAGATATGTAAATTTCCAGTGCCAGATGCTCACTTTCTCTGGTCTATTGTTTTTTTTTCTTTTAATAAGAAGAGACTCATCACTATTAATGTTGCCTGAAGTTTTTTAATGAAAAGCGTCAAAGCAATTTTACAGTCATAAAGGAGGTTTGTGCTTTCCTTCTCTCTCTATATTAAGAGGAGAGCTAAGATTTCTCACTGTTTTGGCAGTCCATCTTCTTGTTCAAGCTTCAGTATAGCAAGAACATTTTTCTTTTTTTCATTTAGAATTCTGATCATTCTGGACAGCTGATTTTCTGAACAAAAATTCAGACTAGTTCAAGCAATGCTGCAAATTTGAAAAGTGACAAAGAGAATGCAAATTATGGAAGAAGAACAAATGTGATCATATCACACCTACTGGAAAGCAATAGCTCTTAGTTGTTATTGAGCTGATCCAAAGCACAAGAGCTCTGGCATCTAATCCATTTTTTTTTCTGTTTACAAAAACTGTAATTCAAAACCTCTTAGAACAGAGGCTTTTTTAGTTCCACTGCTTTCAGGTCTATATATTCACCATTTAGTATAATTATATCATATCAGAATGTTATCTTAAAGAGAACTAGATATATTTTTCACTTTTTAACTTGAAGAGATATCCTATTAATCTGATGTAATTGATCTTCAATGTCAACCATTAGCAGGCTGAAAGGAAGTAGCCAGATACTTTTCTCTTCAGGGTATGTTACAGTGAAATAAGGAAATATTTCTCTAATGTGCTGTTCAGAAGAACAGGTTCTTATGGAGACCACAGTTCTTCCTTCCTGTGTGAGAGACATATCTTTTAAGAGCAATTCTAAGGCAAGTTATGTCTATCTGGCTTACAACACAAATACAAAGCCTGAATAAAAAGAAGAAAAGCAGGACAGAAAATATAGATGAGATTTTGATGTTTCAATTTTTTTTAATTTTTTTTTTTTTTTTGAATGGTGAGATGCAGCTAACTGGCAGGAGAAAGTTCCCATTTGTTCTTTATCCTATTCAGCACATATATAATGCATTTGACTGACTCTTGGCCCTTACAATGAAGTAAATAGTGAGAGAATGCATTGAATATATATTCAATTGTGCCATTCTTTAAGCTTTTAAGGCAAGCAAAATCTGAGACTGTGAAGCTGCATCCAGAGCAGAGTACATCAAAATATTTCCTCTGTAGTTTAAAACTTCAGAGTTTCACAATATTTACTTTTGTTTTGCATTCAAACATGAAAGAGCTGTCTCATCTATCCTAGATTATCTAATAACCTCATGATTTCCTAAGACTCAAGGGCCAAGAGTTTAAGTGTAGATTGTCATGCCAGCATCCTTGTGGCATAGCTGCCAGGAGCCTCCCAGTGAGGGGGAACGAACATCATCACTGCATGAAGAAGAAATAATCCATAAAATTGCTTTGTTTACTATGTGTGAAGACACTAGAGTTATGGATAGAAAAAAAGTTTTAAAGTGGAACATCAATAAAGGAATCCAAAGTGGTAAAAAGCTACAGTAATAGAGATAGTCTAGTTCCTAAATGGACAGGCTTTAAGCTAAGATCCTCTGTGCGGGAGAGTAATGAACTTATCACTTTCTAAGAAGAAATGTTCCTTGGAAGAAATCATTTGTTCAGAGACATCTCAGTGGAATGGCATTTTATGGAGAGTGATAACACGATGTTTTACATGAATGCATCACACTGAGCATATAAGGACAAGTACAGGTTAACAGAAATGGTTAAAATGTTCTGTGAAAAAAACAAAAAATAAATCTGATCCATTGGAGCCTATTATAACACACGTATCTTCACAGAACAGAACAGATTTGCTCTCTCACTGCCATCTGGAATGGAATTATGCGAGGAGTCTCTAAAAAAAATCAAATTAACTATTTCATGTGATTCTTTATTCTCCTAGTTGCATCTGCATCGTTCGGTTAAGAATGATGACTTTAAGGTTGCTGTGTGAATGCTGCATTTGCTTACTGTTCAGATAAGGAATAATATCTACAGAACAGAAAAGTGAAACATGAAGGACAATTTAAATGGAGCCTCTCCCTGTTGTTGAATTAATGGCTGTTACTAAGATATAGCTGTAACAGATGCAGCTTAAACTTGCTAGCACTTAGCACTTATCTTTACAAGTAAAATGAACATCAGGTATGTACGTGTGATCAGTCTTTTATAGGTGTTTGAAGTAACATGTTTAGAAATTATGGAAAAAACCCCAACCGAAAACAACAGTTAAAGGATAAGAATCTCTCTTTTACTGCTGGAAAGGAATCTACAGTAAATTCATGTTGTTACTCAAATTGGATATTACAATTAACATTCACTTTTAAAGCAGTTCCACATTTGATATGGGACTCATTTATAAAGTAAGTTTTTCTTTTTCTTAACTATTGTTATTTACAAGAAGTTGTGGAATAATTTTACTCAAATAAGTTTCAGTCTCAAGGCTGTTTTTGAAATGCACACTTCAATGATAAAGATTTCTATCTATTTTATACCATGAATGGCTCCATTTGGACGAAGTGAGCTATATGGAACTATAAGGAAACAAATGTCCTGTAATATATATAAAATAACTATTCCCAGATTAATTCCACCAAAATTTAAGCATTTCATTCTTAGATTTACTTCTGATAATGGAAGGGGGAATTAAGAAAAGCTAAAAAGCATTTTCATCTGACTCACTGACTGAAAGGAGAAATTATCAATTCTGATGATTACTTTTGATTCATCAAATCTTCCTGGAGAGGACCATCACCCGAATTGTGCCAAGTTCTCCAACAGCAGCCCAGTTAGATTGATTCAAAGTAGTCCCCCTGGGATCCAGAGTGAAGAAATTTCCTGAAATGTTTTTTGAACACATAAAAAGTAAACTTGCTGGCACCAAAAAGGGCTCAAGAGGAATGATTCATCTCTCCATCATTCTGAGTTCTAATGTGTATCTATGCCTAAGTAGTCACTCTGAAGGTCCCTTCAGCCAATGAGAACAGTAGGCAATTTTATTTCAGATGTTCTGTTTTAAATTAAATGACTCCAAAGTGTCATCATGATGACCTGTTTCACTGCAAGGTTTTCTACACTGTACATATCTGAAGTTAGATTAAATGACATTCATTCCTTGTTGCAATATAATTCACTTATGCTAGGAGTTCTGCTGTGAGTTTTAAGGCAGCAGACCAGACCTCACACTTTTAAAAGGCCTCCCTGATACTTTTTCATCAGTGCTACTTAGCTCCTCAGGGATATCAGTGTCAGCAGGAGACAATGCTGATACAAGTCTTTGTTTTATATAATGAAGTACAGACTAGGAATCTTATTTCAGATTTAGTAAACTTGCTCTACAAAGATCTGATTTATCTGTTTAGATTTTATCTGTTTTTCAAGGTGAGTTAAATACTTCTGTACTGCATTATAGTACCTGGGTTTTGCACAATTCCTTAAAGGTAGTCCATGAGAAGCTCAAAAGATTGATCTTAATTTGTAGGTACAGAATTAAATAATAATTTTGTCTTACTTACAAGGAATAGGATCCATATGCATTAATAAATTGTTGCCATCACGCTGACAGGTATGCATGAATAACAGGTCAGATCATAATGAAATACAAAGGAGAAGCAGCCGCGATGAACAGATAGAGCATTGCAGGTTAACTTTCTCCAATTAGAGTAAAGCACTTGAAAGATCATTTGCATCATGAAGCCTACAGTGGCAGGAAAGAATAAGTCTGACAGGCTTTTGTTTCTAATTGCTAAACCAAGTATTGATATGTTATCCATGACCAGAAGTATTGTTTACAGGCTTGGTTGCTGTAGTGATATAATCATATGAATACTGCAGTCAAGATTAAATCCTTCTGGCAGATGAATAAGTTTTCAAGCAGCTTTTAATTGCTTGTTTATGAAATCCTGTACAGTTTTCAGTGCACACAGTCCAAAAATTAGGTATATATCTATGTAAAGTCTCCAGCACAGCCTTTCTGTGTAAAAAAGAAAAATAAATCCCAGGCTACACAATAAAAAAAAAAAAAAAAGACAAAAAAAAATCAAAATTCAGTCAGATGGAGAGTGGTACGGCTGCTCCTACCTCCCACGGGAGAGGAAGATGAAGGAGAGTGAACAATATCTATCCTATCTATCTTCCTACTAACCATCCTGCTAGCCAGTGCAATCTGTTGACTTAGGCCATTTGCCTAAGTTAAGTAAAGTACTTCTCCAAAACTTGTCTGAGTGCTAGAGCTGGCTGCTGCCAGCATCCTCCTTGGAAGGACAAGAATATGCCTGTCAGTTTTTGTGGTTTTTTTTGAATAAGCATGGGAGATTAATTTCACGTGCTGCCATCCTATTTTGCTTACTGGAGATGAGTGAGACCAATGGAGAAAATTAACTGCTATTCTCTTATGGTTACTTTGTCTTTTCTGTCTGTCTTACTTTGTCTTATGATCATATCAGAAACAACAAACTGATTCAACATGCATAAAAAGGAGAGTGTAAAGAGGATGGGGTCAGGATCTTTTCAGTGGTACCATGTACAGGAGACAAAGGGCATGAACTGGAGCACAGGAGGCTCCCTCTGAACACCAGTCAGCAATTCTGTGCTGTGCAGTGCCAGAGCACTGGCACAGGTTGCCCAGAGGCTGTGGAATCCCTTCCTTGGAGATCTTCAGAAGCTGCCTGGATTTGGGCTTGGGTCCCCAGCTCTGGGTGTTCCTGCTGGAAAAGAGGATGGGCCAGAGGGAGGTGATAGAGTCGCTGTCCCTGGACACGTTCAAGAAATGCGTAGATACGGTACTTAGAGACAGGGTTTAGTGGGCAATATTGGTGGTAGATTGATGGTTGGAATAGATGATCTTAGAGGTCATCATTTTCCAACCTTAATGATTCCATGATTCTATGACCCAGGAGTCCCTGCCAACATCAGCCATTCTGATTCTGTGATTCAATAATATGACTGTTTTCTTTTTCTCTCATGCCCTTATCATGTACACTTCTCAGGTGTCTGAAGTAAACATACCACTTAGCCTTTGTCCTGATGTGAAATTCATCCCAAGTTTAGAGCGACAAATCTAAAATATTCCTTCTAAAATGTCTCTAAGGGTTTTCAGGAGCCTTCTCCTGGAAAACCTGGCAGAGCAGACTTTCTGGTAGCATGATGAGTATTCAGCTGTTTTGCTTTGTAAACAAGTGCTTCAGATCTCTTTAATCAAAAAAAAAAGGGGGGGGGGGGGGGAAGAAAAAGCTTTCTTTTTTGAATGTGAAAGATTAATAATTGCTCTGTTTCTAAAGGAAAGTATGTATCCAGCTACAAGATTTTCTCTCTCACTCAAGGGTAGATTCTGCTTAGATCTACTAAAAATATTAAGTGCTTGAATTTATGTACTAGTCTGGTAAGTTGGAATCCCACGTGAGAACTTTCCAAGTCCCACACAGTTGCTAAATGCAAGGCATCTAGAAATACTTAGTATTTGCAACTAGATCACATATTTTGAATTTGTTTTATATCTTTTACTAGTTTCTGACTTTTCTGTCTTTATTTTATTTCTTTTTTTGGCCCATGCTTAAATCTTAATTCAGTCCTTTATAGTTTTGTCTTATAATTATTTTTACATTTAGCAAACTATCATGTATATTCAGCTTTCCAGTCTTACCTGGATTCCTAATTGTCTTTACTTTGCTAAAATCTTCTAATTAACAGATTATATTTTGCCTTGCTAACTGAACACCTCTACACACACAGGTTAGGTGAGAAAATGAAACTCTCTAGAAAAAGCATAGTGTGGTGGCTAGAATAGAATGTGCAAACAATGCTGTACTGAATGTGAGAATAATGCTTTATGACTGAGCACCATCAAATGTAATAATGTTGGGTGAGTTCAGGGGCACTGAGCACACCCTCTCAGGTTCAGATGGCCTGCTGCACCCACTGAGGCCTTAAACAATTAGTCTGTTTGAGGCCTCTTATACAGTTTAGAGTGTCAGGATGGGATAAATGCTAGCAATAGGCAAATTAGAGAGGGAGCAGAGGATGTACAGAGCAGCTCTTTCTGCTTACGTGCCTTGAGGGTCTGCACTTTACTGGACTTCTTTAATAACTGCTTGGTTTTGCCTCACAGATTGGCTTTGGGTTGCAGGGTGCCATGAGGAAGCCATGGCTCACTGTGTTCTATATAGCAACTACTGCTTCATTAACATGCACTTTTGCAGCTTTCTCTCCTATAACTGCACCTTTGCTGTGATCTCCTGCTCGTTTCTAGTAGCACTTGCTAGCAATTTCATCAGTACAGTGCCTGCACCAGACTACATCACTCCAGCATGAATCACCTAAAGGACTGTGACTATCTGGCTAATGTAGCTCTGATCTCAGATTTATGATAAAGGCAAACAAGAAGTGCAGCTGATATTAAGATACCGAAAAAGATAATGTGAACGGAAAACATTATATAGAAATGAAACTTTCTCAATCCACCAGCTGAAGAAAAGTCTGTAATATATGATGATATATGTGATAGGGAATGTAAGCAGTGATTTCTGAAGTACTGAATTGTCAATGAAAACAGATATTTTTGATAAAGAAGGATACTGAACAAATGACACCCTTCTTTTTTTACAGAAAATTTTGCTTGCTCTACTGCTAAGCTGTAAGAACATTCCATAATTGATAGGGAAATGCACTAGCTCTGAACCAGATTGGTGTCTTAGTGATCAGTGAGGATAAGAGCTTTCATCTTCCGTTTTATTTTGGCCTATGTGTCATCACATCTGTTCAAATCAAGTCTCCTGCTGGACAGCTGATGGGAAAATTTGCAGTAGAATACAACCTCCATATTATGATGATGGCCAGTGGCATTTTGTTAGCTCTGTCTGTTGTGCCATTGTGATGGCTGGCACAGGTAAACTGGGTTCATCTTCAAATGGAGGAGGCAGCCTGCATAACAGAGACCACAATTTCAATGTTGTTGTGGCCCAATCAGACAATAAGGCCTCTTACAAAGAGTTCTGGCTGGAAAGTGAGCAAACTCATCCTGGTATAATTGCATCAATACATTTGCCATGTTGAACTTGTCACATTGTTTCTACAATAAATCTCTATGAAGGCTTTTTAGTAAAGCTTTGCTCCTTTACATTGCCAAGTTGAATATAGCATTTGGTTTGTCTTATACACTTAGATGGAAGGATCTTTAGGAAAGGGCTGCATTCTTATTTTGCACAACTCGCAATGTGGGACCTAGCCTCTCAGGCTTGTTTGCAGTACTGATTATATTAACTATCTGAACCAAGCACATACATATTTTCTCAGAATTTTTTTTTTTTTTTAATTTGTTACTGTAGTCTGACTTCTTACTGATGCAAACAGACATGATTATGGCAGGTATGCTCTGACTGGCTGTACGTATAATAGCTTCCAGTAATTTGGGAAACTAGACTTCTGTTGATTCCTAATCAATACTGTCCCTGTAGCTGTGAGTGAAATATCACACTTGTTTCTCTTGACTTGGATTTTGTTTCTAATATAAGAAATCAGACCACAGGTTTATGGGTAGGTTTATCTACATTTTGACAGTGAAAGGCTGTGATTGGCAATTCTTCCATCTGTTTTTCAGCAAATCCTGCCAGGAAGAGAAGACAGGAGGGTTAAGTGAGGAATAACAGCAGAAACAACAAATAGCGAGGACTGGAAATAGAATCAACCTCATCAATCTTATTCCTTTAAGTTGAAGTTTATTTCTTAAAACAAGGTGTTTTTTCTTCTTTTTTTTTTTCTTTTTTTCTTTTCTTTTTTTTTTTTTTTTTTTTAATTGATCTACAAAAGAAAAATGCAAATATGAAGCCACATGCATAGTTCGAGGGGAAAGCATGCCTTATATACAGGGCTGAATGACTGGGATGAGGTACGAATAACTAATGTTGTCTAATTTGTGGTGTGGACAAATGATACATGTCAGTTAATGAGCTGAAAATAATTTCTTCCTCTGCACTGAACCATGTGTACTTCATTTCTCACGAGAAAATATAAGAGGTAAATACATAGTCCATCACAAAAAGTCACTGGTAAATCTCAGCTGAAGTATTTCAACTTCTTTAAAATTAATATTAATTTAAGTTTAAATTAATTTGCTCTTTCATGCTCTACTTTCATTAATTTTCTTCTTATATACTGAGCATTTGTAATGGTTTAATCTTTCTGTTTGGGCTTCAATAATAACAGCATTTATCACTGCAGCATCCCACAAACCTCAAAGGCCAGGAAGAAATCCCATGGAGCCTGTAACTCCAGCAGTTTCTGGTAGCATGTACTGAAGTCCGTAACGTTGCTGTTAATTTAGGACAAAAGATCTCTTAGCTTATGAATGCTGCTTCACTGGTCAGCAGTTCTTAAGCAGATACACATTCATCTCAGAATATTTTTTCTATAATTCAGCACCGTTGAACTGCATAATATGTCTCATACCCCAGGCTCTGAGCTACAGTTTAGGAATCTTTAACACAGCACTTGGTGTAAAGAATGGACTCATTAGCTATCTTCTAACTATTTTAAAGCCAGTTGTCTTTTTCAGCTGTGTTGAAAAAATGACTGTAGAAGTCAATTTGTTGTACTTGCTTTTGGTAAAAATCACAGTAGGTTTTTATGAGTGTTTTCTTCTCAGCTCTCCTTGTAAGCTGGTTCATACATTAGGCAATGAAAAGAGTCATCCACACTTTATCCATTTCCCAGGACATATCTCTGTTGTGCAGTTCGGAAAGACAACTGTCTTTCTCATACTTTCAAGTGAAATGAAGTGTTAGTTACATGACTACACAGCAATGATACCTGACTTACCAGCACATTTAGTCTTACTAAAGGCTGTACAAAGTTAGCTGTAGTTAGAGGAAATTCCACACCTCTAGATTTTTAAGAAGTACAATATCATTTAAGGAGGCTCTTTGCAGTAGCATGTTTTTGTTATATTGCAGTGTGCACTTGTGCATAGTTGTAATCAGATAACACAAGTAGCAGAATTGCCCATCATACATACCAAGGTCAACTTTATCAGAAAAGACTTTTTCATACATCAACAACAAGTTAATTATAAATAAGTTATTCAGCTTTTACTGATGGAATGCCTTTAATCACTGCTGCTCATCAGGTCGAGCTCACCATTTACACCAAGATTACATGCCTCATCAAATTCTTATGAACTGTGCTTTTGTGTTAAAAGCAAAATCGTAACAATTATGGGGTTGGTTAAAACACTCAAAAATTGGAAAATTAAATTTAAAAGAGGTTAAACTAGAAAAATCCATCTCAGTTCTAGAGAGATCATTGACTCCAACACTCCTCTTCAATGAATGCCATGTTCAAGAGCCCAAAGCCCTGGAAACCCCATCTGCAGAGGTGAGACTAAGAAATGTGCTGCTCTGCACCCGCTGCTATACAGTGAGGCTCTGTGATAACAGCAACTCATACTCACAAGTATGATTTGCATCAGCAACACCTGCTTTAATACATTTTAGATGGCGGGCATCCCAGCAAAAAATGTTTTAGCTGAATTGTTCATATGCATATACACCTCAGAGGAGGTTTGCAAGGACAATACTTCAGAAAATGAGAAAAATGTTACCCATTATCACGATAGTATCAAGATGAGAATTTATACATTTTTAATCTCAGATAACAAAAATAAATGGGCATTACATGTAAAAAACCTCACAACTTTCTCCTGTGTGCTCCTTTTTTGTGTTCAACCTGATTTGCCAGATCTGCCACATGGCAACCTCACAAACTCAAAGTTGGCCAGCAGAACTCCTGTCCTGCTCATCTTAAAATTGCTCATCTTATGTAGCTTATATCAAATTGAGATTGAAGTGGTTTATTGACTTACTAACAATGCTTACTTAACCAACGCTCAGTGAATTGTGCATTTAGGATCAATATTCATAATATAAAAGGTAAATCACAATATTAATCAGTTGTAAAATGTTAGTAAATGGGGATTTCTAAGTACCTTTCTATAATTTATCCCCAGAAGTTATAAATCACCCCGTCCATCCCACATGAGGGTTCCCTGTAGTGTCAGATTCTGCAGTGTGGCACTCCAGTATTTTGCTGAACTCTCTCCAGTATGTCTCTGTCTCTTTTGTACTGGACTCAGCACCCAGCTGCATCTCACCACCTCCCTCGACGTGTTGGTAATGCTCTGCCTGTTGCAGCCTAGAAGGCTGGTGACCTTCTTTAAAGAGAGAACAAAGAAAAATATTAGTGATGTTTAAAAAGTTCTGGTGGGGTTGGACCACAGTGTCATCAACTAAGTCCTGCCTCTAAGTATCTACAAAGAAATACACAAGAATTTTCAGACTGTTAGTCTGCACTATAACCTATACCACTGTCAAAATTTTAACTAGTATCATTTCCTGTACTAGTGAACCAAAGTTAGAGCAGGCTAGATTAAGTGCTACAGTTACATCCCTTGATTGCAGTTTTTGGAATTATTTTGTGTTTAAAGAAAAAATGCAGAATGTTATTCATGTTCTGACACATGATCCTTTCAGCCCTGTCTACTGTGTGATGGAAATGGCAGATGTGAGGACAAGAGGTAGTTTCTTACTTATCTTCAGTGTAATATTCAAAAGATAGCATAGTAATATCCTTAGTTTGGTGCCTTAGTGATGACAGAGCTGTTTTCCAAATCTATAGTAGAAGAGAAATAGCGTAGATTCATGTTTTAGAATTGTAATGCCCTGTACTGTTTATGGCGCAGTATGAATGCTCTAGTCCCATCTGTAAGAGCTGAAATCAGAGCCAATCTTCATCTGCAAACAGGTTATATTACTGAATAGTCTTGCTGAATAAACAACACAATTGACAAACACTTTACTTATTTTGAGACTTTGAATTTAAAATCAAGAGGTTTGAAAATAGAAGTTGAAGTGGCTACTGGATAAAGTCTCAGCCACATTTCCCCAAGGGCATTTCTAAGAAATTTTATTTTCATACCTGGTGAAAGGAGTGAATCAACTGATAAATCCCAGAACATCTCTCTCCTTCTTTTGAGTCCTTCATAACAAACACAGGATGCAATAAAAGCAGCCATTCCCTGAAGAGAATCAGTCATCTATTTAACTGCATTTCCTTTCTCAAACAGAGATCAGTTACTGTACAAGAAAGCACAAAAGACATTACAAAACAGTCTTCCCACAATAAAAGCTTCTTCCTAATTCTCTATAATTAGAATGACTTTTGAATGAGAAACAGCCTGTACAATTTGTGCAGCTCGGGGACTTCCTGCTCCAAGGAGCTACGAATTAACTTAGAGTGGGCTGCATCAAGCCTTTCCCCACAGAATTAATTGTGTCTCCTGGACATCCATGGGAGTTTTGTCATGTACTTATAGAATATCAGGGAAGAAAGAAACACTGTGATAACACTGTTTTGATCTTTGTGTAACACAGATGGTAAGCCTGACTTCCAAATTTTCGGAACAAGACATATTGATAGAGCAAAACACACTCTTCTGGTATCTTACACTTTCCCTTAGTTTTCTCATGCCCTTGATGGCTGCTGCACGTGCCACACTCATCCCAAATTCAAATGCTGGGTGATATCAACTGACAAATCAGGAGTGGAATTTTTGTGAAGTTTGCTTCAAGGTTGTAGCCTTTGAAAAATCTGCTTTCTGTATTACATTACAGGGAATGGGAGGAAAACACATTCTTGCTTCTAAACAAGAGTTATTCAGTATTTAGTAAAAGCAATGTTTTCACCTATTCACATGTACTCAAAGACAGTGTAAGCCTTCTAAACACATAAATACTTGATCAAATTAAATAATCCACAGCTAGCAGATGCCTCCTTTCAGGCAGTATGTTGAATTAATGCCAAATGTAAATCATGTTTGTGATTACAACGCTGAAAAAATGAAATGAGAAGTTTATGATTTTTTGACCTAACCTATTACAAGATTATAATCTTTTTTTTTTTTACATCTGGCTAACTTACTGAAATACTTCCCGATTTTAACAGGAGATAGAGAAATTAGTAACTTGCTAACTTTTACCATTTCTGTTTCTTCTGGTATCCACTGGTGACTTTACTTAAGCACAAAATCTGCTTAGCTGCACAAATAAGCTAAGAGAATCAAAACACAGCAAGAAGGCATGGTTCAAAGTAAGTTTGTAAATGAACTCTCTGTTGCAAAGGCTGTATTATCTCCTCTAACCTCTGCAGCAATTGCAGAGGGTGCTCGAAGTTATGGCACCCAGCTCATGATTATTTTACACCTGGCTGCAGATCTTTGATCAGCTTAATACTTTTCACCTATCATATCCTGATATCCACCATGTATATATCTGGTAACTATTTACTTCTTCAGATTTTCCTAATGTATTTAACTTTGTTTTTTTGTTTTGTTTTTTTCAAATACAAATCCTATAGGTCTTCAAAATTCAAAACACTATGGCAATTGCAGCTAAAAGATTTTATTACTATACATTAGCAAGGACATAAGATTCATAGACAAGTGTCTGTAACACTGTTTTACTTTGATGGACCCATTATTTTCTCTCTCAACCAAGATCCAGTACTGGGAGTATGTTTCTGAGTGCCCGCAGAGCCTTTTGCTTATCATTCTATACAAGTAACTAAAGCTCCAGATGGAAAAACGATACATTATGTGTTGAATGATAAAAAAACAGATTCTTAATGCCACATTTTTGAAGTAGTCTATTTGCTATACAAGGCTAAATAACTTCAGAGTCAAAACCAAAAGTCATCTCCTCCACTGCTCCTTGTGCTCGCTCGCTCTCTGCTTTTCAGCCGTAACATATCCATGACACTGCGTGCATATATGTCTCGCAAATTAACATTGATATTTGAGTCACTGGATGAGTTCTTCATGAGTCTCTTTAAAGCTTCACGCTGCCGAAGAGCAGCTTCTTTTATCTTCAGTGTAAAGTAACAGGCAGAAAACCGGTCATTTATGATAGCTATTGGCAAAGCCAAAACTAGTATTCCTGACAGTATACACATGAAGGCCACTACCTTACCAACAGTTGTATCTGGTCTAATGTCACCATAACCAACAGTTGTCATGGATGTTGTTGCCCACCACCAAGCACCAGGTACGCTTGTGAAAGTTGTGCCTGGCACACCTTGCTCAACAAAATACTCCACTGTGGAAAATATAGAGATTCCTACAGAAAGGAAAAGCAGCAGCAGGCCAACCTCCTCGTAGCACTGTGCAATTGTCATTCCAAGGGACCGCAACCCTGAAAAACAAGAAATGCTGTCAGTAGGTTGATTTCTGTAGCTTCCTTCAGAGATTCATGAAACATAGTATTTGAAAGCTGATTGTTTTATGCCTTTGTTTTGGCTGTTAATGAACATGGCTTATGAAAAAGGGCTGCAGTTCCTACAAGCAAAACTACTGTGAAAATGTGATTTAAAAGGAAACAGATTAAGATGTTAGACTAAAACACTGACATCATCTCACTTTCCTTTATACAGAGCATATAAATTCTCCTTATTGCTTATCATTTGAACTACATAGAACATATGATTTAGGAAAACTAGCCAATCTTGATTTAGTAATTGGAGATACTTTTTAAATTTAGTAATAATGGAGAGTCTACCACAATTTTTATTAAGTTACTCTAACTAGCCGTTTAAAACTACTAAAAACATCTGCTTCCTACTTTCAATTGAAATGTGCTTGTTTTCTAGCCATTATCGTACTTTTCTCTTGGACCAAAGACCACCCTGTTGTCAAATTCATGTTCCCAGGTGGGTACTTCAAGCCTAATTCTGTCACACAGTACCTTTTCTTTCCTAAGCACTATTTACAATCCTTTTATACTTCTCATCACTTCCCTCTGACCCTTCTTCCCCCTCGCAGTCTATCAAAATCTTTATTTGGAGAGATCAAAACAAATACAGTAGTCCAGGAGCAGCTGTGCTCGTGCCAAAACTGAAGATAGCCAAGCTTCCCAAAGCAAACAAGTATTCTCCTGCTAATTCACCGATGCCCATGAGTTGAAAGGGGAATTTATGTGCAGCAGATTGCTCTCCATAATGCCCCACATTCCTTTTAGAGCTGCTGCCTCAAGGCTAGGCTGCCTGACAAAGCAAGCAGGAAAGTAAATCCAATAACACTGCAAAGGATAAACGTTGCTCATAAACAAAAGAAGATAAGAGGGTACCAAACCAGTTGAAAAACATGGGAGACTGAAATTATCTTTTGAATCACAACTGATTTTGGATTGTTAATGTTCTTCTTAAAAACATGCTATATGTTTTTCCTCAATAAGTGATAAAAACCCCACAATGCTTATCAATTACTCTTCATGAGAGTACACTTCTAACTAGAACAACATTTGCATAGTGGCTTGCTGCTTCTGCTTGCAGACTTCATACGCTCATTGAAGTAACAAACAATTTGATTTGCTTTCCTTCCACAATCTCAAAATAAAATAAGTTAAAATTTCTTTTTGCTTTTGGCTCTGTTTCTTTTTCCATTTAGATCTAACAAGTTTTAAAGTTTTCATTTATGTTCAGCAAACAGTGGAAGAACAGACCATTTTGTAGATGTTTCCTTTTTCAAAGTTGTCTTCTGCTAGCTACAGTTAAGAATTTGCCCATATCCAGGGTTTATATAGATGTAACGAGTCTGTTGGTCAGAATGTTTATTGTAAGTGATACAGGTTAATTACGTAACAGAAAAGTGGAATAAGATATAGCAGACTAATCTTTTTTTCTATTAATATGACTTTCTCCAGTTTCTGAAAATATACTAAGATAGAAGAAGGGACAATTGTGAGGATACAGATCAAGCTGTCATCTTTCAAGGAAGTTATTATACTCAGTTGCCATGTAAAATTTCATACTAAAGGTAGAAGCATAAATTCCTTCAGGTGACCTAGGAAGAAGGTACACGAATTTAAAAGTCTATGTAACATAAGCAAAGACTGTAAAATCCAGGTTTGCCCTTTACAATGGAGCCCAAGAATACGGGTTTAAAAAAAAAAAAAAACAACAACAAAACAAAACAACAAAACAACAGCACAACTTTCTTAAAGCAGGTTGCTAACTATTTCCATCACATTAATGACACCTTCAGCAAAATATTTTTTAATGGTTAATTATTCTTACTATTAAGGAGTCTGATATGTTCTTTTAAAATTATTCTATTATCCTCATATGAAACAATGATGCTGAAAAAACTGAAGCATATAAAGATGATTCATAATCTGGGAAAAAAACAACAGAACTCAAGCTGCCTTGGTTATCAAAAACAGGTATTAAAGAGTTATCTTAATTAATGGTGCATGATCACTGAAATCAGTGAAGTGGTGGTTCTGCATCACTTCATGCCTTCAGAAGAAGTCAGATGTTTTTTAGGCAAAACTATGAATCAGACAACTTACTGGACTCCACAGTTCATTCCAAATGGGATTGAGTTGGTGTATTCAGAAGGATTATGTATTCTGCTTTACTTTAACTTTTAAAAATGTTTTATCCAGCCCTAACATACAGCCAAAGTAGAACTGTTCCATCACAGACACTTCAGCAAGTCTTATGAGAACTATGAGAGCTCCTTGCCAGGAGCTGTAACAGCTTGGTTACTCATGCTGGAAGGTGCGGAGCTGCTGCAACAGCCAGTATGGCTGGGGCAAGCAAATAGCTCCAGCCTTGGAACCAGCAGCAGGAAGGAGAGGCATTTCTGCCATGCATCGCAAGTTCCACCTCAGTTGCCCAAAGGAACTTGATAATGCAAGCTGAAAATCAGGAGACTCAGTTTATACGCAGCATTTAAATCATCCTGAATTTTTGGCACTGAATTCTGGAGATGCTGAAGTTTTGCTTTCTCATGAATCCAGAAACATCTCATCCTGACATACGCTACAACCTTCTCTCAAACGTGCCCATTGCCATCAGATGCTCACATCTTGCTTCCCAAGGAGTAAATTTCTAAGTGATTCCTATAGGAGGACCAGCTAAGCCTCAGACAAGACATGGTCCCAGAAGGAAGCCAACAGCTGAGGAGCATCAGAAAATGTGAAAAATGCAGGTTCTTACTCATTCCTAACCCACTCAAATCTGTAACTTCAGTATCTTAGAAGTCATCTCATCCTCTAGCTATACATTTGGTAGAAGCACTACTAATTCATCAGTTTTCTTTGACAAAGTACAGCACTTTGCATAATTTAACACTCACTCTAGTATGGCCTAGGTGTTTCTATGCATTACATCCATCTCCTGACAACTGAGTTTGGCTTTCAAGGAATTCTTCCATTTTTCTTTCCCCTCCCCACAAAAAAGGCTAATCTGCTATGTCTTTAAAAACAGAGGAAAGAAGAATGGACTTAGAATTTTTCCTAAGTAATTTCTGCCTCTGATAGCAGAACCATGCTGCCTCTGGGATCCCACCTTTTCTATGGGTCTGCACGGTGACTCGTGACTGTGACCATCCTGCCTTGGTGACAGAGCCTCCTCACAGCCACGGATTTTTACATCTCTTTTCCTCTGATCTTGCACTCCTTTTGCCACACAAAACAGGTTAGCAGTGTATGAAATTTCATCTGATCTGAGAGTGCAAGAGTCACAGAATCCTCACTGGGAGGCAGTTTTAAGCTCCTAATTCAAGAGGGAAGCATTTGAGTGCCACTCCTACACTCAGATTTATTGGGACTGCCTAGGTATGTGCAAGGATGGTATCTGTGTACTGTACTTACAATGTTTATCTTCTAGTAGCTTCTACGGTCAGAAGTGTGTTCAGAACCATGTTAGCACAAATCTCTTCCACTACAAACCTCTACTGGTCAGAAATTATGCTTCAGATCAGTTAATCTATTTTTTTGTCTTGATTTATTAGAGTTCTGTTTTGCCTTAGCAACCACATCTCTTCTGACAGAAAATCAAATTCATGACCTTCTACATTTAAATTATACAGGAAAGAGCCAAAGCTGATTTACTGTTCTGCAACTAAGTAACTAGTAATTCCAAACTATCAGAGGCAAGCACAGTGGCAGTAATGCTGATCTGAATGGCTTAAATAGGGATGTATGTCAATTCTTGTATGCTGAAATTGGTATTTCAATTGCAGAAGAAAGATGGCAGCTCACTTTCAGAGTAGAAGACTGTATTTAAATAAAATTAATTCCTTTCTTCTACCAAACATGGCAAATGAATTATTAAACTCTTAACATTAGTAATGCAATATTGTGAAATAAACTACAATAATATTTTAATGAATTTAACTTTAAAAATAAATAGGCACAAAAGTTTAGACCATGGGTGTCCAATCTTTTGGCTTGCCTAGGAGTGAAAAGGCTTGGGCTACGTACAAAATATATAATATAGTTAACATACATAAGCAAAAAAGCTTTTTTAAATTCGTTTTTTATTGAAACGAAAAAAAAAAAAAAAAGAGGGAAACAAAAACATAAAACCAGTGGGTTGGACAGTTATGGTTTAGACCACCTCTGGAAGCACTGAAGCACTGAATACAGCTGAAGTTAATGGTTACTACACAGGCATCTGAAACTTACTTTAGAGCTGACAGAGCCTCAGAACTGAGTTTTGTGCATTCATTCTGTAGCAATAAAGTATGATGAAATGGAAACTTTGGAAAGTTTCTAACTAGAATTAACATACTTTTGGATCATAATCTTGTCATTTAGCATGGAAGTGCCTTAGTGTGTTGAAATCTTATTCTTAAAACAGAACAAGGGAGGAACGCATTCACAGTCATGTATTTGGAAGTGGGAAGTAGGCTTCCTTGTATAGAATAAAAACTGTAAAAATTATACTGAAGCACAGCAAACTGACTAACAGACCAAATCATTAGCAGCTTCCCCTCAACTGCTTTCCAGGGGACAGGCATAATCCCAAATCACTATGATTATGCTCACCAGTAATAAAGCTACTCACTGCTACTGGTACGAAGATTCGCTGCTCTTCAGTGGGAAAAATCAAGTGACATCCTGCTGCTAAAATGCCCACTGAAATAGGGCCAGTTCACAAAGAGGGTGGGGAAGATTTGATCCAAAAAATGAAGCAAATCATTACTGCTTCAAGACAGGAAATTCTGGAAGAACTGCATCAGGCGTTGTTGGACACGAAGGGCACCACATTAGAATGCTGGCTGAACCTGACATTGCCACTCTGTGCTGAACCTAATGCCAACTCAGTGCCCCAGCTGTGTTCAACATATCATATAGATTCCAACATGTTCGACATGGTAAGAGAGCCCATCAATCTACTGCCCAGTATGAGTCACTTTAAACAGTTTTATTGAAACATTCTCTATCCAATAGGGCCTCATGGTTTTCAGGATGTGTGATGTAGGCAAAATCACGATCCACTTATTTGCATAAACTTTTGAAGTGTAACAAATAATGACAGATAATTATAAACTGTCACTAGTGAGCCTCTGGTAATATAAAAGCATGGGTCACTTCTGTTTCTTCCCTTGCTTTGCTCCTAACTAACTCAAATAAAAGTTTGCAAAGTTGTGATGTTGTGAAGACTGGTGAAGGGCTTATAGCGTGCAGCTTTGGGGCCTGCTTTTGTAAATGTTCTATGTGAACAAACTGCACTGGCTTTATGAAGAACTAAAATTTATTGAAGAAATCTCCTGACAGTGTTATCAGTGTCTAAAAGAAAGAGTTTCACAAGCCATCACAGCTAACATTACACTGTATATAAATGGTAGAAATGCACACAAAATGTGGACAGTTTGTTGGTAGCAAAAGTAATAACTACCACTGCCATGGCTGAAGTACCTGTTGAATGTCTTCCCAGCTTCAACATCCGCAGCGCTCTGAGCAGTCTCAGCACTTGGACAATGCGCCCCACATTCTCCAGTTCTTGGGAGCTCTCCCCACCACACAGACTCTCTACCAGCAGTGTGATGTAGAAAGGTAAAATAGCAAGGAGGTCTATGATGTTTGCCACATTCCTCAGAAAGCGACACCGATCCCGTGTACACAGGAACCTCAGAACAAACTCCACAGTGAACCATGCAATGCACAGGTACTCAAGGGCATCCAGTAGTGGTGGTGCCAGCCAGCTTAGCTCTACTGAAATCAAAGCCATGTTGGCAATGGACACAACAACAAAAACCATGGATAAAGTGCCAAAAGTCCTGGCTGCTGCAGAGGAACCAGGCTTTTCCAAAACTTCCCAAAGTTTCTGTCTGACATTGGGACAGAGGCTACCAGAAAAGTCCTCTTCCTCATCTTGAGCATCCAGTTCTTCAGCATCTTTCTTGATGTCTAAGGCTTCACTCAGCTCCTTCCTCCTGAAGTACCTGCCCAGGAATCCCCCAACAAAAAGATTTTTAATACCAATATGCATATGCTTTTCTTATCTTCTACCATGAGAGGCATAAGAACACACATTAAAGTATACCTCATTGGAAATTAGAAAACCCTGATGTCAAGTGTGTTGTGAAGGTCAAGTGTGTTGTGACTAATTGAGACCCTACAGCATGTTTCCTACTTACCCATGTCACAGCAGTGACAGTTTGTATGTGCATGATAATTTTATTCAAGAAGTGTGCTATTTATGTGGATCATGTTGACTACAGTTGAATTAGTTCCATGACTAACATGCAATCTTATAAGCAATCCAGACCCTTTGTTTCTCCATTATCCTCAATTTTATTGCAGTTTTATTAATTATATTGCAGTCTTATTACATTGGTGCATATCTGCAGTGCTAGAAGGGAAGACATAATAAAAGCTGTGCAGTTCATGTATGATGTTCTGATCAATACATGCTCAGATTACTCATGCCATCTTATTTTAAACATATGGGCTGTCACACAACAAAGCATCTTTGCTGACTGAAATTTACCGATTGTGAATGCATAGTCGAGTATTTTGTTAGAGTGTATTTTACAGAACTATTTCATGAATTCCCAATTTATGAATTCCCAAATTATATTGTAAAAATTATTTTGCTTTATATCTATATTTCCTGACAGCTGTAGATATCAAGACTTAAATTAAGAGGTTATGCAATTTTGCCTTCATTTGATGCGCAGTTACTCCTGCATATGCCCAAGAGGTCTGTAGGTTCTTGTACCACCAAATAATTAGGATCTTTCAATTATATCTACTACTGAATGAAGAAGGGGATGAAAACTAGGATATAGCTGTCTCAGATGCAGAACTGAACCATGTAAGGATAGGATAACTGAAGCTCTTTTTTGGAAGGGTGGGGAGGGTTGAGGGAGGATGGATGTGCTTGATTATTTCTAATGATTTCGACATAACCAGTTTGATCAACAGCAGTTGTACTCTTTATACTACAGACAAACCAGTAATGCTAATATGGGGGATAAAGTATGTGCAAATAGAATTAACAGAAACATCCTGGGGGCGGTTCAGTCAAAACCCACCACGTTCCTAAACTGCCTGTCACAATTTGTCTCCAACAAGCCATGCTCCCCCTGCTGCTGCCCCCTCCCTATAAGCTGCCATATCGGTGTTCAATGCTTCCCCTCAAGGCTGCTCCTGCAGCTGTGCCACCCACTCTCAGCAAAGCAGTGACCACTCCCACCTTCTGCCTCTCCTGCTTGGAATTGTGCAGAAAGTACTGGACATTGAGGCTCCAAAATCTCCCAACTCATGACTACACATGTGATCGCCCTTGGCTAGGATGAAAACTCAATCTGAATGACACTGAAAGTACATCTCTGCTTTGACAGCCCATCGTATCTCCAGCATGTTCCTCTTTGAACTTCCAGGGCCAGTCTGAAACTGGTGCAGAAAAATCCAGATCATGCTCATGCCAGGCTCTCACTATCTTGTCCTCACTGCCAACCTGTCCCTCACAGCAAAGGTAAGCAGTGATCTCACTCAGCATACCTCTTTGTCCCATCTCCCGCTTCCACCTACCTCCAGAGTAGGATTCACTGCTGGATTTGCCCAGCTTTGAGGACATTTCTTCTGTGCTACCTTCTCTGCCCTACTGCTGATCTCTCACCTGACTGTCCCTGAACACCAGCCAGTGCTGAGCTCATTCAGCCCATGCTCCTGCTCTGTTTTTTCCCACAGCTCACCGATCTCTGCAGCAGGAGTCGATGCTGAGCTCATCCAAGCCCCAGTACTGGATCTCCTGCAGGAAGGAGAGTGCACACAGCTGCTCCATCACATGCAGCCTCCCTGTCTGGTAGTAGTTCAGGATGTAGTGAAATGCCTGAGAGCTCCGGTCAAAGAAATACTCATTCTCCACCAGGTTAGCATCATCACAAAGCTCAAGGAGGCCAGAGGCCACATCCCGGGCAGCAGAGACCACCACGGCCAGTTTGCCAAGACGAGTGTCGGGGTAGCAAGACAAAGTTTGCTGGGACATCACAAAGCGGCTGCCTCCCACATTGATTGTAAAGCAGTCCAAGGAAGGAACAACCTTCTGCAGCAGGGGCCCCTGCTCCTCCTCGCTGGAGAAAACACTGCAGTCCAGGGAGCCCAGCGACGTGCTATTCCCTTGTTCCTCCAGGGACGCTTGGGAATTAAGAGACATGCAGCAGGGAGGCGACTTCATCCTGTAGCTGCCAGCAGCAGCCCACACTCTCCTGGATGGAAAACACAACAAAGCTGCAGAGATTCTTGGTGGCGGCAATGGGGCCAGCCTAAAGATGAGGTACCTTCTGATGCTTTGGCTGCTGTCCCCGGGCACCTCACCATCCCCACTTCCTCCAAATGGTGCCTCCGTCTGAGACAGAGGCCAAGCGTACTGCTGGGCTCTGGTACCAGAGATACCCGAGGTCCGTGAGGCAGCCTCGCTGCGCGCTGTCTGGGGGAAGCGCCAGGCACCATCTACCAGCGACAACGCGGCCCCTTCGGCTTCACGGCCATCCCCGACCTCTCAATCAAGTGTCCCGAGAGCCGAGTCCGAAGGAACCGGCACAGCACAACACCGACATCGCCTTCAGCGGGCTGTGCGAGCAGAGCGGGGACGCCCGGCGACCCGCCCCGTGTTCGGCCTCGCCCGAAGCCTCTCCCCTCCCTCCGGCCCCACGGCTCAGTCCGCCCGCTCGCCCGTCCCGGCTCCCTCTGCACCCTCGCAGACGTACCCCGGCTCCGGGGCAGCCCCTTGCGCCCGCACTTCGCCGACAGCCGCCGCCGAAGTTGCCGGCCCGCCCGACCAGCCCCGCCCCGTCCTGCCACCGGACCCTCGCCCCAGCCCGGAGCAGCCGCCGCGCACCGTCCGTCAGCCCGTCAGCCAGCCCGGCAGCGCTCCGCTCCGCGCCGCGCCGCGCCGCGCCTCACCTGCCCGCCCGCCCTGCTGTGCCGCCCGCTGCCGGGCGCCCGCTGCCGCCGTCCCCACCGCTCGCTCCCCCGGCTCCAAACTTCTGGGCAGCGCCGGCGCGCCTCCATGGCGGGTCATGTGCCGCGGGGGGCAGGCGGGAGCGGCGGGGCTGCGCGGCACGGGGCGGGCCGGGCCGGGCCACCGCCCTCCACGCCACGGGGTCGAGCTGCCGTTCGCCGTCCCGGCCGTGCGCGGTGCGGAAAGCTGGGGCACGGTACGGCGGGCGGTGCCGAGCGGAGCTCGCTGTTTCCTGGCCGGGGCTGCTCGCTTCGAGCGGTTCTCAGAGCCGCCAACTTCTCCGAGTGAGCTCGCAGGACGATTTGAATTCCACTCGCTCCCCGCCATTATATGTAAAACCAAATATGCTTCCGAGCAGTTGGTGTGTCTTCATTAACGCTGCTATCACGACCGAAGATCAGATCTAAAAAGTGTCAAGCAAACAGTCATCGTAACGGCCAGGCAGTGCATGCTGAAGAGCCTGTCTTAACATAAATCCTGTCAGCGTTTTTTTCTGAAGTAGTTTGGGATATGTCTGATGCTGTTCTGTGTTGAACTTCGAGCGAATTGTGTGGTGAGAATTAATAGTCACCTTTTTCACGCTTTTCTCCTTCCTCGTAGGAAACCATACAGAACCATACAGAATCATAGAGGTTGGAAGGGACCTGAAGAGATCATCCAGTCCAACCCCACTGCTAAAGCAGGTACCCTACAATAGGTCACACAGATAGGCAATCAGACGGGTCTTGAATATCTCTGTAAAAGGAAAAACCACAACCTCTCTGGGCAACCTGTTCCAGTACTCTATCATCCTCACCATATAGAAGTTCTGCATATTAGTGTTCAAATTTTAGGCCATTGCTCCTTGTCCTATTGCTACATGCCACTGAGAAGAGACTGGCCTCATCCATTTGCCTCCCACCCCCCTTTAAATATTTGTAAACATTAATCAGATCCGCTCTAAGTCTTCTTTTCCCCAGGCTGAACAGATCCAAGTTGCTCAGCCTTTCCTCATATGGAGGATGCACCAGGCCCTTAATCATCTTTGTGACTCTCAACTGAACTACTAGGAGCCTAGAACTGGATGCGGTATTCTAAATGTGGCCTCACCAGGGCAGAGTAGAGGAGGAGGATCAATTCCTTTATCCTGCTGGCCTCTTTATAATGCACTCCACAATACCATTGGTCTTCTTGGCCACAAGAAGTGGCCAAGGGTGCACTCAAGGCCAACCTGTTGTCCAGCAGAACCCCAAGGTCCTTCTCCACAGAGCTCCTCTCTGGTAGGTCATCCCCTTACTTGTACTGATGCATGCAGTTATTCCTACCCAGGTGCAAGACTACACTTGTTCTGGTTAAACCTCATCAGATTTCTCCCTGCCCAGCTCTCCAGTCAGTCCAGGTCTTGTTGAATGGTAGCACTGCCTTTAGATGTGTCAGCCAATTCTCCTAGCTTTTACATGACTTGTTTTATAAAAAATGCATCCATGTGTGTCAGACTGCCAGTACTGTATGCCATACCCTCAGCTCTGTATCCCCCCTCATGTGCCACTGAGTACAGCTATGTATTTTTTTCACATTTATTTCACAGAGGTGTACTAATGGCTCATATTTTGGATACCAGCAATCGTCTCTATATTAAGATTAACTGAATGTTTTTCTTATTTCTGCTTTAGCAGCAATGACTGCAACAGTGTCTGCTCTGCTCAGTAGTTGCTGGTGTGTGAATCCACTCTGGGCAACCATTCATTGTGAAAGTGTGCACTAATTGAAAGGAATCCAGAAGAGAATAGATAGAAGCAAGTTTGGAAGTCATGGTGCAAGAGGAAAAGCAAGGATCAAACAGCTACAGTGGAGGGGATAGTGCATGACATAACGATTTTCAGATATGTGAAAGACTGCTCACGAAGTTGAAGAAGTCACCTGTCCTCCTTGAGCACACTGAACAGGCATGGAGTTGAATGACAAGAAGGACATTGAGGATAGTGATCAGGAAAGTTTTGGCTGCAGGATTATGAGGCAGTGAAGGAGATCATTTGTGTTATTGGTCTGTGCACTGGTCATCAAAGAAGTGCCTGGACCCAAGGACTTGTCAGCAATAGAAGAGCTGCACTATTTTCTCCAGCAGGCTGGAATGGTTAGCTGACCTCCTGAGAGCATTCCCAACTCAGTAATTTTGAATTTCAGGTGTGTTATAAAGAAATACAAGTACCTAACTGCATAAATGTTCTGCCTTTTATTAAAACAAAAATATGAATTCATTTTCTGTCAAAACTATCAGCAAGTGCTGTTAGGAAGCCAGATTTCAGTTATAGCCCATTTTCAGTACAGGACTGCCATCTGGGAGTGCAGATTATTAGATAGATAGCACTTAAGCCAGCACTTAATTAAAAGCAGTAATTAAAAAGAAAATCATTAAGTAGGCCATCCATAATGAGAAGTAAGTACCTTACCACAGCAAGATACCTTACTCAGTGCAATACACCTGTAATTTTCAGTATCAGTATTACTTACTCATCCTCATTTTAGAGTACTCTTTTCAGTAGTCATTTTCTGTTAGCAGGAAATGCTCTTCAGACATACTTTCTCCATCAGTATGGAGAACTGAAAACACTCCCCTCTGTAGCTTTGATTCAAGGGACAGTTACTTCTGCTATAAGTTTAGATCCACTGGTGTTTCCAAGAACCCAATTAGAAGTTTTGCTCTTGTCTAGTCAAAGTGAGTATCTAATTCACTGTATTATTGATATGATAGATCACTTTTTTTTTAGTATCTGTGTAAGACTTTCATAGAATCATAGAATCGTAGAACTGCTCGGGTTGGAAAAGACCTGAAAGATCATTGAGTCCGACTGCAACCTAACCAACCATACTACCCTAACAACCCTCTGCTAAGTCATGTCTCTGAGCACCACATCCAAATGGTTTTTAAACACATCCAGGGATGGTGATCAGCCACCTCCCTGGGAAACCTATTCCAGTTCTTAAGAACCCTTTATGTAAAGAAGTTTTTCCTGATATCCAACCTAAACTTACCCTGGCACTTAAGGCCATTTCCCCTCGTCCTGTCACCTGTCACCAGTGAGAAGAGACCAACCCCACTCTCTCTGTAAGCACCTCTCAGATTTTGGAAGACAGCCATAAGGTCTTCCCTAGCCTCCTTTTCCCCAGACTAAAAAGCCCCAGTTCCTTCAGTCTCTCCTCGTAGGGCATATTCTCCAAGTCCTTCTCAAGCCTTGTTGCCCTTCTTTGGACCTGCTTCAGCACCTTAGTGTCCTTTCTGTATTGAGGTGCCCAAAACTGAACTCAGTACTTGAGGTGAGGCCTCACCAACGCCGAGTACAGGGGCAGGATGACTTCCCTAGTCCTGCTCACCACACCATTTCTGATGCAAGCCAGGATGCCATTGGCCTTCTTGGCCACCTGGGGCACACTGCTGGCTCATATTCAGATGACACTTTAGGAGACCAGGTTCAACGTTCTGCTTACCTGTGCATTTTTGGAGTAATGACTATATATATACATATGTCACCTCAAATTTCATTTTTTTTCTGATTATCAGTTGTTCAAAATAGGGCTGTGTCTTCAAAGTGGTACTCTTAAAACCATGTGTTAAGTTTGTGCTTTCAGTTAGTTCTGAGCACTTCATTCTTCAAGCTCACATCTCACTGCAGGAAAACAGCAGGATCCACAGATTTCCATCATGTCCCTAGCTTCACATCACTGTAATTAGACAAAAGATCTAATGGGTGATGTCTGGTATCTTACTTCTGACTTCCCACTAGTTGTCAATTTAGGTTTTTATTATTAAAAAAAGAAAAAAAAAGAAATCAGAAAAAGAAAACACAACAAAACTTTTAGACTTTTAGAAAACTGCTCAGAAAATCATTTTCAAATGTACCAATAAAATAAAGCTAGAACATTTCAAGGAAATGAGAAAAATTCTTTATGATTTGAAAGGCTCAGACAGAGGATTTATTTATATGCCATTAGAGATACAAAAACTGGGGACTACTGGTGCATTTTTCATTTTCTGGGGAACTCAAAGTATCAGCTATTCTTTATTCTTGCTCATTCATACATGAAGAACCAAAGCAACAGCTTTCATAATGTTATAATTCCCCTGGCAAACCCGCTCAGGCAACCATATTCTCATGCCACTGGAGCAGTGGTGAAAACCAATATAGCAGTACAAAGAGAGTCATTTGGTTTTATACATTCAGCCAGATAAGTGCTGCTGCTGAAATGAACTGTGGACGTTTCCAAGGCTGTTTGGCTCCCTGGATTTATAACATTGGATAGAACCATGGCTGCATGGTTTAGAGATGTGGTTCAGATCAAAGGAGTGATACAGTACTGTTTTGTCATGACAGGAATGTCTGGAACAACTGAATGATAGTGACATATGTGTGAACTACTGTCTTTACCAGTGCTCCAGCTTGTATTTGCCTGGTATGATACCACTGACTGAAGAAACATTTCATTATTTCATGATACAGTATAGAAAAAAAAAAAAATCTGGAAAGCTGAAATATGAGTTGCAACCCAGCACGTCTGTTGTGGGAGTTGAAAAATTTGCTTCAGCAGAAGGCCAGCTGTTACAAAAACCTCTTTTATAATCTGTTTTCAAGATCTTATATACTCCTTCATGTTGAAAGCTATGATGCTGTGCTGATTTTTTAGTCACATCATCCATCTGTGACACTATTGTATACAGAAAGAAGCCAGGATGTACATACCCAACTTGTCCTTTTCAAATTGCTTTAATCCTCTTCTAAGAGAATCTTAGAAGAATCTTCCAATTGTAAATTTCTGGGGTTTCTGGCACATTGTATTTCAGATTTTTTAGGTTTTTTGATTGAAATGACTCCCCTGGATCTCATGTGATAGGATAAGTTAGAAAAAGATTATGACAGGTAGAAGACATAGAGAGAAAATGTTCCTCAGGAACCCTTTCATGCTTTCCAGCATCAAAAAGATTTGATGAGTCAGAGGTTGCATTTAGCCCAATATGTTCAACAATCTTTCTTGACACTGCAAATCCATTTTTGAACCCACTTCTGTTTCAGTGTCCAGAACACTTTTGTGCAAGGTTCTCCACAAGTTAACTGCACTGGGTAAAAGATAGCATGCAGTTTTGTTAAATCTTCCTTCATTCATGTGCTGTGAGTACTGAATAGTAGATCTGATTCATGTTGCCAAAACCATTCAAGGTTTTGCTGGCATCTGCCCTACTACAGTTTCTATGGAAATGTTTAGTGTCAATAGTTCAATTTTTCATATGCATCCAAGCTTTGTGAGTAATACATTATATCAAAGGTTAAAATTAATGAGTTAATAATTTCATCATTTGTCTACTGCAAACTTTGTGCTCAGTGCAAGCCTGTGAGCCCTCAGTTTCATTGCATTCAACAGCAGAAATAATTTATATCATAAAATCAATTCCCTTGACATAGATCAAGAGTGACTTCCTTAACTGTGGTAGTGGTTAGATCCTTTGTTGAATCTTACCCTTGGGTTCATATGAAGCACTGCTCTTCAGGAGCAGTTGTGGTTCCTTCACAATCTATCTGAAGCTTGTCAGTCTTTCATCTACTGCTGTAACCTGAGTCTAAAAGTAAAAGTGAGAATAAGTAAAACCTAGAAATACTCTAGGCAACTCTCTTCTGTTTCCTTTGGTGAGTGAAAAAAGAGCTTATTAGAACAGATTTATTCCCTCTAGGGATATTCTGCCTTTCTTGTGGAAATGATCCAACCAAAACCAGCCAGATCTCACTTTCTTTGAGCTAGCTCCATAGAACAGACAGATCAGAAGAAGACACAGTTTAGTCCACATTGTGTGAAAACAGTTTAAGAGTGTAGGTAACCAAAACTAAGTTAAGAAAGTTGTTTTCAGTATCTTTGAACACTACCCACTTTCAGAATCTATTTATTTTCTTGCCTTTTACAATGTGGTAGGAACTAAAAAGAAGAGTAGCTGGGGAGGTAGTTCTGTAGAGCAGCCTACACACATGAGCAGTGTTATTTTCAAAGGCTAACTTTACATACACTAACTGCATAGGCAGGCATGTGGAAGTTGTTTCCTACTGATATTGTAATGGAAATGGGCTTTTATATATAAAACAGAGTTTAGGGCACAGTGTATGCAGTGTTAGACTGAACTATCATGCTTTCATTTTTAGTAGACTGGGAAAGGGGATTAATAAGAATTTTCAAATTTTTATTTGAATATTACACAAAATACAACAAATTCTTCACAGATGACTAAAAGATACACAATCAGACGTGATTGTTGGTCTACATAATGAATTTTTTAGAAGATATCATTTCATCCATCTTCTACTGAACAGATGCAACCCAGGAATGCCAAAGATTACATATAAATATCAAAAGAAAAAATACCTTTTTTCAAATAGGACAATGCCATGTTACTCTGAAGGAACGTTCCAGTATCTTAGCATACAAAGCAACCTCATTCAAAAGAAATCACAGAGATGAGAGTGAAGTCATTCAACACAGGATGAGATTTAAATCAATCAAGCTGAGATTAAAATCTGTGTTATCAGAGACAAGATCAAATTTTGTACAGAAGGACCTTTTCAATCCTCACCAAAAGAGACAAAATTTTTTGGATATTAAATACTTGCAATAATATTTCTGCCCAGAATTACTTGTTTTATTCAGTAGCTAAGCTTACTCCCTGATCCATCAAATAGCAATGCTTTTGGTCTGTTCCTTAAATACACTTGAAATTGCTTACCCTTCAGATGAGATCTTTTAATAGGGCATGTGTTACTTCCTTTCTGCTAATAATTCACATAAAATTTCCAGCCTTTAAATCCCTGTTGTATTCATTCTTTCATGTATTTTGTTCTAGTGACTACTTTTCACTGTGTTTCTTCACTTGTTTCTCCTGTGTTAATTTACTATGCAAAGTTTTGCTTTCCATTAAAACCTGGCTTATTTTCCTAGCTGTGTGTAAACTGAGTTGCAAGTGCTTGCCTTACTACGTTCTACGGTTATGATCTCAAGTCAACAGTGCAAGAACTTGGTATGACCAACATGTGAATCTTGTCTGTCTTGCATATCCTTTTTAGGGAAGCTGAATTGTGATTGAATAGGAGGTGTATCAGTATGGATTTTGGGTGTGGTTAGGGTTCACACTTGAACTACAGAGACTAATTTTTTAACAGATCTCACAGTTCAGATTCCCTTGGTATAGATCAAGAGTGACTTCCTTAACAGAACAATGGTAGTGTTTAGATTCTCTGCTGAATTTCAGTGCAAACTTCTGTAAATAATGTCTAATGGTGCTTCAGTGCTTATCTTGTAAGCTGCTCTCATGAATGACTTATTACTTTTTATTCTACAGTTGTATACCCTACAATTTCTGCCTAAAGCAGTCTTTGTACTCTTCTCTCTCAAAACTGTTCTTATAATCTGTTCTACTGTGCTTCTCACAAGGTCTAACTCATCAAATTAGGATCTTTGGTTTAGACTCTGCCTTTTTTTTCTGATGTTCTATGTTGATTTGTTCTATTCTGTCCCATGAGTGCTTGCTACTTGAATCCATGTTTCTCTGTGGGCAGTTGCTGCATTCTCATGCATAGCTTGAATATTAACAACACCTCAATATATTTTTTCAAGGCATACCATTTATTTATAAATTAAGGAAATTGTAGTGATTCTGGCTGGAATTAAGTTAATTTTCTTCATAGCAGTCTTTGTAGTGCCATGTTTTATGTAAGTGACCAAAGCAGTGTTGATAACACACCTATGTTTCAAAATATTCCTTGTTGGTTGAATAGTTGGGAAAGGAAGAGTTCAAGACTGAAAAATTTCCTTAGTCAGAGATTTTGCTCTCCTAAAGGGATGTATATAATTTTGAAAATATTAAATAAGTATTAATATATTACAATACTGTAGTCATATATGCAAACTAAAACAGATTTTTATATGAAGCATGCGGTTGACTCTTCACTGAGAAGTTGTGTGTACAAGTTCATTGATATCAATTACAAGTGGTCACTTTGAGGAACTTATGTTATGAGCCAGCAGTGTGCCTTTGTGGACAAGAAGGCCAATAGAATCCTGGGGTATATTAAGAAGAGCATAGCTAGTATGTCAAGGGAGGTTATTCTCCCTTTCTGCTCTGCCATTTCTTTGAGTACTGTGTCCAATTTGGGGCTCCCCAGTTCAAGAATGACAGGGACAGGGAACTTCTAGACAGAGTCCAGTGGAACGCTACAAATGATGAGGGTCCTGGAACATATTCCTTATGAGAAAAGGCTGAGAGATCTGGGGCTCTTCAGCCTGGAGAATAGAAGACTTAAGAGGAGATCTTATGAATGCCTATGAATGTCTGAAGGGAAGGTGTCAAGTGGATGGGACCACATTCTTTTCAGTGGTGCCCATTGATAGAACAAGGGGCAATGGGAACAAGCACGGGAAGTTCCATAACAACTTGAGAAAAAACTTCTTTTGCAATGACATAGCACTGGAACAGGCTGCTTAGAGAGACTGTGGAGTCTTCTCTGGAGATATGCACAGTGTGTCTGAATGCTTTCCTCTGCAACTTGGTGTAGGAAACCTGCTTTAGCCACGGGCTAGACTTGATGATCTCCAGAGGTTCCTTCCAACCCCTATGATTCTGGTTCTGTAATTCTGTGAAGTTAATTTCTCAGTGGTTGTTTTAGTAGAAATGGAAGACAATGTTCTTTTAAACTTTGAACATCTCTTGAGCAATGAAGACCATACCCTTTGAAGAAACTGGCTCTTGAATCTTTGAACGTTCATTGTAGTATGCAACACACCACGGTCTTCTGGGTGCATACTGGATAACAAAATTATCTTGTTTTCATAAGTTTTAATTCTGCATTTAATTTTCCCACTTATAAAAGGATAGAAAGTGTAACCGCCAACAGCAAGAATATGTTCTATAAAATGACACAATCACTTGCAGTCTATTAAAGTATTAGTTAATACATATAAATCAGTAGCAATCGGAGCAACAGTTAATATTAAAAAATAATGATTTTAGGCAAAACTAACTGTTGTTTTTTAATAATTTGTATAACACCATGAAAGTATAGACATTGCAGTTATTTCTGACAGAATATTTATTGAGTGATACAGAGAGCTTGTACGTTGTAATAACTTAAATATTTGTACTGAAAGAAACAGATACAGTCCATCTGTTTGGGTACTTGACAAATCCCATCTACACCTCTGATAGGTATAATAGCTGAACTTCGTATAACAAGCAGGAGAACCAGAACAGGCATGTCTATACAGAAAAATAATTATAATGGAAATAACTTTAGATGGTTTTGTACAACAGAAAAGGGTAACATGTTCAGGCAACTTCATCTCTGCTGCCATTCTTTTCTGACTATAAGAGGGGTTCCTTTTCCCCTACATTATTGTAGTTTACATTTATATATTAATTTCTTTCAATTAATGATGCAAAGAGAACTTGCTTTTTTAGTATGGAAGGTGACCATTCATCATTTCTTCATTTATTCAAAGTGTCTTAACAGCCTTTGAATTTATAAAGCTGAGTTGAGTGTAATCGCTAATCTCATATATGTCACAATAGCAAGAGGAATTCATTTTGTAAGAGAAGCTCATTTTGTAAGACCAGTTGTGGTTCTTAAGTAGCCATTATGCATAAATTGAGTTCCTGTGTATGTGACTGCAGAACTGACTTGCTTTGTAAATGAAAAGCAGAGGTTTCTTTACCCTACCAATCACCTGTAACCTCTTCAGTCAAGGAAGAGAAATAAGTGCTTCAAAGGAGCATTTCATTAGTTGTTTTATATGGTGCGTTTAGGATGGAATGAATCACATCTTACACAGGTCCATTTGTCTCCCCTGGGAAGGCTAGAGAACAGCAGAAAAAAGATATCAGCATTGTAAGTATCTATAGTTTGTCAAATGAATCTGACTTGCTCTTTAATTTTTTCAATGTTTTCAAAATAAAACCAAAATATATAATTACTTCTTACATCAGTTTAATTATTAGTGCTTGCTTACCAACATGAACATTCATTATCAATGTACTACACATATATTGGTAACTATGAAAATTCTTTATACTTTTGGAATAACATCATTTGTTGTGGATATTGTAGAGAATTTTAGAAATATAATATTTAATTAATCTTCACAGCATCGCTGTGAAATGGGCAGGTGCTGTTATGATTATACAATTACAGTTAGTGCTGCCCTCTGGGATTAAGCTGTTTGACACCAGGACCCCTCATGCTTCTGTGAATGTTTTAGAGGAATTTGGATCATACAGGAGTGCATGGGTGCCAAGAAGGGGGAGTGTGTTTACTGATTTCTATGCTCATAAATTGGAGTTTATTTATGCCAAAGTTACGAGTCTAGGTCCTCTGGGAAGCTTTGGGAATGCAATTGTGAGAGAACTTCTGTAGGTTGAAACAGTCCTTATTTCTCAATTTCAGCATGTCACATTTGCGTAACTAGTGCTTCATTAACTAGCCATAGTCAATTTTCCAAGGCTTACAAGTAGTTCAACACTGTGACCTGATTACCACTGAATGGAACAGTTCTTTTGTTGCATATATGACCGGAGCCTAGACAGTAATGATGTTTCATGACATTTTATCATTAGAGAAGACTGGATTCTAAATAACATGATCACATCTTACTACATTAGAGCAGGAATAAGCAATCATAATTTCTGTTCAATAGCTAAAAAATAAATCTGCTTTATCATATCTTGCAGGCTTTACTGTGAAGAGTAAGTCATCTCATATATAATTCCCATACAACACTAGTAACTGCTGGACTTGGTTGACTGCATGTAACAAGAGGAAATAATGGCATATTAGCAAATGTATGAATGTAATCACCTCAAACATCTATGAATCTAGATATGCTCATATTGATTCCCCTTGAATGCAGTATTCCAATTACACTTGCTTCTGTGTCAATATCTTTGGTATTGTCTTATTAAAACTCCAGCAGGCAATGCTTTTATAAATGTCAGTAGGTGTATATTTATGAGTTTGAGGTTGTCAGAAAAAATCTGTTTAATGTTTCCAGTTTTTAGGAGTTGTTCATTGTTGTCAGACAGAATTTTCTAGGGGTGATAATGGGAGAGCTTCTTGATTTTCACATCTTTCTTCAGGTAGTATGTTATAGCTTTCATCAAACAAGTGATTTTCACAAACGAGAGAATTCATAATCCATCAGACTCCAGGATGTTTCCTTAGCTACTGCAAATGATAAATTCACAGACTATAGTCCTAAATGGTTGAGTGCTCAGGTTTTGGTTTTCACTGACAATTTCCAAGGAAATTTTATAACACTAATTCCACTTGATTTTGGTTTTAAGGGTCATGAATCCTAAAGGTTTTATCAGTTGCTGGGTTCCTTTCCATTTTCCTGAGCTGTAGAGAGGAAGGCCTTTATCCTTCCCTTGGTCCTTCCCTTCTCTCTTGAACTAAGGTTAAAATTTAGAGCACTGACAGTGAAAACTTCAGCTTGCCTAGGAAAAATATGGTTGCATTCCAGTTCTAGACACTACTGTAGCACCACTGATGATAATATATGTAATATAAGTAATAACCTTAAATGACAATAAAACCATAAGTAACCGTAAATAACCATAAACAACTATAGTCATGTTGACAGGGAATGAGAATTGAAAAAGAGAGGGGAGTCTAATTCTAATGTTCAAGTCTACTCTTCAGTAATCAGAATGACTCCTGTTGTCCTGTACTGAGGTTTTGAGTAAAAGGAATGGTAGGACCTCTGAAGTACTCTTGGTGATGTGGTTCTTTTTTTCTTTCTTGTACTACTACTTCTTATCCATATTTTCTTTCCTTGCCTTATTCATGCTGCTACCTTTTATAGCTTTCAGATTATGATTCTGTGGAAAAATCCAACTGAAGTACCTCCCTCTGAGAATGTTGTAAAACTTCTCATCAAGAAAAAAAATATGTAATTTTAAAATACAAATAATCCCAAGCAGTGTCAAGGAGAAATCTTAAGCACATACATACGTTTTTCTGTAACTTAATATATATTATATATATTAATACATATAAGAATTCTAAGATTGTGTGCTTGATGATTGATTGCTTTGTAATTCTGTAAAATAATCCCTTTTGATTTGTCTTTCTAAGCATAGTTAAAGGTGTGTGCCTTTCTTAATGTCTTGCTTGATTATTTATGGTATGAATAATTTTATTATTATTATTTTTTTGGTAAAGATTTAGTGTTTTAAAAGTAAGGAGCAGTCATATTGAGCATAAGCTACTGAGATTTGAGATATGAATTATCTGTGAATTCATAGATGCTGTGAATGGTTCATCTCTATTATGGTAATTGTCTGCCAGAAAAAACAGTCTCAGTAGTCTTACCTTGATTTCACTTATTTTAAATTCCATTCATAATAACAAACTTACTACTTAAAAGTTTTAATTAGATTTTTATGGTTTGTGGAACAGATATTGCTTTTCATAAGGAGTTCTTGAATGTTTTGTTTTTGTTTTATTTTCACTTGATTCCCCTCCTATGTGAAAAATTTAAAACTAGACAGTGACTGCATTCTATATCAGTTGTTCCCTTCCCTTCCCTTCCCTTCCCTTCCCTTCCCTTCCCTTCCCTTCCCTTCCCTTCCCTTCCCTTCCCTTCCCTTCCCTTCCCTTCCCTTCCCTTCCCTTCCCTTCCCTTCCCTTCCCTTCCCTTCCCTTCCCTTCCCTTCCCTTCCCTTCCCTTCCCTTCCCTTCCCTTCCCTTCCCTTCCCTTCCCTTCCCTTCCCTTCCCTTCCCTTCCCTTCCCTTCCCTTCCCTTCCCTTCCCTTCCCTTCCCTTCCCTTCCCTTCCCTTCCCTTCCCTTCCCTTCCCTTTTTCCTTTCCCTTTTTCCTTTCCCTTCCCTTTATTCCCACTTTTTGTTCTGGGATCATCAGATTTAATAATTTTTTTTGAACAATATGAATCAGTTCTTTCCTACTCCTTTATTGCTGCTATTTTTAATGATTTCCAGAACCTCGGTGACTCAAGTTTAAATTCATTCATCTGAGCCTACTGCTTTGAGCTGCTTCAACAACAGCATATAACTGCCAACCCTTTTAAGCTGCTCTGGAATGGAGTCTGCCTTTGAGTGAGAGAAACTTCTGTTGCTTATTTACTTCAAAACCATCGCTTTCTCATTTCTCCAGTTGGGACACGTAGCTAAATTGTAGCTGCAAGGCTGGATTATTTAGATTGAACATCATTAACTAAATCTGAGACAAGACTTTTTTTTTCTGGAAAGTGATTTATAGCAATTTTTTTTTTTTCCTCTGGTCTGTGCTTGTCGTGCTCTTTTTGATTTATTTTAATTTTTTTTTTTTTTTTTTTTTATATTAAAGGTCCACTTTCTCTGTTTTCCAAACTAACTTTTAAATGATTTATGTGAGGTTTTACTTTCTGGACAGGTAGGAAAAGGATCATTCTCAAATTAATTTTGCCTATGGCTGTTTTCAAGCACTTGACACATCCGGTTAGCTGCTGTTTGTCATAATGTTGCTTATCTCTGTGTGTAACAGACTGGAAGTTAAACAGATATAAAAATGAAACAAGTAAAAAAACCCTCATTGTTATAAGAAGACTACAAGCCTATTTCTGTTTTATACCAGCTGAAGGAGGTATCTATGGGGTTCTAGCCACAATTGCTCTTGAAAATAGATTTGAAGGAGATGACAATCTAGCCCTTAACCTCAAAGTAAAGATTAAGACAAGAAATTAGAAAAGGAGAAGAACTTTGGGGAAATCTGTATGTACAATAGATACCCTGCTGTAACATACACGCTGAACACACATTTTGGCAGTCTCAGAAGGAAGTCATGCTTAGATCTCTTTCTGGAGACCTCTTGCATTAATAATAAATGAGCTGCTGAAGGTGGCATTTGTTAGATGTCTTGTCCTGACACCTGCTGAGCTGGAGTTCTCTATAGCTGCCTTTGAGTGGAATAGAGAGAGGGAAGTAAGCAACTTATCTCCTTAAAGAAAAAGGTAAAATTTAGCATTATTTATTTCAGTAGGAGAGTTTTACTTACCTTATTAGAGTCAGGAACATACCATGAGCAAGGAATAGAAAAGTCAAATGTCACAGATTGTCTGCTTGGAGCAGTAACATATTTAGGGTCTCCTGAAATATAGGCTTGTGTTCATTTTCCCCCCCCCTCAGTTCCTTGATGTCATAACGATTGATCCCACTTAAGGAATATTCCTGTGCTGTGGGTTGGTATCGATTCTTATTATATAAGGGGTAACAGACAGGATAGACAACTGATGGAGTTTGATCTGGAAGGAATATCAAATCTTAGAATCACATATGGAATATGTAATCATGGAATCACAGAATAATTTTAGTTGGAAGGGACCTTAAAAGGCCATCAAGTCATACTCTCCTGTGATGAACGGGGACATCCATAGCATCCACAGATCTTGGTCCAGCCTGATCTTGAATGTCTCCAGGGATGGGGCATCCACAGCTCTGGGCAACCTGTTCCAGTGCCTCACTTCCCTTAATGTAAAAAACTTTTTTTCTCACATCCAATCTAAATCTCCCCTCTTTTAGTTTGGAACCATTTCCTCTTACCCTGTCATAACAGTCCCTGCTAAAGAATCATTTGTCCCCTTCTTATAGCCCTGCTTTAGATACTGACCACTATCAGGTCACCCCAGAATCTTCTCTTCTTCAGGCTGAAGAGCTCCAGCTTCAACCTGTCCTTTTAGTGGAGGTGTTCCATCCCTTGGATCATTTTTGAGGCCCTCATCTGGATGTGCTCCAACAGGTTGACATCTCCCCTATACTGAGGACTCCACATCTGGACACATTACTCCAGGTGTGGCCTCATCAGTGCAGGGTAGAGGGGCAGGATCACCTCCCTTGCCCTGCAGACTACTCTTCTTTTGATGCCGTTGATCAAGTCACACTGGTTGTCTCACACCACTTCCCATTCTTCCACGTGCCTTTGTGTAGCATACAGGAGGATTTGTTTCATGATCTTTCTTGGCACAGAGGTGGGGCTCACAGGTCGGTAGTTCCCTCAGTTATCCTTCCTACCTTTCTCAAAAATGGGTTGATGTTGTCTCTTTTTCTGTCATCAGGACCAAGTGGTTTGATGAACTGCAGGCATTTATCCTCCTAAAATGGGAGCTGTAAAATCTTGCCATGAGCAACACGTATAATTTTTAATTAGTTTTTGAGATGCTTCTTCCTATTAATTACAAAATGCACATCCACAGGAGCTGCACAACTGTTCTGCCTGGAAGTTTTACTCATCCCAAGCAAGACAAACTCTGAAGATAGATCTATTGGGTGAGGTAGGGATGGGTAGATTGTTAGATTTGGTGACCTTGGAGGTTTTTTTCCAACCTTAATGATTCTATGATTGTATGATTAATTTCATACCACATTATATATGCAAACATTTATCTACTTCTTGGCCTCCACTTGTTTCCTGGGGTTTTGTATCACATGTGCTGGTCCTGAGCAGATCTCACAGGCACCGTAAGGAACATCAAGTAGCAGTAGGTACCTTAGCTTAACCAACGGAGCTAAGCCTAAAATATCCATGTTGAAATAGCTCAAATAATTTATAATTAAATGGATAAAATTTCAAATATATAAAGACAAACTAAAAAAAAAAATACATCATATAAGGATAATTATTAATTCTAATCTTCCCAAAGATTTTATTTGAAATGAAAACATGCCTTGTACTAAAGCAATTCATTTCCAGCTTTTTTCAGTCTTTTTTTTTTTGGTCATGAGGTAGCAGCCCCACCTAGTGAATGATTAATGAATTCTTAAAATAATGTACACCAGAAGAGTTGAAAGCAAATGCTCTTTTTTTTTTTTTTTTGGTTTGTTTTTGTCTATATATTCTGTTTCTACTATCAAAAAGCGGAGTAACTCTTCACTTTATGAATGTGATATGTAAAATTTACTGGTGGTAGTGAAATCAGAATCAGGCCCAATGGCTTGTGGTGACATTACAAGACTAGTTAGAAGCCTCAGAAGTTTCAGCACTGGGGTACAAGTGAGAGTAAATGGAGCTGTACAAGTTTTGGAGTACAGAAGTTAGAAAGAATATTCCTGTATTTTCCAGAGCTGTCAAAGAGAAAAATATATTATAATGTTAAATACATCACCTAAGTAAGTAGTTGTACTTACTTAAGCAGTGAAAGATCATTGGGAGACAAAGAAATATGAGCAAGTTTGAAGGTACTGGGCATGGTTCTTGATTGGAATAAATTGGAACAAGTTGTAATAAATGGGTATACATTTCTTTGGCTTGAGGCGTGGTTTTTATACATCTGGAAACATGGCTTCCTAATACTGAAAGGAAAGGTTTTGCTGATAGAAACAAATTGTTCCTGCTGTTCCACTCAGTTTATGTGGCCTTTAGAGAATTTAAAACAGCATGAGGTCAACTTTAATTTAACTTAATTTTAAATAAATTAAAGAAAACGTTGTTTGCTTGTTTTTGTTTGTTTGTTTGTTTGTTCATTTATTTATTTTTACACTTTGCTTTAACTTTCTATGGCATCAGAATACCTGGGAACATATTCTAAACATTGAACTCCTGAAATGTCATGACACATCATTTAGAGATATAGCTTTACAGATTTAATTACTTCAATTAGAAAGGTTTTTTTTCCCCTGGATTTTCTATGTAGTCATTCACCCTCTCCTTCTAACAGGAGGTTAGAATTACCGTACTGACAATCACTTAAAAAGGATGAACAACAAGAGTAAACAGCTGTGGGCTGCAGATCTTAGCAGCGTAAGTGAGATTTGGCCTTTCTCTGGAAGATGCAGTGAAACATACTCCATTTATGTATCAGCTTGTGCACCAACATGTGCACCAAGTGGCTTATACACTTTGTATCTTAAACAGAAAGGGTCTTGCTGAACTGCTTTTATTTAATGGGTACATTCATTCAAGATCAAAAAGAAAGTCTACAAGGAGCAGCAACAGGTTACTCGGTGGACTACAGAGAAATAGTCCAAGCAGCCAGGGATCAAATTAAGAAAGCTATAAACCAGATAGAATTATATCTAGATAGGGGCATAAAGGAAACAGGAAGAAATTCTACAGGTATATCAGTGATAAAAAGGTCAGGGAAGATGTGGGCCCTCTCCAGAAGGAAACTGGAGACCTAATCATGAGGAATATGGAAAAAGCTGAGATGCTGAATGACTTCTTTGCCTCCATCTTCACCAGCAAGGACTCTAGTCACAACACTCAAGTTGGAGAAAGCACTGGTAAGAACTTAGAAAAGGTAGATCTGCCTGCTGTAAGTGAAGATCAGATTCAAGACTATCCAAACAACCTGAAAGTTCACAAGTCCATGAGACCCGATGAGATCCATCCACAGATTCTGAGGGAACTGGTGGATGAGGTTGCCAAGCTGCTATCCATCATATTTGAAAGGTCATGGCAGTATGGTGAAGTTCCTACTGATTGGAAAAGGGAAACATAACCCCCATTTTAAAGAAGAGAAAAAAATAAGATCCAGGGAACTACAGGATGTTCAGGATGTTTCACCTCTGTGCCTGGCAAGATCATGGAGCAGATCCTCCTGAAGGCCCGACTAAAGCACAAGGAATTGGCTGGATGGTTGCACTCAGAGAATTGCAGACAACAGCTCAGTGTCCAAGTGGAGACTGGTGACGAGTGGCGCTCCTCAGGGATTGGTTCTCAGACTGGTGTTGTTTAACATCTTTGTAGATGACATGGATGCCGGGATTGAGTGCACCCTCAGCAAGTTTGCAGATAACACCAAGCTGAGTTGACAAATGACACGCTAGAGAGAAGAGATGCTTTCCAGAGGGACCCAGACAGGTTTGAGAGGTGTGCCCATGCCAACTTCATGAACTTCAAGGCCAAGTGCAAGGTTCTGCACCTGATTTGGATCAATCCTTAGCACAGATACAGGTTGGGAAGAGAATGTCTTAAAAGCAGCCCAGAGGAGAAGGATCAACCTTGATTGAAGAAAGATTCAACATAACCTGGCAGTGTGTGCTTGCAGCCCAAAAGGCCAACCATATCTGGGGTTGCATCAAGAGAAGTGTGACAAGCAGGTCAAGGGAGGTGACCGCCAATACCCATTTATTACTTGTGAACCTGCAGTTCTCTTGAAAATCTAGCTAGCCTAACTAGTCTGGCTAAAATGTAGCTAAGACTACAAAAAAAAAGGAGAATAATCTGATTTTATCTACAAATTTTCTTGTTTGCTATAGTCTTCAAGACTCATGTGAGTTTAGACACTAATCTTATTTTTTTTTTTAAATACTACATTTGATAAATTCAATACAATAAAAAGTCCTGGCTTTCATGTTTATTTAGAAAGTGTTTATTTGTTCATAGTCCAAACCTAAAAGAATAAAATAAACTATTTAGTATCCTGACACATACTTGTTAATATCCCTTGTTGGGTGGGAATCATTGAGAATCATTGAGTCCAACTACAGACATCCTTTCACCATCTTTTTTGCAATTCTTTGGATCCATTCTAATAGTTCTCTATCCATCTTATATTGTGGAGTTCAAAACTGTACACAGTACTTGAAGTGAGGCCACACTGATGATGATCCCTAAGGGACAATTACTCCTTTCAACCAGTTAGCTGTATAGCACATAATGCACAGTTGGATATGGTTGACCCTTTTGGCCACCAGGGCACACTGTTGACTCATATTTGTCTTATCATCAGCCAAACCCCCCGATCTTACTCTCCAGCCATTTGTCCCCCTGTCTATACATGCATCCAGGATTACACCATTCCAGGTGCAAATCACAGCATTTGTTCTTAAATTTCTTACAGTGATTGTCTAGTGCTTTAATTTATTGAGGTCTCTCTACCCCAAGGGAATCAATGGCTCCTCCCTACTTAGTATCATCTGCAAAATTAGTGTGTGTACTCCTGTGTGTAGATCATTGATAAAAACTTTGAGGATAACTGGCCCTGAAATTGGGCCCTAAAGAACACCATAAGTAACCTAATATCACCAGGTTGATATTAGGATATTTGCAACTTTCTGAGCCATACGTTCAGCCAGTTGTTTCCCTGTTATATAGTGTGTACATCTAGCTGAATGATGAACATTTTGTCCAAAAGGATTCTGTGAGAGACAGTATCAAGTTTTTCCAAAATCCAAAAAACCCATATCCATTACCTTCCCTTTGTCCACTAGGTTCACTAGGATATTAAGTTAGTAAGACATGACTTTGTCTTCATAAACCTATGTTGGCTTGACTGATGATTGCATTGTCTTTAATGCATTTTTCAGTAACTCTCAGAATGATTTTCTCATTAGTTTTACCAATCACAGAAGTGAGAGGCAAAGAATTAAATGAAATCATAGGATTTGAATATTTTAGGTTAATAGTTTACCCATGTCTGGCCTCACTAGAAACAGGCTGGGGAGATAAATTATAGCTACTGGTGCTTCAGTAAGGCCAGACTATTCCTTCTCTCATTCTTTGTTTCTGATTATTTTCAGCCACTTGGTAAATCTTTTAGTAAGAAGCTATTGCATTTAAGAAAGAGTAAAAGCTATTTTTCCTTTGTCATAATGCTTTCATGTTGTATCTGGATGTAAAGGAAATTTCAGTTTTGTTGTCATCTTAGCAAAGTTAGAATAAGTAGTTTTAGAAGAAATAGTTATGTATGCTCCAGCTTATTTGTACAGGGAATGTAAACCTGTGGTGGTGGAACACAGTGGAAGAAATCAGGACAAACGTACTTGCAAATGTAATAGTTCAAATCCAGGATTAAAACATTGCAAGACTCAAATGGTTAATCAGATAAAGAAAAGACGATTTAGCAAATCATATTTAATTATTCTATGCAAATTTACTTGTCACTCACATTTTTCATTTCATTATCAATGAATAAAACCTGATTAAGTAGGAACATGAGTTGATCGTACCAGTTTTGACATGGCAGTGCCACCTGCTGTTACATTATGTGACTTGTATAGAATTTTCTGAGTAACCTAAAGGATTACACTTGGTTTGGAAAGATGGACACACAGGAAAAGTTAGGAGCTGTGGTGCTGAAGTGGTACGTTCAGGTTCGTATTTGAAGTTATGTTGGCATGATTCATTCTCACATTTAATTTGGGAGATGGAGTAACTTTGTATTAAGGGACTGAAGGGCACATATTTCTCTGGGAGTTCACTGATGAGTACTCATATCTCTTCAACACCTGTTGAAGATGGCTTCCATCTTATTATTGAATTATGAAAGCCATGCCATTTCTTTTACATTTGATTTAGGATTTCATTTATGCATGTGCTCTCTGAGTGTCCTTAGAACTTGGCATGTGTGCAAAGTCTGCAGAAGCATGATTATGGCTCCTGGTGGAGGTAAGACTTGCTTTGTACCACGTGGCAGAGCTGGACAGACCAGTAGCAGATTTATAGGTAATTGGGGTGCTGTTACAGGTTAAGACATAGACCTTTGTAGGGAACATTAAGAAATTAGTTAGGATTAAATCATGTGCATGAAAAGCTGAATCTCTTTCTCCACTCTCCATCATCCTTTTCAATTTTCTCTAATTCTGCACTATCCATTTAGAATTGTAGAACTGGGAGGGCCACAAGCAGCAGAGGATTCCACATTGTGAACTGTTGTAGTTTAATCCTGAAAGCAGCTGTTTGCTCACTCCCCATCTCCCAGTGGAATGGGAGAGAGAATCAGAAAGAAAAAAAAAAGGTAGAACTCATGGACTGAGATAAAACATTATTTACTAAGACAGAAAAGGAAGAGAAAAGAAAATAATACTAGTAATGAAAATAATATAGTATATAGTTACAGAACTAGTGATGTACAATGTAATTGCTCTCCACCTGCCACAGCACCCAATGCCCAGTCAGTTCCCGAGCAGCAGCTGCCCCCCCAGCCAACTCCTCACAGTTTTTGAAGATTTTTTTTCACATGATGTCATATGGCATGGAATTTCCCTTAGGCCAGTGTGGGTCAGCTGTCCTCGTTCTTATCTTCACTCCATCTCTCTCACTGGCAGAGCAAGTGAGTTGAAATGTCCTTGGTTCTGTGCAGCCATTGCTCAGCAACAACTGAAGCATCAGTGTGTTGTCAACATTATTTTTCTCTGAAAGGCAAAACATAGCCTCATACCAGACACTATGCATCCCATCTGAAAATTGGGATTTGGATTCATCTTGGATTTTTAATGATCTACTTTATTTTATTTCAGTTTTTACACTTTTTAATTTTCCGTATCGGTTTTGATCTTTACTGAGCTCATATTTTCATAAATGCTGCTAAAATACCAAGATCTTTTTTTTAGATGGTAATTCAGAACCTATTCAGAACTAATTCAGAACCCTACAATGTAATTTTAAAGGTAAGACTGTTGCTTTATTGTTGATTTTTTTTTTTTTTTCTGTTTGCATTAGTGTATTTTATCTATACTTTCATGTGCTATTGTGTTGCTTACTACTGTGAGAACCTTCCTTTATTTCCCCAGCCCGACCCACTGGGCCGTTCCATTTATGACATGAAAAACCTGGTGACATAAGATAACAGTGTTACTTAACTATTTTTTCAGTTTTCCAAGTGTTAAGTAGTCTAAACCTGAGAAAACAAGTAATTCTTATTTTTGTTTGATTTTGTTTGATCTTTATTCATATGAGGACTTTCAATCTTACTTCAAGGCAGCTTTTTGTCTGTAACTGGCTTTTGTGAATAAACATATTGAATGTTTTCTGGGGATCCAACAGATTATATTAAATAGAATTTGTCTGATTTATTTGTGAGGTATGGCTTCTCCTTACAAAGCTATGTTGATTCTTCCTTGATATATTTCTATCCACATATCAACTATTGAATTATACTGTTCATTATACTTTCTAAGAATTAATTTTGTATAATTTTAGATTTACTTCTCTGGATTTCCCACAAACCTTTCTTAAAAATTGTCATCACGTTTACCACTTTCTGTGCTTGATATTGAGACAGTTTTAAGAGCATGGTTACACACAGCAGTGAATTGATTTCCTTTAGAACTTGTGGGAAATTGTATCACTTGTCTTTGCTGTCTTCTGAGCCTAGCTGCTCCATTTACAGTGTCTAAAAATGTAGTCTTAGAATTGCCTCCTGGTGTGATGCCTCATAATTATGTGTGAGCAAGTCCCACATAGTCTACCTCTTACTTTTGCAGCTTTTTAGACCTTTCTCAGCATGTCACAGCATGGCATCTAATGTTGTTCTGGTCATGCACTCGTACTATAGTGACGTTGTTTCCTGTAATAGGTAATTGTTTTTACAAGCTTATATTGCCAGTTCATTAATTGGTTTTGACACTAGACAATATTTTACAAATTGCTGCAGGCACCTATTTTGAGACATTCCATATTGCAGATGCAAGAAAAACGTTTTTGTACCTAATCAAATAAAGATTCTGGTAGTCATAATCAAGCTTACTGTTATTCAAACCATTCACTGACAATGAAATGTTTTATTAAAGCACTGTTAGTCCAATAGACGTGATGTTTCTTACAGAATTAATGATACATATTGGGAAGACTTCAGGGAACTTCATATGTTCCATTTCCTTGAGATTTTTTCCTTAATAGTGAACATCTCCAAGAATAAATTAGTTGATTTCCCTCATTTTCACTGCCTGTGCTTTCAAATGAAAAGTGCTGCCCTATCTTATATCTATCCGTCTTTATTCTCAGGACTCTCAAGACAAACTCTTGTCTTCCCAGTTATTTGTTTGTAAAACCTTGAGAATTCCTCATTCTTCTTGTTGATGTGACTATGTTGCTGATGAGATTAAAAATTCTCAGACTAATAGGATTTATGCACACCTACCTTAGCCTCAGTCCTCTCAGATTTTCTACTACAGAAATTTCATTAGAGAATTTTAATTCTTAGCAGTTGTGGAACGCTTTGGGTAAAATTCTCACACAAAATTCTCACACTAGAATACATAGAGTATCTGAGATTTTTTAAATTAAATCTTCTTATATGCATTCTGTTCACAGCATATAACAATAGTTTTTGTAAAATCACAGTATGCTAGGGTCTTGTTAGACTTACTCATTTAATTTGAGGTACCCCACAATTTCGGAGCTAGGGATATTTTTGGAAATAGAAATTAATTATCCAATAATCTATTGCCTTCTAAAATTTCTACTTGTTCTTTGTCTCCAGTTTAGAAGATTCACCCTTAACTGAGTCATTTCCCTACGTAGAGATGAGAGTGAGAAAGACAAATTGTAAGAAAACTGAAATGTTTGCCTAGACAACCTTTAGCTAATTGCATGGGTGCAAGGTTGTGGGAGAACATTTTCATTTTCCTTTAATCATGTAATTTGCTGTTTTTACCAAACTTAATCTGGAAGAAGACTTGATGCAGAATAAATCACTGTTTGGCAAGTTTAAATGGGTAGACTTTTCTGATAGTGTCCAAAGAACATGAAAAGGATGCCAAGCAACAGTTCTCTTTAACATAGTAATTCATTTGTTCATAAACATATGTCAGGTTTCTCTCCACAGAATAGAAGTTTTTTGGTTTCATGCAGTAATAAAAAGAGAAAATGTGATAGATGTCTACATGCTGAACACCGAATAGCTCTTGTTTGGTGTACAAGGAGGTAAAAAGAGTATATATGTAAAATTGCACTATCACTTTAAAGCATAGATTCAAGGTTATAGAAGATCCTGTTACCTTTCAAAATTTTTGGAATATACCTAATAGAACTGATTATTTCTCACAAACCTGAAACATCCTGCATCATTCCACATTCCTCTGCAGACTGAAGGAAGGTCTTGGGCTTTCAGTAAGAAAAAGGGGAAATTAAACAGACTTTATATATTTGGAATATAAGCAGCTGCTACCATTTGAAATGTCTTTTCCATAAGCTGTCTGCAACTCATTTGTGGATTTCTGTATGGATACAATAGCTGCAACACTTATTAATGTCATAGATGCTATCAAGCTCTAATCTGATAGCTCAAGAAAGGTGAAAACTTATTGGAAGTAAATTACCATTTTGTGATATATACCTATGGTACAGCAAATAAAGAAAAGAGCACAGAAATGCCTGACAACTGCAGCATAAGAGTTACAGCACAAAGCAGAGAGAAATTTCTGTAGAACAGTGGGTGGCACTGTGCACATATGCTAAAAAAATTCATCTCTCTGCCTAGCCACTAATATTTGCAGTTAGAAAGGCGAAATGAAGGTGACACTATATATAGTTCAACATTTTATCCATAAAGAACAGGACTAATATTTCCTATTTACACACATTTAACACTAGGTCTTCATCTTAGGCAAATAATGATGATGGTGATGATAATGATTATACTTTATAGCTCAATTAAACCAGCTTTTGGGGGGATATCAAAGCACCCTGCAAACATTAGTGAGATCAGCATCACATACTTCAGAGAGACAGGTAAACATAATTTTTTTCATGGCAGGAGAAGATTCAAAAACGTTTTTATTCTGGTTCCTCAGTTGCTAGGGGAGCACCCTGGCACTCGCAGCAGGCTCAGCCACCGCACCTCATTTTAGTGCTGGCCATGATGCTGGACAACACAGCAGAGGAGTGACAGGCTGGCTGCTTTTCAGATGGGGAAAAATGGGTTATAGCACACAGCAGCAACTCCTTCCTTCTCTCTACCATCCTGCAGTGCTCTCTGTCTTGCTTGAGGAAGCATTGTGATTGCATCTTCTCTTCTTAGACAGAAGCCTTACGTTCGGATATCAATGTGACAAAATACACTCTGTAATTTTCCAGTGCTGACCAAGGTGCAAAACAGTAGTTACCTGTTTCAGTAAATAGTCTTCCTACAAAGCAGAATCTATATTCCATTATTTGGTGAGATTCCAGATCTATATATGTAGAAAAGTAATGTTTTCTGAGAGATTTTAAAATAGTAGGAAAAAAAGGTTTGTTTGCATGTCTCATCCTGATTTGTAGGAATGTATTATTTCTCATGTAGACCTAATAGAAATTGGAGTTCCCATATAGATACATTGAAAATTCAGGAGATATTCCTTTGTATAGGCAGAGTGAAGCTGACCTTTTTCACAACTAGTGTATAAATCCAGAATTAAAGTGCATTCAGTTGAAAGAAATATTTTTTTGTTCTCTGCTAAAAATACATAGGCATTAAAAAAACCCTATTAATAATTCTAACTAATCTTAGTCAAATAATGAAGGAGTGGGCAACCTAAAAGCCACATCTGTTAGTTACACTGTGCCAGATATTTAATGCATGACATGCCCAGCACATAAAAAAAAAGACAATTAACAATTCAGATGGGTTTCCAGACTGCTACACAATGATCTGATGAAAGTGTATATTCAGATCATGCATCTTTTTCTGCATCTCTCCTCAGTGAGAGGAGAGATACTGCACTCCATAGAGAGCCAGAGCTAATATTATAAAGACGAGCAAATTAAATCTTTCAGTAATTTAAGGAACTGATTCTTCACAGCCAAGCACTGTTCCAAACAATTTTCCCCTTGGTGTAACAGCATCAATGAGCTTGAAATTGGTGACCTAATACAATGAAGGTGTAATTTTCTCAAGTACATGTGGGAATGGAGATATATGACAGTGTAATATATATACAATAAGCACTTGTAGTGGTGTAACTATACAGTGGTGAACTGCTCATGTTCTTAACAGTGAGCAGGCAATTGAGATACAAGCAAGGAAACTGTGGTATTAGTGGAGTCACTGCCCAAAGGAGAAGTTAAAGGAAGCCAAATCTGGTTGACTTGAAGACTCAGGAGTGTTTTTAAACTGTCAAATGCAGATTCACACATGTGCACAAAAAATGCATCTGGCTGCATGGATCCACACAAAGTGCCCTTCCCACAACCTCGTCTCGGTTCACTAACACACAAACACAGCTGTGGGTCCCTCAAACACGATGCCCATCTTTCCAGATTCATATCTGTCCAGAATTCTTGTCCAGGCCCTTGTGCTGGTTTTCCAGCTTCCAGCCTTGAACTTGGCTCTTTCTGATGCAGACAGTCCAGGCTGAATTTCAGTAGTGAACCATCCCTTCTCACACAGCAGGACCCAGGTCACATTGCTTAATGAGAAGTTAAAGCACTCAGAGGTGCAGGGACTTGGCTAGAAGAGTACACTGAAGCAGCATTGGACGTACACACTTCCACATGAGGCATCACAGTTTTCTCACTTCCTTTCCAGTTTCTCAGCTTCCTCCTCCATCCATGAGCCCACAGGCATGACCTCTCATTGGAGAGATAGGCTTCCAGCTGGTTAAGATAACTGATGCATATGGGATGATTCTAGTGTTGGAATAAATGATTGCTTCAACAAGTAGGATAAATAACACTGTAGAATGGCATGGAGCATATTTTCACTCTTTCCTACAGAAAGCTGAAAATAAATTATATATTCGCTTTTGGTATTTTGGATGAATAGATCATGTGATGACACGATGGCACACAGCATTGTGGTAATACACACTGTTCCAGGAGTATGGAAGAGGAAAGAGGTTAATGCTTCACAAGTTCTGGAGAGGACACTCAGATTAATTTAGGCAGCTTTTTTTCTATCTTTTTTCTTTTTTACTTCATTAGCTGTAGAGAAAATGTGAATGTCTCCATAAAATCAACCAAACTACTTTTTCTGAGTTTTTGTAACCTTCATTGATAACATAAGGAACAAGTCAAATAACTCCATCCGCTTGGAATTCATTATACTTAATTTTCTTCTGATAATACAAAATACAGTTTCTGAGTTTTTGCACAATAGTCTACAATATTATCCAGGTACAAGTGTCTGGGCTGCCCTGTTAATCTTTGTCTCTCCAAAAAGTAATAACTAAATAAGTCAGGACTGGACAGTAATTAATGGCAAACTCAAGTCATCCCCCAGCTAACCTGTGTCTTTCAAGTTCTTCTCCAATAAGAACTGACTAAATGACTTCTGAATAAATTTTGTAACAGGAAAATAATTGCATGAAGGGGAAATAATCACTACCATGTCAAATGAAATTAGCAGTAGCCCTGACACATCTAAACTTACATGTTCTTCCAGGAATATAAAAGAAGCTTCTGTGCTTTTCCTCCTAAGTCTGGTTTGTGACCAGTGTTCTTACCCTACCAGAAAAGGTATCCCTAAGGATGCTGGGTGGTGTGTGACAGACAGACACCAGGAATTACCAAACTATGAAATGAAGGGTTTAATAAGATACTTACTTGCATAAGAACAAATTGTCCTGGGAAGTGGGCAGACTACTCTGCTGCTTCAAATAATAAGTGGATTTTGGATATATAAATCCAATCTTAAAACTGGATGTAGACTGATGGGATCGCATTTGTTATTAACATCTCCTTAGGAAATTCTATTGTTATTCTTTCACCAGTGACACTGACATTAATTTTATTTTGCTAACTGTTGATCTGTGACATATATTCTGAGAAGATTACTCCTTTCTGAAGATTTTGCCTAGTTCCAGTTAAAAATTATTTTCTTTTCTACTAAATAATTCATTATCTGTATCTCTGATGTGTCTGGGTTAGAAAATAACAAGTACCACATTCTAGGAAATCTGCATTGAGCGGAAAGAAAAGGATTTTTTTTCTTTGACTCCACTGCTTCTTTTATATTCTAAAAGCTCCCTGAAAGTTGTCAGGAGGTTCTCTAGGATCATTGGTTGAAGGGTGTTATAAAAACACACAAACACATTGTAGAATGTAGTCACTTCTACTTTCTCCCAGATTCACATAAATCTACTTTATGATTGATTAAATATTTCAGCTTTGGTTTGAGGTTTGATCTGTCTCAGCTGTCAGTTCATTTTGAGTGCAGCTGAAAGAAATTCTCTCACCTAATTTAACAAGTTTCTGTGTAACAACTGAAATCACCTGAAATGAAAAATTCTCCAAACTTACTGAATGTGAGGATGCAGTTAATTGAGAAGCTCTATGGATATAGTGCCTCTTAAAGGACAAAGTAGAACACTGTTTGGTAAATAAGTTTAGAACATGTATTAACAAGGAATAATGGGACCTCTAAGTCAGAGACTCAAATTAGACTCAAGCCAGATGCATTCCTACAATTTAAGATATTAGCAAGAATTTCTCATCTGTCTAAAAAGACAGCCTTCAATTTGGATAGTCTCAGATATACCTTCTAAATATTCTAAATATGTTTTTATATGAAAGAGTACAAATAACTCACAATCCGTGAGCAGCATTCCAAACCACTGAAGAGGTTGACTGCTCTAATAGCGGAGATTGATGATAACCACCTTGTATCTTTTATTTGTGCTTAAAATCCAGCTGCAAGAACACCATTGTGGGAATACAAGAAAAAACTGTTCAGAGTAGCAGCTGTGGAGCCAGATAAACAGCATGAGAACCAAGGACACCTCTAGAAGAAGAAGGAATGGCTCACGGCTCTGATTGGATAAGCGCCCACATGTGTGGTTAAGAAGTGTTTGTAGAATACTCTGCTGACATGTAATGGTGGATGGGGAAGCTAAAAAAAAAAAAAGAAAATGTGAATGTATATAAGTGATGTGAGAACTTGTAATGAAACTATTTTCTAAATGAATAACTTAAACTCTTCTGTTATGATAATTAAATAAATGTTGTTTTTAGACATGTAGACACATTACTTCCTCTTTCTGCTGTCTTCTATCAAGAATATTATCTAATGTGAGAAGAAATTACCTATCCAAACATAGTTTCTGCTGTTGTATCAACCCTATGCTGATCACTTTCTTCGATGCCTTCTTCATTTAGTTTCCATAGCTATATCATGGACACTGTTGTGAAACACACACATCTATCAGAAATACAAGGAAGGAAAATTCTAACATTGGGCTACCATGAAATTTCACTCAGAGAACAGTTAAACAGTGGCTACCTCAGTTTATTCTGGATGCAAACATGTGCCTAAATGAACTCCATGAAAACAGTTTTAAATGTATTCTCACAGCAAATTAATATTAGTTCTTGAACATTAGTTATGAACTTGATCTTATGAGCTCTTAACACTTCTTGTGTTCAAGAGCATGCATTTTTTGCTAACACATTTTCTAAGATAATTCACTAAATGGTGAACAGTGCTAGATCTGAGCATAGTTGATGTGAACCTATTGCTGTATAAACATGCATTTTGCTTTCACATGTATTAACATGACCTCTTCAGTGCAAGGAAGTGTGCAAACATTAGTCAGAAGATTTCAATTCTAAGATTTAATTCTTCCTGATAATGTTTTCATGGAAAAATGATTGAATTGCTCAAGCAAAATCCTGACTGTGCTTTAATTACATATCTGAGATTGTCTTCAGTGTGCCACATTTCAGCTTCTAACTGAAGGGATCCAGAGATGGTGTTACTGAATGGAGGCATAATTTAGGAAGCAATTATTATTGGATTCTCACACAGGGATTTGAACAGTATATAAAATATGTTCAAGTTGTTGTTTTTACCATTGTCATGCAACCAAACAATGACAAAGCAAATCCTAAAGCTAGTTGCAGTAACCAGTACATGTGAGCTCAAATAAAATCCCCATAAGAATGAATGTGTCCTTTTTTTCTACATAGAATCAAGAACATGTTTGCTAATGTACAGTGGTGCTGTAGTGTCACTTATTACAATCAGACTCCTCTGTACATTTACTAAGTTTCTTGGAAAAGAAGTTTAATACATCAACATTAAGAGAAAATCCTGTTAGGATCCAACTGTAATTCTCATTAGAACTGTGTGAAACCTCTGTAGAGGACAAATTGTAGTCTGTGTCAGTATCAAGCGATTGGAATGATCTCTTCTAATTCAAGCTACATTTGTCTATCAGCATTCACAAAAAAAGACATCTGTGAGAATAACAAAAGGGGTAGTTTTTAGTAGAAATTACTGCAGATACCAATAAGTACTAGTGGAGGGTAATTATAATAATCAAACTAAAAAAGATGTTCATGCTGTTAGTTAAATAATATGCATTCTTTTATGTGAATAACTAAGGGAAAGGAATGTAATGGTATCAAATGCTCCTAAGCATGGAAAATAGTATCCTGAAAAACTGTGCTGTGACATTGAATGCTTGTTTTATGTGGCAATATGCCATAGTGAAACATCTAATTTGCAGGTGCCTGAGTTCCTGTAAGCAGTTGGGATGCAAGCAGTTGTGAATATGTAGCTTATCACAAAAAGCAAAATATGCCTCTTTTATAGATTCAAGATTTGGGACCTGTCTTCAAATCCCTATAATGACTAGTATTTATAGAAATATACTTACATTACCTTTACCATATATATGATCATTTCTCCTTCTCTAAAATCAAGAAACTTAAATGATGGCAGAAGTGATGGATTTCCTTGGTGTATCATTTCCTGCAGGTAACATAGTTCCATATCTCCTCAGACCCTTCCTTTTCCAAGTCTGCACCACTAGGACATGCCATCAGGACATGAGTAAAAAGCTATCTGATAAACGTATTCCAGCTATTTGATACTGCAAATGAAAGTTGATGTAAAAAACTACCAGGCAGCAACTTAATGAAGGGTTAAGCTGTGGCCCATGGCCCCCAAGACTCTCCTTCACAGTTATTTGTGGATAGCACTGAAGTTGCATCAAATATTTGAGATGAACAGCAGAGTCAATTTGTTATCAATAGCCAAAATACATTAAGAATTTAAAAAAAGAGAAGGAAAAGGCCTTGATTCAAAGGCCTTCTAAGGCCCATAAAGCAAATTCAATGAATCCTCTCAAAACTGGATTTGTGCAGCTGCTGTCAGGGAAAAATACAGGAAAAGTGATGATGAATGGGTAAAGGCATACTCCTATGAGAAAAAAATAAATCCTGGAGGAGTAGACACCCATACTAAGCATTTTCTATTATTTCAAGAAAATTGATTGAGTGCACTCCCTTATTTTGTTCTATTCCCAGGTGAGTAGCCTTCTCCAGCACTCCCTAGAAAGCTTCAGTACCTCTTTCTGGACTTGGATACCACTTCAGAATAAAAATGTTTAGTGCAGTCTTTGCTCTGTTAGCATCTCACTTCCTTGTCCATTCTATTCTATAGAGTGAAGGATAGATCTTTTAGCAAATATTTTAATAACCATTACTTTGCTAATGAAGGCTATGTTATGCATTTCCTAAAATAAAGGGATGATGTTGTCACCTAGATATACTCCTTAGATTAGATTTGATAGAGAACTTCTATGTGCATTATTTTTACTTAATGTGTATTACGAGTTATATTCCTGATGCTTTGGACAAATACCAGTAAGACTAAAGGCAGTTTCCAAAAAAGCTGATAGTATAAATATGTATCTTGTAAGAAGGAGAAAGTAGAAGAGAGTGAAAAATGTTTTTGTCCCAGTTACAGAAAAGGATAACAGTGGCAGCTAGAGATGAAAGATTCTGTCCTGTGTCAAAGTCCACAACACAGTTGCAAGTCAAAGTACAGTTTTTTGCCTTCAGTGTAAAATCAGAATTCTGTTATCATAGAATTACAGAATCATAAAATCGCAAGGTTGGAAACGACGTCCAACCGTCGCTATTCTCATTTGTGATCTAAAATACTTGGAAATTCTTGAGTTAAACCATGCTGTTCAGATGAGAATGTGCCTGGAAAATTCCTGGCAGTGCAAAAATGATGAGAATCACTAAACAAAGCATTAAAGACTAAAATTGTTTGAATATCCATTGCAACTTATTGTAGTTCCATTAAGGAATTAATTCATGTCTTTTAGCCTAAGATTACAAATAATTTGAATTTATTTTAATGTACACTTGGAGTTAGGAGGTTAAAAAATCTATGGTTTATGGAATTAATTATATCATTTGACATAATAATCATTACACTGCACAATGTCTAGACTACATATCAACAGAGTAGCAATAATGCTCTAAATTATAATTTTCAACTTAGAAAATGCCAAAGCAAAATAATCATATTTGTGTGATATCACAACAAAGGGATATTTTCTTCCTTGCAGTTAACTCCAGATATTTTTTTTTAATGAATTCATCTGATAAAAAATTCTTGAGCTTCCAATGAATCTTTGTACTGCATTATATAGGTCAAGGACAGTACAATTTGCTTTAATCATTGACTTTTCTCAAGAAAATGGGGAGAAAAAATAAAAAAAAACCCTTATCTGTGAAGATAAGTTTAAATCATGCAAATGCCTGGTAGTTTGAATGCTTAATTGATGATATTAATGCTTCAGAAGCAATGAAATACCTGTGCTATTGTTATCAAAAGAGTTTGCTTGAAAACTGGAGCACATTCAGATAAGTTTAGTGTTAATGCAATCTGAAATTGTTTTAAGCGTACTGAGGGGTCAGTGTTTGGCAAGAGCCCCTGAAAAGGAAGGGAGAAGCCTTTGCAGTTAAACCAGTGAAGACAATAGATCAATATCAAGTGGCAGGTGGTTGTTTTTTGTTGCTGCCACGTTTTGTTTTTTTTTTTTGTAAAGACAACAAGAACTGTATTACAAAGGCTACTGAAATGTAATGACAGTGCATTACAAGATGGATATCATGCAGTCTGCTAACTTTAGTCACTAAGACACAGTACAGATTTGAAAGATCAGAAGAGGGACCTAAAAGTTTTCTACCATTAAAAGGCTTAAACAGAAGAAAAGATGATAAAAGCATAAATACATAAAAGTGCATTTATGTTGCAAAACAGAATGATTAGAATATTAAATTTAGAAGGTAAAAATTATTCATTTTCATGATTCCACTTTTCCATAGATATTATGATTTAGGGATAATTATCAGTTTTTGAGGTTAAATGAGGATCTCTAAAAAAAATGACCATGAGAAGAAACCCTTCTTTTCAAAATTTAAGTTTTCCATTTCAATTTTAATAGAATGTTGGAGAATGATAAAATTTTATCCTTAATGCAACAATACTTTATGTCTCTTTGTATGGTTAGTTGCCTGTTCTTAGTTGAAATGTTCACTTGTCCTGGCTATTTTGTGAACTCTATGCCTCAGTTAAAAAAATTTTGATGGAGACATGTTTTTTGTGCTTTTCCTTTCAACAGCCAATTTTCCATCCTGATGTGATGACCAGATTGTTGCTTTTTATTAAAGGCTGTCTGTGTTACTGCCTGCCCTTCTACTATTTGCTTCATGCAGTTTAGATAGCCCAATGAATGTAATTTCTGCCTTATTCTTAACCTCTGCAAATATGGTACTGTGCTGGCCTAACAAAACTAAATAGCCAATGTCCAACAAATAACAACTCTACTCCACTGAGGGTTGGAGGAGGTTACTGTGCAGTTTTCAAGATAGTTAGAAAAGAGTGAGAAGGAAGCAGGCTGGTACAGGAAAATATAGAAAGGAAATTTCCAAATGGACCCTAAGACTAGGGAGAAAGAAACCCTTCATGAACATCATTATCTTTCCAGCAAAAAACTCAAGATGCTGCTGACTTGTACTTTCCTCAGTTCTCCCTCTTTCTTCCCCATCCCCATACCCCATCCACTTGAGGAAGGCTGAAACTGCCAATGTTAGGGCCCAAGGGTCATTGGAAGGGCAAACATTACACCAGATGAAAGGGGTGGCTAATAGGAAGAGTGTCTTTTTGGTGGTGTTGTTTGTTTTGTATAAAATTCTGCAGAATGTTTGACAGTTGGGAACAGTCAGCTGAGGTTTACCACGTGTAGATCAGGTCTGACCAACCTGACTATTTTCTGTGATAAAATGCCTGGATTTATAGATTACAGGAGAGCAGTGGATTTAATTTTTTTTTTTTATTTCAGCACTGTCTCCTATAGTGGTTTCATAACCAAGTTGGGATTTCACAGTCTGAGTAGGGAAGCTGGTAGGGAACAGACAAATGGAGTACTATAAGGTTCTGTGAGGGACACATCTCACTTAGTGTCTTTGTCAATGGCTGGGAATAGATGAGGGTGTGTGCCTTCATCAAGTTTGCAGATGATGCCAAAAGAAGGAGGACTGATAAATATGCTAGGTTGCCATTTAGACAGCCTGTAGGATTGGGCCAGTCCTTTGAAATTCAACAAGGTCAAATTCCAAGCTCTGCACTTTGGAAAGAAGAGCTCATTGCAGTAGGAAAGGCTGGAGACCGTGGGGAGCTGGGGGACAGTAAACTTAATAGAAGCCAGTAGTCAGTCCTTGAAACTAAGTCAACACTGTCCTGGGCTGTACTGCGTTCTAGTCAGTACTGTCTAGACCACACAGTATCCAGTAGTGGGTCCCCCCAGTAAAGAAAAGATATTGAAGTGGAGCAAGTTTATCAGAGGATCACTGAGCTAGTTAATGCTGGAGCACTTGCCATTTAATGGGAGTCTAAGGGAGCTGGTGTTGTTTATCTAAAGGAGGGTTGGCTAGTCTCACAAATCAGTGTCTGTGAGAAGACAAAGATGGAGTCACAATCTTTTACAGCATCACCTAGTGGGAGGAAGAAATACAGTGGACATAAATTCATGCAGAATAGGCTCCAAACAGGAATGAGAAGCTCTGAGGACATTCAGTCATTGGAACAGATTCCTGGAGAAGTAGCGTGGTCTCAATTGATAGAGATTTTCAAGATTTGACCGACTAAAACCCTGATGAACCTGGATTGATCTCACTGCTCATCCTACTTGCAAGCGGCTGGATGAGAGACTGTAAACTATTCTATAAGTAGAGGCAATACACAATATACTGCTACTCACTGAAAATATATTTTCCCTGAAAACCATGCATATTGTCAACGAGCGTGATTTGCCACTCAATTCATTAAGAAGGGTGCAGAGTACCCTCCTGAAATCTATAAAGCAGCTCATGAATTAAAGTGGTCAAACTAATAAAAAATAACATTCTTAGGAAGTTTTTACATTGCTATTATACGTTATCAAAATATTTAATTTTGTATTTCTAGTTCAGCGTCTTCATGCTTAAAGTCTCATGACAGACAGCTAGCAAGTGATTTCAGTATCCTAGTTAACTATTATATTTAATTGTACTTACATAAAGCTCAATAAATGAATCAAAACAAGCAAACATTCTCTAATAGAGAAAAGTATGTTGACATAACGGTGCATTAATGATGATGTTAATTATATTTTGCATAGTAGTGTAATTCCTAGACACTAGTCAGGGTAAGAGTTTATACTGTGCTAGACAGCAAACAATCAGAGTGGTCCTTATCTTGTGTCAATTTTGGCACTGTGAGAAATGTAATTTTGCTGAAGGACAATGTTGGAGGTTTAACACATAGATTCTTTGTGCTTGTTTTCAACTTCTGTAAGAGGGTGTAAAAAAATAAAAAAAATAATAAAAAAAAAAAGACCAAACCCCAAAACCAACAAACCAAAGAAACAACCCCCCTCCTCCCCCCAAAAAAATTATTTAACTATTGAAAGGGAGATTGGAATTTGAAAAAAAAAAAAAGAGTCATGTTGTTCAGTGAAAAAGACAGTTTGATGCAGAGTTTTGTTTCTCTATTTCAAGTGAGTAAAAAAATTGCGACAGAATTGAAAATTTCTATGAGCAAGAAGTTAACTGCAGGAAAAAACAATTAAAAAAAATATTTTCATTTTTGTCCTGTAACTAAACTCTGGAAGGTGGAATAGGTGAGATGTCCTGTACTTATCCTGAAAGTAAAGTTGACAACATTTGTATGGATGATAAAAGAGAAAAACTAACAAATTAAATCGAAACACTAGTACAGTTATAAATACGAGACCATGTATGACTCTCATCTTCCCTTTCTAGACAGAATTAAGGGGCAGATCCTATCTATGATAGGTGTTTACATGCAAATTGTTCTGCTAGCAGTGGATAAAAATAAGGGATTGTGTTTTGCACAGCTCTAAAAATTTCCATGGCAATGCAACAGGTGCCATACATCAAATAACAAGTGAGTACTCAGTTGAAAGTAAACACTGTTTCTTCCCAGCAACAAATTGTTTCTAGAGTCCAGAAATCTGCCAGATGAGCCCCAGGAGTAGCCATGGTTCTTTTCAGTGAGCCATCTGTCTTCTGTTTGTTATAATTTTCACTCTTATCTAAATAGTTGAAAAAAACTAGCAAAAACAAATGAAAAGCATGCTTTGTAAAGCAATGTAAAGCAATCCATGATGTCTAAAGCTGTACTAATAGAAAGTGAAAAAGATGAGTTTTTACATAGAGACAGAGGAAAAATTATTGCCTGTAATTAGTTTCTGAGGGTGTAGTTTGACATGCATGTAAATCAGCATATTCACTGGAAATAGATACACATTACTACCTCCTTTATGTCCCCAACTATTTATTCTCCCTCTTACAACATATTTTATGATAACACAACATTACACTTAGTTATTTTTCAGAAGGGCCATCACTTGAGCTGTGTAACTGCATGGCTTCATAAATATTGGCCTAGTGTGAAGAGGGGAGAGACCACAATATGATGATGAAGACAAGGTAAAGACAAAACACTTCTTTTTCTGGGTGCAGTATCAAAACTATGGCTCAACAGGTTTTAGTGTTGGAATTATGTCGTAATTGAGGACCAAACAGCATGCAGATCACATCAAAGAGTTGAAGTACAGTTTTATTTCTTTGGAGATACTGAACTATTGTCACAGCTATTTTGCATATTTGATTAATCCAGTTATACTGATCTACAAAACTAACTGTTGCTTCCCATTCCTTCTATTCTGGGTAGTCCCCACTACTTCCATACAATCATACATATGGACATGGACAGGCTTGAGAGGTCAGTTCATGCCAACCTCATGAAATACAACAAGGCCAAGTGCAAGGTTCTGCACCTGTGTGGAGGTAATCCCAAGAAGAAATATAGGTTGGGTAGAGAGTAGCTCAGGAGGATTTGGGGGTGGTGGTTGATGAAGTACTCAACATGAGCCAGCAATGTGCACTTGCAGCCCAGAAGGCCAACCATATCCTGACTTGCATCAAGAGAAGTGTGGCCAGCAGGTCGAGGGAGGTGATTCTGCCCCTCTACTCTGCTCTCACGAGACCCCACCTGGAGTACTGCATCCAGTTCTAGCGCCCTGGCACAAGAAGGGAATGGAACTGTTAGAGAAGGTCCAGAGAAGGGCCACAAAAATGGTCAGAAGGCTGGAGTACCTTGCCTATGGGAAGAGGCTGAGAGAATTGGGGTTCTTCAGCCTGGAAAAGGCTCTGGGGGGACATGATAGCAGCCTTCCAGTACCTGTAGGCATGCCTACAGGAAAGCTGGGGAGAGACTTTTAATAAGGACATGGAATGACAGGATGAGGGAAAATGATTTTAAACTGGAAGAATTTAGACTAGATATTAGGAAGAAATTCTTTACTGTGAGAGTGGTGAAACACTGGAACCAGATGCTTGGCAAGACTGTGGAAGCCCCCTCCATGGAAGCATTCCAGGCCAGGCTGGATGGGGCTTTGAGCAACCTCGTTGAGAGGGAGGTGTCCCCTATCTGTAGGATACTAATTGACTTCTGTATTCTTTTGTCTAGGTCATGCATGTAATTCTAGGAAAACTAAGTGGCTTCCATAACTGTACAACATGCCCATATCACATGTTATGCTAATAAACAGATTCTAACTGAACTTAGCCTTATGCTTACAATTAAAATATGAGTATTTTATATTACCAAGACTGTTTTTTAAACTTCATGAATATATTGCAAGTATTGTCAAATGCCATTGCCCCATCGCTAGTCTTTTCCAAAATATCAGAGTAATGCAGGTCTCAGGCTGATGATTGGTTAGCTAACCTGTGACATTCTTCATTTATATATATATATATGACATGATGGCACTTGGCATTCACTTCTGTGTTCTAAATAGCTTTTGCACTATAAATTTACTTGCTAGATCAGCAGTTCTTTTCCTATAATTTTCTGATTCCTCATCCTCTTAACCCCAGTTCTGACAGATTCAGCTTCCATGCAGTACCATGGGTCAAGAGTGAGGATCTGCTAAGGGACAGACATCCCTGTATTGTATTGTAGGGAAAGGAGAGGAAAACAGGTTAGCTGATTGATCATGACTACCACTCCTGCAGCGCTGTCTAGCAGCTGTAAGTTCTTTTGGCTAGCCATCCTGAATGGAGCTGCAATTTTCCTGACCTCTCAGTACTAGGATTCAGTCTCTTCTGCCTTTGCTTTTCTCCATTTCTTACTATGCAGCCCTGTCTTTGTAGTCTCCTAGCAGGCTAGCAGAGCAGAGCAGAGCTGGAATCATCATCATCCCAAAAGGAAAACTCCCTTTCCCCATACTATCTTTTTGGGAGAAAGCCATTCACCAGCTGGAAGATATCTGTCTGCACAATAATTTCCCCAAAGATGAGCCTCTAAACTCACTTAAGAACTTCTAACAGCTATAGCAAATATCTTCCCATGATGTTTGAAATGTTATGTGAGCCAAGGGAATACACACAGTAAGTTCTGTTGCTCCCTTATCCTCCAAATACCCTACAGTTTGTGTGGGTGGTACTGAGTAACACAGAACTGCATATGGTTGGCACAAATAACCAAGAATGTTTGTCTGGCGTTCAGCAATGTATTGGGTAACATGTATTGTTTGAACCACAGTGGTCCCTACGAGTTTATGATAATTATTTTACTGAAGCACTGGAATTAGGAAAATAAACTATTATAATGTAATCTACTAGCTCATTTATTTACTATTTTTTATGAATTTTTTTTTTTTTTTTTTTTTTTTTTTTTTTTTTTAAAGCCAGAAGACGTGATGAATTCACTTAGTTTGATCCTTCATTTGTCACCATGGTAGAACTCTTTTTTCTTTTGATGAGACCAATATCTCATTACTGACTGAAGAATACCTTCTGGAAAAGACTTTGTCATTAGTTTCCAGAAACCAAACATGGAGAATCAAACCACTTCCCTTACCTGTAAAGGTGTGAGAAAATTTTCACCCAAATTTCTTAGGCTTCAGATAGTAAGCCTTTTTCCACTTGCTCAACCATCTTTTCAAATATAGTATTTACTTTCTAAGAAATCACCTCTTTACTGAATCACAGAATGGCCTGGGTTGGAAGGGACCCCAAGCATCATCAAGTGCCAGCCCCTCTGCCACAGGGATGGCCATCAACCTCCAGATCTATTTCTAGACCAGGTTGCCCAGTGTCTCATTCAACCTGGTCTTGAACATCTCCAGAGGTGCAGCATCCACAGCCTGTCTGGGCAGCCTGTTCCAGAACCTCACTGCTTTCTGACATCCAACCTAAACCCTCCCCCACTGAGCTTAAAACCATTCCCCCTTGTCCTATCACTATCTACCTTAGTAAAAAGTTTATTTCCCTCCTTTTTATAATCCCCTTTAAATACTGGAAGGCTGCAGTGAGGTTCTCCTCACAGACTTCTCTTCTTCAAGCTGAACAAGCCCAGCTCCCTCAGCCTGTCTTCTTAGGGAAGGTGCTCCAGCCCTCTGATCATATTTATGACCCTCCTCTGGACCTTCTCCAACAGCTCCACATCTTTCCTGTATTGGGGGCACCAGACCTGGAAGCAGTACTCAAACAGAATAAAGAGATTAAGTTACAGGTTTTGTTGTTTGTTTATTTGTTTTGTTTGTTTGTTTTTAATTGTAATGCATTTTCTCTTTTATGGCTTCTTTTTATCTTTCTCATTGTTTTCCTTTTTTTTTTTTTTTTGTTAAAACACTGTGAGCACAACTGTAATACCAGCTTCATCAATTGCCACCTTTTATGAAGATGAAACAATATTCTTTTTCAATTATTCATCTGTGTTTAAGTTCAAAGATTTTGTTTGGCTTCTGCAAGGCACTGTATCATGTTAGTTCACTTGTTCAAAGCAATGTATACATCTTCTCAAAGTCAATAACCTTTATAATATCTGCTTTTTAGTCACACCTTGTATAATCTTGAACTTGTTGTATTAAAGCAGTTTAATTGGGCCAACCCTACAATGAAATTGAGATCCAGCTGTGTGGCTGCTTCGTTCTCACTCTTATCTGCAACTAATTATTCCTCAGACATACTTATCCCTCGTTATGTAGTATGTTGCAGAGATTTCCAAGCTGCCATCAGATGAACTGCTTTAAAATCAGAAGCTAAACAACCATTTGCAGACTGACCCTATGGCCAATTTGATAAGCTCAGTGAGAAGCATGGTAATTAGCTTTGGAACAATATATAGGAATCCAGACACACCTGAGGTTTTGAGCTGCTGTTTCCTGATGATATTTCATTCTGCTGTGTAGATATATCTTTGATATCCTCTGACTTTTTGAAATATATTTATTTTTAAATGAATTTATTTTGTTCAATGTTATTCTAGATTGTGGCCTACAACCATTTTATTGGAAATTTATATAGAAAAATAATGATAGTGATTATTCACCTACAAAACATATATTTTCTCTAGTTAGCCCATTCTTAATCCATATAATTTTAAAATATTTCTCTTCTTACCTTTTTGAACTGTCAGTGTTGGAATTTGCTAGTCATCTGATTCATTTCCTATGGGATAGCATTAAGTGAAGCATTTGGCATTAGTTTCAAATCAAAAGGGGATAGATTTCACTAACATAGTCTCTAATTTAAATGTAGACGATCTTGCCAGTAACATGAGTAAAATTATTAATGAGGCACTGCCCAATTACTTTAAGAAATTCCTTTGAAGCAAAAATTGCTTAGCTACTTTCCAAATAAATAGGAATATATATATTACTGCCCATTTCTCTTATTTAATTCTCAGTATGACCTTGAATTTTTCTAGGAATTATGGAGAATGAAAAAAAGGAGAAACGTAGTGAGAACAACTCTTTTGTGCTTGATTTTGTAAAAACAGCACTAAAATCTTATGAATAGCTATAAAATCCAACAGTTTTAAAGTCTATTTTGTGTACTTACAAACAAAGCAGTAATTTTAGTGTAAAGAAACTTTTACATTGTAATTGCACCTCATAACAGTAAGAGCTAGAACAATTTCCCTGAACAAATACTGCTAAATGCTTTTTTCCTTACACTTCTGTTGTTGTTTTTGTTTGTTTAACTGTTTATTTAATGGATAAAATTTAACTCAAGGGAGAGGAAAGAAGAACGAAAAACTCTTATGAAAGTAATAAAAGGGTTTTATTCCTAAATAAACTGAAATGCTTTGTAGTGTTTTAGAAAGTTGCACGTAATTGGATTGGATGAACTGCTCCATCTAGAGTGGATCCAGACTAGGAAACAATTGGATTCAACTTCCTGTTCCTTCCCCAGTGGGGAAGCAGGAATGCTGTATAATCAGAATGTGGAAATTCAGCACAAAATTGTAAATCTCTTCTCCTTAGCTAAAGCTCAGTGCACACATGCCAGAAATGCTCATACTGTCAGCTTTTGTTGTCACTGCTGGTTTGTGGGTACTTTTTACCCTAATAGCAAACACTATTCCTAGTTTGATTCTAAGCTATGATGAATAGACTCCTTGCTGATCACTCCTCTCCATGAGGCTGTTACCAACACAATATCAAATTTAGTCTCTACAGCAGCAGCCTGAAGGGATCATGCATAATATACTGTTGCGTAATTAGCATAGCAGGCATTCACCACTTGGGATTATAAATATCTTCTCAGATTACCAGTAGTCTGGACAGTGGCAATCTGCATAAAGTGGTAGTCTGGGCAGAAGTCTCAAAAGATATTTTTTCAATGCAGGTATGCCTGCTAATAAAATACCTATAGAAATGGATGTACTCTGTAGTTCTACAGGAGAATATAAAAAATCAATCAATTGAAGCTAAGAATTTTCTTAACGTGAAAATGGATTAGCGACTAAACACTGGACACAGGAGACTAAGACATGCAGTACTTAGTGACACCTGCAACCTACCTACTTCTGTGTCCGAAACTGTCAGTAGCATCTAGTACTCCAAGATGGAAGGAATTGCCTAGAGCAGGAGTGTCCAATCTTTTGGTTTGCCTGAGCCATACGCAGTGAAGAGGAATTGTCTTGGGCAATATATGTGGGCCACTCCACTGTTTTAGTTTCATGGAAACTACAATATATACAAGGAAAACAGTAACATTTGATAGAGCAAATTCTAAGCTAAAAAACAGTGTTTTTCAGCTTAGTAACCACCATTAGCTATGCATTTTCACCAGTAATGAGCAAGAGCCTGCATGCTGTGCTTATCAAAACCTACACCTGTGGACATGACCCACGGTTCCTGTTGCCACTGCTGAAGCACACCACTTACCACTCACTGTGCTTGCATCCTCTGTTTGGTCTCCACAAATGTTCATAAACTAGTGTCAATTGGTGCAACTTTTTCTGCATGACAGAATTCAATTACACATCTTTGTTTCATATGCACTTCCATGTCAGACGACATTTTGTCAGACTGCCCCTCTGCTGCCAACTGTTGCAACAACATCAATAGCAGGATATTGGTGGGATAGTTCAACCTCTACCCATACCATCAACATCTGCCTCTGACATTGTGGATCAACATAATAAAATAGGAGGGATTACTTTCAGAGCAGTTCTCGTAAAATATGTCATATAATTAATGTACATAAGTAACAGAAGTATGTAAGTAACTTATTTTAACTGTTAATATTTTTATTAGAACATGAAAAAAAAAAAAAAAAAAAAAGAGAGCAATGAAACCACAAAACTAGTGAGATATTTGACATTGTTTTTGTGACTCTAATGCATCAGTCTGGTTTGATGGCTGTGGTTAACATCCATAGCAAGCTCTCTAGGTGTTCATCAGAGATTTCTGATGAAATTTTACTCTTCCTGTACTTCATCCTTGAAAATACTTGCTCACAAATGCAAATACTATCAAAAACTGATGATGTGAACATGATTGTGAAGAAACATTATTCTTAAGTAAGACAGGACTTAGTCTGGTGTAGAGTAGGCAGTAAGAAGTCCGGTGAAGAGACATGATCAAATTTTTGAGTTGAATATCTGATTGCAACTCTTTACATTACATCAATTTTACTCTCCAAATTTCTCTTGATAGATTTTCCTATTTATCCAGTTTGTCTGCTAATACTCTGATGAGACAAACTGATTTTAGAAAAAATATTTATTTTAAACAGGACGAATGATATTTGCCATGATTTCCATAAATTGATTAATAAACTCACCATCAGTAAATGATTTTTTTTTTTTTCAATCAGATTTGCTATTACACAGCTAGCTTTTATAATACAGTCCATTTGAGTTGTAACTTAAAATAAAAACTGTTGAAATGATGGACATTTTCAATTCTGCCATTTTGTATTTACAAAACATTCCTTAATATGCATGGAATTTGGTAGCATGCTTTTACTTGTAATATCTTTTCAAATTGTGTGAAAAAACTGATGCAATTTCCTTACAAATTAAGCATAGTGTTATATTATTTGAATCAACAGAGAAGTACTCATCTGTCCGTTCTTTGTTGAGCACTCTTCCTTCATCCACAGTTATTTCTTGGAGGTTCTGTTTTCTTTTGAGATGACTTCAGGCAGAATGAAATATTATTGGAATCACTGTGTTTTACTCACCAAGCGGCACAAGTGCATACAATATGTAATGCATATGGGCTTCAATTCAACTGAGTGCATCTGGCAGGTGTGAGAGGTAAACACTACACCACATTCTCCTCTGGTCCCAGCTTCAGCTGGGACATTGTTAATAGCACACCCGTGTTTGGTTGTTGCTGAATGATGGGTATGTGCCTGGCTGGGCCTTATAGCAGGGGCAGAGCTGCTATCATGATGGTGTGGGGCAGGGCATGGACTGCATAATGAGTTGTTCCAGGCTGCATTATGACTTGTTCCAGGCCACGGGTCACCTGCAGGCTGTGGGTTGGACATGTGTGGTTTAGAGTACAAGGCTAACATTTTAATTACAGCCTGAGTATATGCGTATGAAGTAAAGAGTGAAAGGTTTGTAATGCCATAGCCATAAACATACTATATAAGATAGATCAGCTCAGAAGGAGGGTAAAACATACTGTATTTATGCTGTAGGTTTAGGAAAGAGAAATGACTGGTGAGATTGAAGCTCTGAAGAATTCCAAAGTTGCAGTGAAAAACCAACTAAATATGGCAGCAGTGTTCCTGTAAAATATAGTTTATCTTCTCGTAAATATTGACAGGAGTGCTGATACTTGAGAAAAGAAGAACTAGTATAATATCAGTTGAAACGCTGCGTCTAGTTTCTATGTACAGTGCTTTAACTTCTAAAGAACAACTTTGACAGTCTGAAAGACAGCAACAACAAAAAATTGCCATAGAAAATATGAACTGTGAAGAAATATTGGTGCAATTCAGTAGTTTAATCTAGATAAGAGAAAAATGTTGAAGAAATGAAAGTATAATAGTCCGATGCATTAAGCACAATTACTAAAATTATAACGATTATCTATTTTTTGTGATCACTGGAGACAAAACAAAAACCTTTCATCCTGAGGAAAACTTCCTAGCTCTTTAGAATGGATTAGGAAGTAAAGTAAAATAATTAAAAAATTATCTTGGTGACCAATCTATATCGATTGTACTGCCTGTGGATTGAATGATCTCTTGAAATTTCTCAGAGCCTCAGTTTTCTATATCTCTGTACCAAAGTATAGAGGCTGGAGGCTGGGGAGAGGAGTTTGTAAGCGCCTTATTACTCATAGGGATTTGTCCTTCCAGCAAGGTACTCATGATTTTTTCCATTACTGTTACCATTGAACCATGAAGACAAAGCTCCCAATACATGTTCTGGGATTCAAAATCCACTGGAAGATTAGTCATAACGAAAGGCTTTTGTTATTACCATGGCTTTATCTTAGAGGATGAACAACTTTAAGTAATGTTTCTTGCACTGCATTTGCAGTGGGGGAGCATGACCAATGATTTGTATGTATTTTTAATAACATTTGGATTGAAAAATTTCACTCTGTTGCAGCTTCTCATCATTCCTCTCATTCTTTTACAAAATCTCAAAAAGTTTAATGTTAGAGGTAAATTTTAGAATGGATTTAATATGGGGAATTATGTCAAAGAAATGGCACAAACATCATGAGTCTACTTAACATTTTGGGACTCCTTAGTACTATCGATTACTCCAAGTTACTGGAATGTGAATTTCTGCAGACTGGCCAGCAGAACAGACTATGGAAAACTGACTCACAGAATCACAGAATCGTAGGGATTGGAAGGGACCTCCAGAGCTCATAGAGTCCAACCTCCCTGCAAAATCAGGTTCCCTACATCAGGTATTCAGAATTCTCTAGACAGGCATGGTGTAAATTACTGTAGGCATACAGATCTATCAAACAATCACCAATTTTCACTGGAATACTTTATAGAACTTTTCAACGATAGTTTGTTTTTATATTCAATTTTTCTATCTCCAGTGGTTCTAAGAGGAACCTCCACTTTAAGAGACAGGGTCTGAACTGAACAATAAGTATTGTGAACATAACTTCAAAGATAAATCTCCTTGAATTAGGACTCAAATTGGTTCTCTTTTCTCTCTGGATAAAGAAAGCTGAATGTATGATGGCTAAGTGGAAAAGAATTTTCAAAGCCAACTGTTTTGGCTTTTAGGACTATTTTCTTGTGAAAATGAAACTTATTACAGATGAGAGTCCTTTTGTTTTCCTATCTGTGATAGTTTTTGTTTTTGCAGCGGGGTAAGATAGCTCTCTCATTTCTTAAATAATTTAGAAGGAAATTTAAACTCCTGAGCAGATAATTTTGGAAAGAACTAGCTTTCAAAGAGTTTTGCAACATCCTCTCTGTTATTAAATAACTCTAGGCTTCTGTACTTGCTTAGCCCTTTTCACTTCTAAAGGCAGTTTTTATTGTGCAGCATTTTTTTCCCCTCATGGGAATGAAGTGATTTCCACTTTGTAACCACTCTCCATTAACAGAACTCCTCAGCCTAAATTTGTTGTGTCTGTGAGAATAAATTGTATTCCCCTAGAGATTTTTTCCAGCTTTCTTACTATCAGTTTTAAAACTGCTGATTTTATCCTGTCATACTTATTAAGGCTTTCATTTTAAGTTTCTGTCAGGAGACTCTGATCTGAAGCATTTCCTTTCTTTGCCTTTTTCCATCAGTTAATTTGGCAGAACCCAGCAATGCAACTTGGCATTTTCATAATTTGGTATTTAAATCATAGAAATAGTTTAATTCAAACTTTTGAGTGCTGTATTTGTCAACGGTGCCCTGCAGAACATTTAGGCCATTACAGCTGTATCATAGCTTCTACATCCCTTTCTCGAACAATTACATTCAATCAAAGATACTAAGGGACCACTTTCCTTTCAATGCAATTGTGATGTAAATTAACATTGCACAAAACCGTTCATCATATGAAATTGTGCTGGAGCGAAAACAGCTGCAAGGTACCCTGCAGCTCTAGGTTATGAGCTGTAAACTTCCTTGACTTCATCAGTAAAGAAACGTCTAGATGGCTTATTAAAACTGCTTCCATGTACTTTTCCCTCTTCTCATAGAGTAGTCTGACATACACAGTGCTCCAAAAATTGGTGATCAGTATTCAGCCCATTTAGGAGGAGGAAGTGACTCTCTGTCCTTGGGGAGAGAAGGCTAGGAGGAAGAAAAGTGTTTTTGAGAAGTTCCTGCTGTATGGTGCTTATAATTATTTGTAATTGTAGAAGTGTTTCATTGGAGCAATGTAGGGAGTAATCTCACTGGATCAATCCATGGAAACAAATCATACTGCTGGGGGATGCTGTGAGCTGTGGATGTGTATGGAGTACACTGAGCTGCTGTTTATCTCTAGTTTTTATTACTGGCCTGCTCTGCCCTTCTTGTTTGGGTGCCGTGGAGCTGGTCCTGCATTAGAAGCGATGCTGCCCCATCTCCTTACCATCACAATCTGACAACAGTTTTTTGTTTATTTTCACCACCAGAATTCCACTAAGGTCAATACAGATATTCAAAGTATCAGAAGCCACTTGGGATAGTCTAAGGTTAAACTTTTCCATTCATAGTGATGTAGATTAAACCATTATTCCATATTATCAGATAGCACAAGGTGAATTGAAAGTGAAACAAACATTGCTATGGGTCATCTGAACCCCTGTCTGTGGAATGAGTGTGGACAGCAGTTGCATTTGTCTTGGAAAGGACTTGACTATCAAAAACACTGCAATTAAGATGTCTTGTTCTAAGCCTTTCTGACATTAAAGCATGATGAAAAAAACTGCTAATACATTTTTAATTATATCTTCAATGATCTTTTTTGTTTAACTTTTTATTGTATTAAGAAAACTTTAAAGTGGCATTCAGTTCAACAATACGTAAATAGTAAGTGATCCTTCCTACAAGATATTCTTGAAGAACAGGAAATTATACTAACAACTTTTGTTATTCTATTCATTTACATCTGGAGAATAATTAGAATTCAGTGACTGCTAAATTCTTTTTTTTTTTTTTTTTTTTGCAAAAATAAGTTATTTTCAACAGCAAATATCTGCCTTTGTTGCTTTGTCTCACACGCGCACTTTCTCTCCACCATTACTAAAATAGGTGTTTGAACATTAAACATTTAAGAAAATAGTAAGAAAACTCTTTTGAAATTCTCTCTGTTCATTGTTCAGTGCCTTTGATATAGGTTACCATATTTTCTAACTGAGATTTGAAGCTAGAAGAAAGGGGAGAAAAACTTCTTTGGAACTGTAAAACATAATTTTGCCTCTATCTTGGGCTCTGTGCTGGAGATCAAATATATAGAACATTTTTTCCATAGGCCATATAATACATTTATATAATCTGATTAGTATAAACCATCCCTCTAGGGGTCATATCTGTTCTCTTGTTTGCTCTGTAGCCTACTGAAGAAAAGCATGTCCTGGATGGATATTTGGAAACTATATGGAAAATGAAAGAACACAGACCAGTTATTCTTTGCTCATATGTTTAACCTAATTTATTTGATGATCATAGAAAGCAGTACATGTGAATAAATTAGTAGATTCTGATGCATTTGCCTGAGCATAGATGCCTACTTGCTTAACAATTCTTTCTGATTCCCAGTTGCAGACAAATAAGGCATGCATTGAACTTAGATGTTTACTGATGGTACCGGGAGCATCAGTTCTTATACTCCTATATGGACACTTAATTGCATTTGTCTTAATCTAGAGCTGAAACTCCTCTACTTACAGATTCTTCTAGATCATTCGACAGGTCTCTTTTTTCCTACTGTACTACAGAAAGCCTCATTTTATCTTACTGGCATGTAGCTGAAGAGTAGAAACTTGCAAATGTTTCTACCTAGTCCTTGAAATGGATGGCAAATACATACTGTCCCAATTTGAAGGTGCCCCCGCCTTACTTGATAACTTAGGCATCCTGGAAGGCATATCTGTGTATGATATATATGGCCAATAAAATCTAATCGAAGTATGCATAAATCATATTGGTCTGGGATATCTATAGGCATCCATAACTAAATAATTGTTATCGTTTCCTTGGAAAAGACAGTGAATTTGTATGACCATTTTGCAGGATGCTTAGCTATGGACTAAAATGGTCTCTTGGTGTTCAAATGCTGTTTGTGCTGGGATACACACAAAGCCAGAGCACAAGTACTGATTTTGAGACCAGCTGGCAAAATCTGCCTACCTCCTCCCTATTAGAGTGATAGAAGGATAGAATGTTTGAGTTATAAAGAACCCCAACAAGTCATCTAGACTAACTCCCTTGCAATGAACAGGAACATCTGCAGCTAAATTGGATTGCTCAGAGCCTGGTCCAGCCTGACCTTAAATGTCTCCAAGGAGGGGGCATCCACCAACTCCCTGGATAGCTTGTTTCTGTGCCTCACTACCCTTATTGTAAAAAACATTTTTTCTAACATTCAATATAAATATTCCCTCTTTTAGTTTGAAAACATTTCCCCTTTTCTTATCACAATAGATCCTACAGAGTCTACCCCCTTCATTTTTTATAGTCCTGCTTTCGATACCGAAAAGCTGCTTTCAGGTCTCTCTGGAACCTCCTCTTATCCAGGCTGAACAGCTCTCTCAACCTGTCCTTGTAGGGAGAAGTTCTATCCCTTGGATCATTTTTGTGGCCTTCCTATGAACATGCTACAACAAGTCCACATTTCTTCTATACTGAGGACTCCACAGCTGGATGCAGTACTCCAGCTGACATCTCACCAGTGCAGAGTAGGGGGGCAAGATCACCTCTCTCGACTTGCTGGCCACAATTCTTTTGATTCAGCCCAGGGTAAAGTTGCCTTGCTGGGCTATGATGACATACTGCTGGCTCATGGCCATGTTGCCATCCACCAATACCTCCAAGTTCTTTTTGGCAGGGCTGTACTCAATCCTTTTGTTCCTCATATTGTATTGATAGCAGAGGGTTGCTATGAGCCAGGTGCAAGACCTTGAGTTGGTATTTGTTGAATCTCATGAAGTTCACCTGGGCCCACTGCTTGAGCTTATCTAGGTCTCTCTGGTTGGCAACTCATCCTGTTCTGTGTTGTCTACAGCACACAGCTTGGTGTCGTCCACAACCTTGCTAAGGGTGCACTCATTCCCATTGTTGAATTCTTCATTGATGAAGATATTAAAAAACATAGATCCCAGTACTGACCCTGAGGGATATCCCTTGTCACTGACCTCCTACAGGATGGTGAGCCATTGACCACTATTCTCTAGGTATGATTTTGCAACCCGTTCCTCATCCACTGAACAGTCCACTCATCAAATCCATATCTTTCCAATTTGGAGAGAAGGATATTATGGGAGACCATGTCAAAGGCCTTACTGAAGTCCAGATAGAGTGCATCAGTGGCTCTTCCCTTCCTTTGTCTCTTCTATTACTTAGCTCAAGAAATTATCCTTGATGCATTCCAGGAGCTTGCTTGCCATGCTACTTTTCCAGCAGATGTCAGGGTGGTTGAAATTTGCCAGCAGGTTGAGAACCTGAGATCACCATGCCTCCTGCAGCTGGAGGAAGACTTCATCAGCAGAATCCACTTAATCAGGTGGCCTGCAGCTACAAGACTCCCCTTGTTGTCTCAGTCTCTAACTTCTACCCATAAGCTTTTGATTTGCTTGTGGCCATTCTTCAGGAACAACTCTTCACAATCTATTCTTTCCTTGATGTAAGAGGGCAATGCCTCCTCCACCCCTTCTTATATGTCCCCTTTGAACAATCTGTAGCCATAGATAGCCACACTCCAGTCATGCATCTCTCTTAACCTCAAATTCAGGGTGGCCACATGCAAACTGTGTATTCAAAGTGGATTTTGAATGGACTAATTCACAAACTGTGCCTGCAAATTGTTTAGAGAGAGAATTTGCTAAAGCTAAAGATGTGCCAGAAAGCATTGCAACAACAGTATTACTGATGATGTAGGCTTTCAGAGTCCAGCTCTGCCTTACAATTGTGCAGATGTCTCTGAAGTATTAAGAAGAACATTGGAAATGCTATATGAAATATATAAGCATGTCTCATGAAAAAGATTTTGGCAACAGAAGTTAGGGCATTCAGCATGGAAAATTATCAAAGCTGTTTTCAGGTACAAAAATTCTGTTTGATGTTTTATGTCCACATATCTCATTTCACCCAAGAGTATCACACAACAGCTAGCAAACTTCATACAGAAATATCATAGTGTCCATCAAAGTGAGGTAGTATCTTCTGGAGTGGAATGTGAGAACTATTTACAGGTGAAAGTAACATTGCAGATCTGAGTAGGACTTGGGCCAACGAGTAATCCTACGTGCAAGGGAAACTGCAGAGAGTGTATGCAAGTAAGAGTTACTCAAAAGATCCTGAGGTTGTTAAGGTTGACAAAAGTTAGATAAAATCTCATTTTGTCCCTTTTGCTAATATTTCTTGCTTTTAATAAAAGTTGCATGCCTGAATGCAGAACCTTCAAGAACACTATAACCCAAAAATCATTGTAAGGCTTCACTCATGTAGAAACACATTCCATGACTCAATTTCTGACGCAAGTGCTGGCAGTGTTAATCTACATATCCTGTCCGAGTACTGATCAGGCCAAATCTTTGCATATGCTTCTGCCTTGTAGATGACTTTGTGTGGACACAGTGGTTTTCTTGCACAGAGTAATTACTAAGACTCTTCAAATTGTGAACTGTAGGTCTTGTCCTCAGAATAAATTGCACTGACTTAAAGAAAGATTTTATTATTAAAGAATATAATTACATTTTTCTCTGTACACTCTTCTTTTAGTTTAGAATTATTTCAATTTTTGTAGGGGTGAAGGGAAGCATTCAGACAGGATAATCTTAATTGGACATTCGTAGGAGTAGAGAGTGCTGACAGTAGGGGGTAGCGGGTTGTTATTTGGTAAAGGAGACACACAGACTTTGACAATCTATGAGAGATGACTGTGTCAGATAAAATGAAAAATGCATTTTCAAAGTAAAGTAAGCAGCATGCAGAATGCATGCTTTGGCCTGATGACAAGATGGAAAGTAGCAAAATTACTGCTTCTTCTCAACTTCAAGAAGGCAGTGCTGTCAAGTGCTTTATACCACTACTTAATTTCTGTTCTGTATTGGATAAATATGTTTTAGCTATCATTTATTCAAATGAAAAAGAATTTAATCCACATTTTTAAATTAACTTTTTTTTTCTTTCAGCTGAGAAAAATAATACTGGCATTAAGATAAATGGGGCTGTAAGCAACCCTATGTCTGTACTGCTATGATAATGCAATACCCAAAAACAAGTTGGCAAGCATAGCTACAACCACTCTATAGGCCATGCAAGTTAAAAAAAATGTTTTCTCCTTCAGCACCCTTTCCTTAGTCTTATGGAGTTCAAGCTTCAAAAGCTGGATAACTTTTCAAGCATGTTGCCATATTTTAAGTTGCTTTAAATAACCGTGTACATATTTCTCCATAGCTGTGTTAGATATTTAATTGGAAAATGTTTCTATAGGAATACTTAGGAAGCCTTTAATTCTCATAGAACTTTTTCCTTATGGAGATGACAGAAGATGGAGACATAGGCAGAATATTTTGAGATGTATGCTAGATGAGAATGGAGGACAAATGGGAAAGCATCTCTCAAAGCTTAAGTGTTGCTCTCTGTTAGGGAGAATTTGTTCATTCTTTATTCTTTATGCAAAGGAGTTGTGTGACATGAAGGAAAAGTCTGGAGTTGGATGAATTGGAACGATTCTAAGGGAAACAATTCTTGTCAAACTGAATGGAAAAAGGAAAATGTAGTACATAAGATCAATTTGCACAAGGAGTACAGATCTCACATAACTCTGACCATAATGTTACATACGTAAATTTACATATCTACAGAGATAAAGACGAGATTTTTATCAAAAAGAATGAATCAAAAACTTTCCAGTGTTTGTCAGTAATGAATAAAATTACTGAGTTTTGAAGTATTTCTCAAAATCAAGTAGAGAATACTCAGAAGTAGATGTTTCTTTAATTGTCTGCCATCTTGAAAATGGAAGTACTTCCTAGGGGAAAAAAAGACATTTCACGAATCATGTGATTGATTAAAAAGAAACTAGCTTTGTAATATATCAGATTGATAATAGATGTCTCTTCTGATGGACTCTGCTTCAAGTTATGTTCTGAAATAACTGTGATCATCTTAAATTTTTTATAAAGTTCATTTGATTGCTCATGTATTTACAGGAATTAGTCTTGTGGAAATATGAACAATCAACAGAAACTGGAGAGGAAGGCAGAGCTTCTGCTCACCTAAGTTGGATGCAGAAGCCATTTTGCATTGCAATGCACTGCCAATTGAGGAGCATTTTGTTACCTTTCAAATGCAATGAAGAAACACAGGCACCGCCACAAGAACAAAAGCCAACTGATCTCCATTGGTTGCATAAAGAATTTAAAGAACACATGTTCTGAACTCAGATGGTTTTATTAAGATGCTAATTATATGGGGTAAATCTGGGCTGAAAGGGTTTTCATGTACAATCCAGTCTAATGAATTGCCATATTGTAATTATAAGTACATCAGTGGAAAATTTGTCATCTTCTTTTACCTCATCATGAGTATATCACTGTCAGTTTGCTCAGGGACACACTGTGACCTTGAGTGATGGCTATCATTATAGCATTTACAATTAGTGGTCCAGCACATGGCTATTTTCAGGTTAGTTTCAGAAAGTGTGTAAAATAAAATGCCTACAGCATATTGGCTATTTGAACTCATAGTGATGAGGGCAGCTTGAATGAGACTCCCAGTAAATTAGCTAACTTCACTTGTGAAAAATGCTGATAGTGGAGAAAAGCACATTACTACTTGACCTCTACCTCCAAGCCTATTGCAAAACCTTCATTTCAGTTGCAGCACCACCAATCCTCTATAAGGCTTTTATAAAACCATGTGCTGAGTTTAGCTTTACACTGTGTGTAAGTTGGCATTTCAAAGTGCTCTTTGTCCCCCCACTTTTTTTTCTGGTAATTATTTGTTGCCACCTTTCACATTATATTCTCTTCTTGTGCCAGCCAAGTTGATCTATGCATTTTTCTAGGCTCAGCTTCAGTTTTCTCAGATGAAAATGAATTTCTTCTTTTCTTTCTTCTTACAATCCAATGTCTTCATTTCTCTCCATCCACTTCTTTCCCCATCATCTTACTCCATGTTCTTTTGTTCTGCAGTTTTCAGATTCATGCTAGCACCCTTTTTTCTCCTTAAGGACTCATAGTTCTTGTTCCTCCTTATAAAGATAGTGTAATGTCCTGGTTGGTGTCCCTGCCTGTCACTTCCCTCTAGAACAGAATCACAGCTGCGCAGATTTAGAATTTGTCAGAACACAAAATTTGCATATGGTGAGAATTTTTACATTCCAAAACCAAGTTGCTGAAAGATATCCATCTATTCCTACATTCCAGTTGAGAGAGTCATCCCACCATGTCTCACTGATGAGAATGACATCATAGCCCTGTAGGCACACACATGCCTGCAACTCCTCCTGCTTGTTCCCCACGCTCCATGCATTGGTGTACGGGCACTTGAGTTGGGCTCCCATTGAGTCTGATTTACCAATTAGAGTTCCTATATCCTGAACCTTAGATGCTGTCTGACTGGCCTGTGATCCTACTCCAGGCCCAAGGCATTCTTTACTATTGTCAGCCTCAAAATGCAATGATTTGAGGATTGTAACAGAATCACAGAATCACAGAATGGTCAGGGTTGGAAGGGACCTCAAGGATCATGAGTCTCCAACCCCCTGCCACATGCAAGGCCACCAACACATTTAATACCAGACCAGGCTGCCCAAGGCCCCCATCCAATCTAGCCCTGAACACCTCCAGAGACGGTGCATCCACAACCTCTCTGGCAGCCTGTTCCAGCACTCACCATTCCCTCTGTAAAGAACTTCCCCCGACATCCAATCTAAATCTTCCCTCCCTCAACTTAAAACCATTTCCTCTTGTCCTGCTGTTATCAACCCTTTCAAAGAGTTGATTCCTTTCCTGTTTGTAGGCTCCCTTTAGGTATTGAAAGGCTGCAATGAGGGTCACCCTGCAGTCTTCTTTTCTCCAGGCTGAACAAGCTCAGCTCCCTCAGCCTGTCTTCTACAGGGGATGTGCTCCAGTCCCCTGACCATCTCCGTGATCCTCCTCTGGACCCTCTCCAACAGCTCCCTGTCTCTCTTGTACTGGGGGCTTAGACCTGGACACAGTACTCCAGATGGGGCCTCACAAGAGCAGAGCAGAAGGGGACAACCACCTCCCTGTCCCTACTGGTCATCCCTCTTCTGATGGAGCCCACAATACCATTTGCTTTCTGAGCTGCAAGACCACACTGCTGGCTCATGTTTAGCTTTTCATCCATCAAGACCCCCAGGTCCTTCTTCGCAGGGCTGCTCTCAAGGACCGCTCCTTCCAGTCTGTATGGATGCCTGGAATTCCTCTGGCCCAAGTGCAAAACTCTGCACTTTGCTGTGTTGAACCTCATCAGGTTCACCTGGGCCCACCTTTCTGGCCTGTTGAGGTCCCTCTGAATGGCATCCCTTCCTTCCACCTTGTCAACTGCACCACTCAGCTTGGTGTTGTCAGCAAACTTGCTGAGGGTGCACTCGATTCCGTCATCGATGTCATTGATAAAAATGTTAAATAGCACCGGCCCCAAGACAGACCCCTGGGGGACGCTGCTTGTTATCGGCCTCCACCTGGACATAGAGCCATTGATCACCACCCTCTGTCTGCGGCCTTTTACAACTCTAGTTTAAAGCACTCCTAATTAAATTGGAAAGCTTTCTGTCAAAGATGGTCTTCCCCCTGGCTGACAGATGAATCCCATTCTCCCCCAGAAGACCAGATTTTTCAAAATTAGTTCCATGACATAAGTGCCCAACTTCTGTTCACAGCATCACTCCCTTATCCATTTACTGATTTTCTTAATTGTTAGTCCTTTCCCTCCCTGGAGGGACGGTCCTTCCCCTTAACCTGGAGGGTTGATGAGAAGACTACCTGTCCTCCTGAGTTCTTCACTACTTCTCCTTGTAGTCAGGTAACCGACAGCTGTGTGCCTATGTGAAACAGTAATAGAGGGTAGTAATCTGTGGGATATACAAGGTCTGTACAGGTCACACCCACACTGTTTGTCTACTTTGTACTTGGTGGGCAAGTGGACTAGTCAGTGCTCTTCCTGAGGCTTCTAAAGGTGCAGGTATGCCCTCCATTGCCCTGGAAATGCCCACATCAGCGTCCCTCATGAGAGCTGCCCATTGCTGGAGGGTCACTCTGCTCTCTCAGTGCTTCCCTGGCAAAGGAAGCCCACAAATCCATCAGACCTTGAGGTCGGTTTCTCCGTTGCTCTGGTTCTGGCCGGGCCAACTCCAAAGCAGCAGCTCTGAATGAGTGAGAGCCACATGACTAGTCAAAAAAAGCATTATCAAATGCTGCCAAAACAGCTAAAATCCTGAAGAAAATCCTGATTAAACTTTGTGTTTAGTAGCAAAATCATGGTTTCATATTAACGTCGTCTGGCTCTCTGTGATATATGTGATACATTCCCCCAGAGTGGTGGTGAATGGAGTTAAATCCAGCTGGGGACTGGTCATGAGCAGTGTTCCCCAGGAGTTGGTACTGAGACCTGTCCTATTCAGTATCTTTATTGATGATCGGGATGAAGTCATAGAGTGCACCCTCAGTAAGTCTGCAAATGACACCAAGCTGGGAGGTAGTGATGATCTGCCTGGGGGTAGGAAGGCCCTACAGAGGGATCTGGACAGGCTGGACAGACTGGGCTGAGGCCGATGGGATGAGGTTCAACAAGACCAAATGCCAGATCCTTCACCACAACAACCCCAGGCAACACTACAGACCTGGGGCAGAGTAGTTGGAAGACTGTGTAAAAGAAATGGACCTGCAGGTGTTTGTTGATGCTCAGCTGAACAGGAGCCAGCAGTGTGCCCAAGTAACAAGAAGGCCAACAGCATTCTGGCTCTGTATCACAGATAATGTCGCCAACAGGAGCAGGGAAGTCATCATCCTTCTGTACTAAGCCCTGGTTAGGCCACATCTTGAGTACTGTGTTAAGTTCTGGGACCCTCTCTACAAGAAAGACATTGAGGCCCTGGAGTGTATTCACAGAAGGGCACTGAAGATGGTGGGGGTCTGGAGCACAGGTCTTATGAGGAGCAGGTGAGGGAACTACGATTTTTTAGTCTGGAGGAGACTCAGGGAAAACAGTATCACACTCTACCACTACCTGAAGGAAAGTTGTAGTGAGGTGGGGGTTGGTGTCTTCTGCCTAAAGTTGTGCCAGGGTTGGAAGTTAGGAAAAACTTGTTTTCCAAAACAGTGGTTAGGTGCTGGAATGAGCTGCCCAGGGATGTGGTGGAGTCATGGTCCCTGGAGGTGTTCAAGAAACATTTATATGTTGTATTAAGGGACATGTTTTAGTTGGAAACATTGGTGATGGGCGGATGACTGGACTGGATGATCTTGGAGGTCTTTTCCAACCTTGTTGATTCTATGATTCTATGTTTCTATGCCATTCAGAATTCTATGTTTCACAGAGACTTACAGGAATCTCACCCTCTTTTAAGTGAGAAGTCACTAAAGGGAACAGTGACAAGGAGATAGTGAATGTGAAGTATACCATATTAATACATGGCATGTTTTCTTTCTCTCTCTCTTTTCTCCCTTTCTGAGAAAGAAGGACTTTTTTTGAGAGATTTTTTTTCTATCAGAGAAATTTCAGCCAAAGTTTCCTCATATTTCTCTTAACAAAACAAGAGGAAGCTCCCAATAGTCTCTGTTATATCTACAGCTTTTCAATTTTTAAATGTTAACATAGAGGCTTCTGGGAGCTGTCTCTTCAGTTTCCTGTTTGGAAATGCACATAATGAATGCTAGATTTTGTGTTGCTTAGGATGACAAAAATATAAATAAAACATATGAAGAGCTTTTAGGTAAAGGAAGAGGGAAAAAAAAAACACACAAAAAACCCCTGCTCTTATATTATTTTGTTGTTTTGTAGGCAGGAAAATATTGCACTTTGGGAACTGAAGATGAATAACTTATTTAGGAGCTCAATAAATAGAGAAGGGAAGTTGTGCACATACTGGAATAGACTCAGATTTTTTTTTTATTGTTTCTTTATTTACCACTTAATAGACAAACTTCACATTCATTTCTCATAAACTGAGTATATGATGGATGCATTTTATACATCATTTTATACGATATTTATGTTCAGGAGAATTCCTGATAGCCATTAGTATGAATGGAAAACATAATGTATTTCCCTAATGAAATGAGGTTGAATACCAATCCACTTTATTTGTATGTCAGTCCATTCTTGAAAACTTTGAAATACACTTGGTAATTTTAGTCTAATTTGTCATGTGGGTAAAATTCTTTAAGATAATTATGTTCCTACAAGTTTATTGAGGAAGTGACTTACTGAAGGGGAAAGACCCAAATTAGTGCCTCTCTTGAGGCCAGGGAGAGAGATCAGCCATTACACATTCTCTTTGGTAGCAGACAGCAGTTTCATACACGTGTAGTTCAGGACTAGTGCATATTTTCCTATTCTTCTGTATTTCATAAGGGATCATCTATTGAGGAGTACAGGTAATTTTACTGGAGTGATGTGGGTGACACAAAGGAAATACAATTTCAATATATAAAAATATACCTTCACTGATTCTAGAAGAATGTGATACTTTTCAGGATTATAACAAGTAGGAGTATTTCTCCTTCCAACTACATAAATGGATATTTAAAACATTAAAACCATAGCTCAACATTGTATGCATGGCCATGAGTGATCTCCAAATTATGGGATTCAGGTGTTACAGAAATCAAACACAGTTCATCAGTGAATTTCATTTTGTATGAAAATTATGTTTGCACAAAGAGAACAGTTCCCATCTTTTTGAAAACATCACTCCTTAACTGTGAGAAGAAAAGAATTTGTTCTGAATGCTCTTCTAAGTTTCTTTGATCACTGCATCTATTCCAATCTATTACAGATGAAGTCATTTGCCCTTCAGATTGTAATGCAGTATCAGCGTGAACCTGTATAAACAGTCTAGCAGCAGCTATATGGTCTGTTGTCATGGAAGGAGACTAAAGCACTGCACGCTTCACTCATAAGAGGAAGGCAGAAAAAGATTTATTGATACAAATAAATATAAGACGGTAATTTGAACAATGATAGCAGCAATTTAACAAGATTCAAAATGGATAGATATCCTTGACTATTTGCTACGTATGGGGTAAGGAGTGTATAATGAATCTAAGATCAAATCTTAGTGAAGCTAGTATAGTTTAAAAACAATAAATCACTTACTGAGGATGTGTCAACAAGGCATCACCCTGTCCAGGGATAATCTCTGTGCACCTTCTGAGGCACCCCTACTCAAGGAGATGTTCTGGTGAGCAGCCAGCTTCTTACAAGAGGAACTCTTCAATGGGATCTTAGGCTGCTTTTTAGGCTTGCTATTTATGGGGTAGGATGATTGATTCATAGAACTTCGAGGTGTCTGTTATCAGGTGTCTGAGCACCGATGGTGAAATCCTGATTGTTATTAGTCCCAAGGATAAGGTCCTTTGCACCTCATTGTATGCACTAGGCCTTGGGCATAACCACCAGACTGGGTGGAGACCCGGCAAGGAGTGCACCATCACACCTACAAAAGCTAGTTTAACAGATGAGGAATAAATTAGCCTCACTGAATCTCCATGCAGCTTTTGGGTCCCGAATAGTTCATCTGCAGTACAGATATTCACTAAGTGACTTGGGAGTTTGTGCTGCATTTTTAAATTTGCTTAAGGCACTTCAGCAACTCAGTCTAATTGCAAGACAATGGGATTTGATATTGCAAGTGCTGAAGTACTTTAAGAACTCAATCTGATACATATTTCAAATTTATCCTTAAAAAAGCCTCCTCAAAAGACTTAAAAATGTAAAACTTTCTCTAATAGATTTGGCTTACTGTTAAAATTTTCTAACTTAAAGTGTTTTTTAGCCTTTGGCACAAGAATATGAACATGAATATCATGGCTGAAAGTCAAAGGAACTCCAAACAGAACTGAAATTGAACTTGTCAGAATAAGGACTGCATGAAAATATGCAAAACACAGAGACTATAAAAAGTATACACATTTAAAAAAAAAAAAAAAGGTAAAGATATTAGTTATCATAAGAAGACATAAAGGAATAATAACTTCTAACACCTGTACAGCTCATACAGCTCATATGCTAAAACTCTTAGGAGCTCAGTCTACAAGATTAGAAACAGAACTTTCAAAGTACTGTTGTTAAACAATCTTGGAGCTATTGACAGAAAATTCCTAGGAAAAAAAAAATCCCATTTCAGAGAACTTTGGTGGTATTGCAATCATGGGGAGTGAATGGGAGAAAAAAAAAATAGGAAAATTCTCTATATTTACAGCCATCGTGAAGCATAAGCAAAAATTCTTAAGAACTTTAAAAAATTGGTGTAATTTACATTTATCAATAGCTATCAAGTACTTGAAAGCTAAGAGAACTACAGCTCGCAGCTACAGCACAGACAGTGAATTGAAATGGGTAACACTGAGGAAGAGTAAAGGAGTGGGAGGATACCTATTGTGTAAGTAAAGACTGAAAGAATTTTTAACTTGAATTAGACTAAAGACAAGTGAGCCACTTACATATACGGATACAGAGCATGAAGAGAGGCAGAAGGGTGAATATTATCTGCAGGCCCTCTAAGAACATTGCAAAGGACAGAGGTGAGATGTTGGTTACAAGATCATCCTCCATTGCCCTATCACTATTTGCCCATGTAAAAAATTCAGTCTCCCTCCTGACTCATTTTAAGTACTGGAAGGCCACAGTGAGATCTCCCCAGAGCCTTCTCCAGACTGAACAAGTCCAGCTCCTTTAATCTTTCTTCTAGGAGTGCTTCTCCCCATAGGAGAGGCACTCCAGCCCTCTGATCACCTTTGTGGTCCTCCTCTGAACCTGCTCCAACAGCTCCACATCTTTCTTGCGCTGGGACACCAGGCCTGGATGCTCAGCTTACGGTCATAAGAAAACTTGCTGAGGGTGCACTGAGTCCCACTATTGAAATTACTGACAAAGATGTTGAGAAGAACTGGTCCCTAGACTGGTGACACTACTTGTCTCTGGACTCCACATGGACATAGAGCCACTGACCACAATCCTGAGTATGATAATTTAACCAATTCTTTATCCACTGTATAGTCCACTCTTCATATCTTTCCAGTGTAGAGATAAGAATGTGATGTGGGACTGCATCACATGTCAGTGTATGTTGGGCAGGGGAAAGAAGATCACCTAGAGAGATGTATCAGGTGACTGAATAACTTTTTCTGAGAAAGAAATGTGGAAAAAGAAAAGTGATTAAAAATTCTGAAGTTGCGATTTTACCAAATGATTGCCTAAACATGACTCAGAGGGCAGCGTGAGGTCAATGCTGACTTACAAGTCAAGCTGTGAGCTCACCAAAGTGAAGAGTAAGCACTAAGAAATATTCCTGGGCAGTGCAATAACTCACATTAAATGGAGATGCCACTTTTTGAGTAAGAAACTAAATTTACCAAGGTTAGATCATCCATCTTCCACACAAGTAACTAAGGAGGAATAAAGATTCTCAGCCTTGCAACTTACTGACTTTAAAGGATTATTTTCATAATATGCAGTTAAGTAGAACTAAAGGTGCTATGAATATAAGTAGACATGGAACCTGGCTATAGACTTTAACCTCTAAATCTGTATTACATTTTCAAAGTCAGCACTCTTGCTATTAAACAAGCAAACAAATTGTTCTATAACATTTTTAGATAAAAAATTACATTCCTATGTTAGCAACAAAATCAAATTGACTGATGCTAAACCCTAATGAAACCCCACAGTAATTCTGATTTTTTACTGAAAAGCAAAGTATCCTATGCATAAGGTTTAGTTAATCTCTTACTGGAATCAAGAAGGGAGATTTCCAGACATTCTGTAGAGGTCCTGGAAAATCTCTTTAGATTTTTTTTTAGCTTTCTGTTATTTTTGTAGACTGCAATGCTGTGCCATTATTAGTACTGCATGTTAGTATATGCATATTGAGATTTATGTCTGCATCTCAACAGAGATTAAAAAGTGTTTCATAACAGGTCTGTTTAAGTGTATGAATATTTTACAAAATAGGCCTTTGGTATCTGGTCTTAATGAAAATGTTTTTCCTCTTTCGCAGGTTGTTTTGTTAGTTCAGATTTAGAATCTTGATTCATCCCCATCAGCATGGTGTAGACTCATATCAACTAGTCATCATAATCTACAGGGTGCACATCTGTGCTTGTACTCAAGGCTCATTCTGTATTCCTTGGAGTTAACAGTTTATCTTGAAGTCAGCTCATTTCACCTGTCTTGGAAAAGGATGACATACCTATCTCTCTCCGTTAACTAAAGCAGGAATGTGAGTCTACCAGAAATCTAGCTTAGAGAATGAAACAATTTGGTTAACACAAGTCTTGTACTATATCTGTGCTGGCTTGAAGAAAAGCATACTGACATAAAGCAATGAAGAGCTAATATATTCTTAATATTTTTCTTACAGAGGGACAAGAATTAACATGAGAGCAAAGATTACTTTTTTTTTTTTTTGTCTACCTCTTACATCTTACATGTATACAATTAATAAAAATTTGTCTAAAAATTTGTGTAGTTCTTTAAATGAAAGTCATCCAGGAATCTATTTCTCAATAAAATGTAAAACAAACTACACTGAATACTTCCAATAACTTTCATGATTAATTGGAGTCAGAGCTTTACAACTTTCATGAAAATAAAGTACACTAGTTTTTCAAATAAACCCTTGCTAGTATTCATGTGATTTAGCCAAGAAACACTTTCAGTTTTCTTAAATCTGTGTTTCTGTACCAGTTTAAAAAAGAAAAAAAAAATAATGTTGGAATTTAAAGTAGAAGTATGTGTATAAAGCAATTAGCATTGTAAGACATATTTTATTAAGAAGTAGCAAAAATATTTGAAGTGAAAATGTGATATTACAGATAATCCTACTAAAAGCCACATAAAGTACAGGACACCACAATTACCAATTTTAGAACTAAAACAGTTCCTTTCTTTGATCACTGGAGAGCAGTGTTCCCCTATGAAACAATTTGTTTGAAGCACACAACCAGGCATTCTGCTGGAGAATGTGCAAAATTATGTAATATATATTATGAATTCTGTGTAATAGAAGGTGAAATGGTAGCCTCCTGAAAAAGAAAATATAAAAGTAATGTTTTATGGGATTCCATTCTCCTATCCCTCAATTTGTACTGATAATATTATATTAGTTCTATAGTAAAAAGTCTACAATTTCATCTGTTTCAGAGACCTATTCTTTTGGGTACAGAACAAGCATATATCCAAAAGATCGGTTCTGGCTTTTTTATACATCTACTTACTGAAAAAGTAGCACAAATTGTGTGAAATCTGAGTCAATGCACATAAACAGTTGCCCCTGAATAGGTAAGAATAAAATCAACTGAATCGTTTTTTTTGCCTGAACTGAAAAATATACGTTTATAAACCTTGAATTGTTTCAGTTAAGTATAAAACTGCATTTCCAGAAAAGAATAAAAAAATACTTAACGGGCAGCAGTACAGAACTACAAGTACCCTGTGATTAAGACATTTATGCAGTAATTCTGAGACTTCTGTCTGGTTTCATTATCTAGGTAAAAACAATGCCTTTGAAATCCTTGGACTATGCTTTCTGTCTCAGATTTCAAACTAATCAGGGGTTAATAATTGTGCCTCCTGGGTTCCCGTAGTGCTCCTGCTTTTGAGATTTAGTGCTTTGTGCCAGAACTGTGTCTTATTCTGTTTTCATATTTAAATAAGCAGGGTGGATTTTGGGGGAAGATCTCTCTGCCCTACTTGTATGAGTACAAAGATGGAAGCGTTTGATTTGTATGTTAAATCATAGGACATTTCTTTTGATTGGAATGCAAACCAAGAAATCATATTTGTGTATCAAAGCTGAAACAGGGAGAGAAAATAATACCTTGCTATCAGCTTTGCCCTTTTACGGGTGTAATAAGTGCTTTGTTTAGTTGTTAGCTATTATTACTAAGCAATCATGTATATAGAAAGAGAGCTGCTAATCCTACATGTTATTCTGTTTCATAGAGCACATTAATTACAGAGACAGAGGGAGGGCTTTCAGGGGTCCAATCCAAGGAGAGCCTTGAGGTCTGCTGGATATCACAACCTGCAGCTAGAGCGGGAGGATCAGAGCCCACAGGTCACCTACCAGATCTCATCTGCAGCTCTATAACCATGTCAAACATCTTGTTCACTGTTGATGTATAATTCATTGTACTGTTTTAATTGAATTGCACACTGAAAAGACCTGATTTGTCAAGATAGCCTTCCCATTTCACAGCAGTAAAGCTCCATTGATTTCCAGTCAGTGAAGAGGATGTCATGAACGGTCAGAAAAGAATGTTTAATATTCAAATCAACTGAGCATAGCGCTGACCTCTCTTAGCTTCCCGTCCTGCATAAGGACCTATGCTAAGAAGCAGCAGACACACACACGTGAGATGCCCATTCTGCAGAGGATCACTGATCACATTAATTCAAAATCAATTATGGAGCCATAAACAGAAGGAGATTATGACTGGCAACAAGCAAGATATAAAGCTGACAGAAGTGTTCTTCAAAGTGAGGAAGCAGGAATTAGCGTTACATTTATTAACACTATCTTTATATGATAGCTCTGAGCTTTGGCTCAGTGAGTCCTTGAGGTATGTCTTTTCAATAATTAGCTGAGAACATCTCATAGTTACATATCCTGATCAGCGAAGAGAATATAGGTGTAATAAGAACCTTCTTTAGCATATTAATATTAGGGTATGCCATTATTCCCTCTTTACCTGAATTTATAATGGCATTATTTATGAGGTGATTATTTATGCAGTGGCACAGACAGAGAAATGGAAATAGAGGAAAAATGTAGAAACATTTGATGTTTAAATAAGATCCTGCCCCAGGATCTCCATCGTGATTGGCACCAAAGCTGTTCCACAGAGCTTATGTGAACATAAAAAAAAGGGATGCTTTAGAAGCCTCGAAGCAGTGCAAATTACGTGGAAATTTCACTTCAGTGTCATCTGAATCCTCAGTGGAGCATGCTCCAAGTTTCATGAGCTCAGTCATATCAAACACCTGTTGGCTTCTACCTCTATGACTGTTAAGATCTAGGATTTCCAGGAAGTTGCAGTCTGTCACTGAAAGCCTGGGATATTATCTGATTCTTACTGACAAGTCATTATCCCGAACCACAAACAGATACCTGGTTTTTGCTTGTGGGCTTATGGCTTACCAAACTAATATCAAATATCATCATATGACATGGATGATGTCATGGATTACATGGTTGGCAAACAATGTGATCATCTTTGATTTGCTGCTGACCAAAACATAAATCTATTTTTTATGTGGTCATGAACCACTTTGTGTTTTATGTTTCTAGTCATCTGTATGCTGGTATTTTTCTAAAGAACCACACTAAATCTCAAAGCTGTATTCTCCTACTCATCTTGCTGTCTAGCAACATTAATTTGGATATCAACAGTTGTTCTTCCTCCTCTTCTGCCCTTCATGTTGGGATGCTATGTAAATAGTTTAAGTTACTGTCAAAGATCAGAAGCAGTGGTGTTCCCTGGCCTGCCCTTGCATCCAGATGCCTACTGGCTCTCTCCACTTTATTACGTTTAATAGAAAATGAGAATTTCTTTTGCTTTCCTTTTCCTAAAAACATTCCCTTTTGATTATCGCCCTCTTCATTCTTATTATGGTGGTCTGATACACAAAGCAGTAGGCTGAAAAATTAGAACATCTCATCAGATACTAGACAAAAAAGTCTCATCTCTTTTTTTTTTTTTTCTATCCATTCTTATCCTCTCTTCTCCAGTCAGGATAAAAAAGTAGTTTTTGGATCATCTTTCTAATGAAAAAAAAAGCAGAATTATATTTAAGTTCAGTACTTAAAAACAGACAAAATCTAAGGTTCAGGTGTAAACTTTGGTGATCAATTTGAAATATAGTTTTTTAATATTAAATTATCAGGAATAACCAGTTTTTCCTTTCCTAGCACATCTTTGATAGAAGGAATCTTTCTATTAAGCAATCTAAACATTTAAGATAAAGAAAGTAAACACAAAGAAAGTAAATATTTTGAAACTATATGTTGAATATCACTTCGTGCATAGTTTAAATCATAATATATTTCAGGACAAAAATTATGTAGGCAAAATCTGAGCACGTAAAGGAAAAAGCAAATTGAAAAAAAAAAAAAATCATTCATTATGAAATTCTCTGAAAAAAAGCAACCAAGCATTTATCATGACCTATCCCAAAAATATATCTGAATGGTTTTTCATGCATCATTAAGATGAATATATACACATCACAGCTTTTATTTTCTATCCCAGTCATCACTGAAGACATGTTTTTGTTCAAATTATTTCACTAGAAATGTCATCGCTATACTTCATTTTTCTTCTCCCTCATGTCTTTTGTTTTCATCATATTTTTTAATTCACAGCAAAAACACTGAATCATACCTTTAAGGGGGTTTCTTTCTGTGAAAATCAGACTTTTGTCAAAGAGTTAGGTCAGCATAAGGTTTCCATCTGAAATGTTTTCTACTGGGAAAAGTTGTATCGTTCACTCAAATGATCTAAATATAGGAGTTTTCATGCGTTTCATAACATGGACACATTATCAGACAGATAGTCCTTTGAATCATCTAATCTTTTACTCATGGTGCCCGCATTACCTGCAAGCTCATTTATGAGGGCCAAAATCATATTCTTTTCCATTTACTGCTGTGTGATATCATAGTGTCAATTGCAATTAACAACTAACATGCTTGGGATCTTTGACCCGGTAGTTTGCCACTATCTGTAAACTAGCTGATCAGTCCCAAATACTCTAGAGATTAATTCAAAATCAACAAAGTTCAGTGGATGCCTTTCAGTAGACTTTGGATTAGACACTGAAAATTCAGAAATTCATGGTCCGTTTTGAAATGGAGAGGCTGGTTGGGAAATGAATCCCCTGACACTCCGATTGCTATTTTAATCAGCCATCTATAAGCAGAACAGAGCGCTAACAATGACCTTCCAGTGATTTTCACAAGTTCAGGAGATTCAACAACTTAGGGGTACTCTTAGAATTAGGTATTCCTCTTCTGTGTCTCTTCATCTGGTCTCTTAATTTCTTAAGTGTCTTAAGTTTGCAGACACTGTGCTTTTCTCTGTGGCTTAAGTGAATTATCTAAACTAGCTTTAAGCCTCAAAGGGAATTTCTTCATCCAAAGCACTATCACCTTCTTCAGTATATACTGTAGAAGAGGAAAATGGAATAATGTTGAAAACTGTCATTTTCCAGACACGATGGACATTTTCAGGCAGTAGTTTAAAAAATCATTTAGTATCTTGTTGCCAATGGACTACAAGTAACTACTAATTGGTCCCTTTAGATGCTCCTCCAGCTTATTTTTCACTTCAGCTCTTATCCCCCCCCCCCCTTTTTTTTAAATCCAACAATCTAAAAATCTTGTGATAAGGCTCTTGCTAATTTACATAGCAGAGGTTGCTATAGCAACCTGGCAGAACATTTCCAGAGGCAACATTGTAGAGGTAACCTTTATCTTTATGAGAGAAATATGCTTTAAAGGTTCATGATAGTTCTGTATTACTGTTCTATTTTTTTTTTCCTGAAGATATTTAATCATACAGTGAAGTAAAAATATTTCAGCTTTGATATCAGAGTCTTCAGCTCAGTGAATGCTGTTGTCATAAACACACATTATGACCTCACTGCATATCAAAGCTTGTAGAACCAGCAGACTGCGGAGTTCAAGGCTATAAAACATGCTGCTGTGCTGGACTTGGACAGCTGAAGCTTTGGGATGTTATCAAAATGGTCTCCCAAGGGCTGCTTGCAGCACCGTGGTTCACTAGAGATTCACTCTGCTGAGTGTCAGCCTGTGAGCACCCACCCCCAGCTACAGTCTGCTCACAGCAGGGGAGCACAGAACTTGCACTGACCAGTGGGTTGTGGCAAAATGTGACCAAAAGTTAGGAGTTGCAATGACATCAACCAGCAGTCCTGTCATCCACCTCTGGTACAAAAATGGATTCCTAATGGATCCATTAAGCAGTAAAAAAAAAAAAAAGAAAAAGAAAAGAAAAAAAAGTTTTCCTTAATGTGCTTTAGTGCTATATTTTTGGAACTAAAACAGCAATATTGTACTCCCATAAATGCAGGGCTGTGTGGAAGATACACTGTTATTAGTAATTCATTAAAGGAACAGTTTGCACCTTATATTGCTCTGAAACTTCCAGTGACTTTCAGAGCTGAGACGTGCTCTGTTAACACCTTCAGAGGCACAGCAGGTGTCTCTGCATCTCCCAGCTGTGCAGCCTGGCCAGGCCATCTCAGATGGAGACATGTTCTGTTACTCTTTGAATATAGTGGAAGTGGTACTGAGGAGCTGTGGCGTGTCTTATGTGTCCTGGCCCTGGGTTATAGATCTGCCAAGTACTTAGTTGGCTGTTATTCTGTTATTGAAGTTACACTTAACTCAAGCTGAGGTGACTTCACAGGCAAGACAGAGAAACAATTGACAGTATAGTGGACCCAAGTACTCTGTGTGATTCGCTCTCACTCTCTCCTGCATTCAGCTGAGACAGTATTAATACCACACCAATGTTCTGGTTGTTGCTGAGGGATGGTACGGCAGCTGGGGCCAGGCCCAGCCTCTGGTAGGAAGAGCCCACCATGAAGGCATACAGTAACAGGGGGCAGGGAGAAGCCAGGACAGCTGGCCTGAATTAGGAAAGGCATTACTCTCAAGCCCGTGACATCCTGCAGAAAGGCAGTAAAGCTGTGGGGAGTTGGCTGAGGGGCAGCTGCAGCTCAGGGATTGACTGAGCATTGGTTGGCAGTGAGACAAAGCATTGCTGACAGGGCATCAGTCAGTGGGCAGTTGTGTTAGCTGGGCTTCAATTGGTGAGTGATAACTAATAGCACTGTGGATATATATACACGTACACATACTGTTATAATCACATTTTTTCTGTTTTCACTTTCTGTCTTAATAAATAGTTTTAATCTCAACCCATGAGTTCTATTTTGTTTCCAATGCTCTTTCCCATCCTGTTTAAGTTGGGGAGTGTGAGAATGGTTGTGCAGTACTGAGCTACTGTTGGGTTGAATAAACCACAACACACTCACTCATTTTCCCCCAGCGTTACGTTCGGTATTTCTTGGCTGCTCTTCAGCCAAGTGTCAGTGACTGCTGACTGAGGACAAAGTTGTGTTGGACTGTGCTGTGTCTCTGCTGTCCTCTGGTGCTACAGTGAAAGGTCCTGGGACATCTCCTTCCTTTTTGTCTTGGTCTGTCTCTGCTCTTTCTAGGACCTTCCTGAACTTACAAGATCTTTCCTTTAATCAGCATGATCATACAGAAATTCTTTTTGAGACTGTATCTTCTTTTAGGAAATCTCCTTCCAGCCCTGATTCTCCCAGTCTACATAGTGTAAAGGCGTAAGCTTAATGCACGATCAACCTTCTAATTGGTCTTTCTGTCTCATGCCTCTGTTAATAGGAAGATTCAGCTTGTTCTACTTATGTTTTGTCCAAGCATTTACTAAATTTACAACTAGACAATTGCTACTGCATCTAGTAGGTAGCAAGCTTCTGCTTGGGAGTGTAATAGTTCATTTTCAAGCCCTGACCTGCAGACAGAAGTACATCCAATTATCTGTTGCCTGTTAGTATTCACAATTTATGCTTTTTTTTTTTTTTTTTTTTATTTGTGATAACAGTCAGGTAAAATCTAAATATAATTCTTAATTTGAAGCATTCAAAGCAGTTAAAGACAGTTATAAAAATATAGAGGAATATTTGTAATAAGGCTACATCACAAATCTCCTCACCCTCATTCTGCTGTCTTCCTCTTTTCTGACAAAGAGCTATGACTTTGTGCTTGCCATATATTTCAAGATGCATCTAAAGACTGAAGAGAGATTTTTCACCAGGAAGTTCATCTGTGTACAAGAACTTCCATTAGAGCTCTGCAATCACACCATCAGACAGATTTAGAATCCGCATCAGCCTTTCTCCTCAGAAGCCATTTATTCCCTCCTGAGCTGAAAGACCATCAGACCTCACTTTGCTTTAGACCAAGAGCCTTATACCAAGGTAACTGACTAGTAAACAATTATTTTCTTTAAAAGGTAGTATCTACTTTGCTAGATGCTTTAGTTGCTGTTTGTCATGATTCATCATACAGTCTTTCAGTGAACCTTGTTTCTTCTATCCGAATGTTAAAAGCATACTGGAAAAAAACAAACAAAAAAAAAAACAAAAAACCACCCTCAATATGGTGATATGACATACTGTATGTATCTCATTAGTAGTTTCTGACCATGAATAGATGCTTGAGTGTTGGGATGAGGTTAGGGTGACTGATTTCTTGCATGGCAAGATGGTGAAATAGAAAAATAATGTCATCCACAAAGTAGACAGAGAGATAGTTATCAATCTGACTAATACCCCAAGATAAATGGAGTTTGAACATGTGAATTTAAGATATGACAATGTAATAAGCTAGCTAAGTGCTTTGTCAAATTTCTTAGCACTACATTAAGGCTAGTGTTAATAGGACAGTATTTCCAAAGGAGATGAAAAAAAAAAAAAGGCTACTAACAGATTTGTTCTTGTTTCCCAGTCTTTTGGGACACTGTCACACAGCCAATGCATCTTGATAGAGATGGCACACAGCAGCAGAGAGTTGGCTGAAGCCAGTCACACTAAAGCAGAAGATTTCTAACCCAAATTCCTGTTTTCAAGGAAACATAAAACTGCAAAACCATCAGCTTTTTAGTGAGTATTTTTTAGGTTTGAATATTGCTCGGAAGTGATATGTGACTTTGACTGGTGCGTGGGAGAAAGGACATCTCTAAGGCAGGACATAGGATCAGCACTGGACTGGTGCCTAAAGTTCTGGTCAGCACAAGCAAAGGAAGGTTTTGACAAAGCTACACCATTTGATTGTACTCTAGTGCTTCATAGATCAAGAATTTATCTGATGTATGCCACAGGCTATACCACTTCCCTCAGCTCTGCTGTGAATTCAATGTCTTAGAATCATAGATAGCTTGGGTTGGAAGGGACTTCAAATACCATCTAGTTCCAATCCCAGGGTTGCTGACTGCTAGATCAATCACTAGATCAGGCTGCCCAGAGTCCCATCCAGCCTAGCCTTCAACATCTCCAGGTGTTCTTGTCTTTGACCAATGTCTAACTTATTTCTTGGTGCATCTGAAAGCATCTCACTTTATTCTGAAGATACCAGATTAAAAATCATTTTCTATGGCAGACACCTCAGCTGATGGTCAACCTCACTGTTAAAGACGTGGGACCAGATATTTTTGATTTGTTTTAAGAAACTTAATTGATATGCTAAAGCTGGGAGATTAGTAATTAATAGGAAAAGTTGAAGAGTATCTGTGGATAACTCATCTTGAATATCTGCATCACTTTCTGTAGACATCCATCTCCTGGCATGGCTTATATGAAGACTCAGAGACAAATCTCACATATTGGCAACAACAAGCAAAGGGCCCAATGCTACTAGGGGTGAATCTCAGGACTGAGTTGGCATTAACAATTTTTTTTTCAGAACAGAAACCCGTAAGTTCATATCTTTATGGTTTTTCACTTAGATACTGACTGCTCTGAGCATTCATTGCTTCCAGGATGTTGTTGCCAATTTTGTAGGCGCTTCTTTTTCCTAAGTATGTGAATTTGCATTTAAAAACCATTTTGTTTGAAAGAGCACATGTTACTGAGAGATCTTGCTCTCTGTACTATCCAGAGAATAGCCTTTGTGTGAGTTATGTAGCCTCAGCCTTCTAATTTAAATTACAACTTTCCTTTGTACAGTATTTCAACAGATTCTCAAATTCAACAGAAACATATTGAAAATTATTTCACAAGAAAAAGCTTAATTAAAAACTGAAGATCAGGGCTGTATAATGCAGAGAAAGGTTGTGGCTAATTTAACAGCTGTAAATTCATAGGAACAGTTATTTACATACAGCACTTAGAACTTTCATTGCACTTTTGGTGTGGCATTTAATTGATTAATTTGGCATTTCCATAGCACATATTCTAATTCTATCTGAGTGGTAGATGCTTCAAATTTCATCTGAAAACAGGCAGAAGATTTGCAGTAATCCAAACTGAGCCATCCCAAAATTTACAAAAGGGCTCGATTGCTTAGAGATGTGAATAGAGAGGATTACTGGGAGTTGAAATAATCACACATTAAAATCAGAGTCTCCAATACTAGGAAGATATAAACACCTGCAAACTTGAGAGTCTCTATATGTGTGTTGGTGCTTTGTGTGCTCCCTCTATGTCTGCTCTGGACGTGAGTGCTTTCCGCTGATGAAGGAAAAGAGCTTGCAGAAAAGCCTGTAGATCAGCACTAAAGTGAATTGGGAGAATTTTTGTGGTTTTTTTTTTTTTTTTCCCAGGATGTAAATAGAAGCAAGAAGCTAATGTGTTCCATACAAGCAGGAAGAATTCGATCTGAAAACAGAGATCCTTGGTGTGCAATATACATTCATCAAGATGCTGAAACAGGGCAAAAAAAGAGCCAGTCTGTCCTTTCCATTGTTTTAATCCTGAATGATATATGGTTAGGAAGATCAACCCTAAAATATATACTTACATATATTTTATTAACTCAGGTTTTTGTGTATGAAATGAAGAGAAAAAAATAATCTTACCATTCCTCACTAAAAAAAAAAAAAATCATTAACCATAAACTAATCTTTCAGTATTGTCAGCTCACAGTTTCCTTCCAGTAAAGCTGGAAGTATTTCAACTTGTGAATAGGATTCAGTCATGTCTTCTTCTGGTTAGAGAGATATTTGACCACTGCTTAACAAGATGTGTCATAATTCTTCCTTTCTCACAAGGAAATTAGACTGCTTAATTTATTTTTAGATCTTGTTTGTTTTGTTTTATTTTTGTCACTGAGAAATGTGAGTGAGGGTGCAACTTTCAGAACCAGCAGTAGGAATACACATCTGTTCTTTGCAGCCAGAAAACAATGTCCCGTTCTGACTTGAATCTCCAAACATCTTCTAGACCTTAAAATCTTTGAGAATGGATATGCCCTTATCCTTTCCATTCCTGTGTAATGTTTCCATCCTGACCAAAGAAACAAACTCTCTAAAGATAACTGCAGTATCATTTCTCATGTATTTAATCTTGCCAAAGTCCATTGGCATCTTAGAAGGTCTTGTTAAACTGAAGCTATAACCACAGTCCTGTTTTCACTGTAGAACTAAGTTTTCCAACTCCATCAACTGTAAATAAATGACAGATACTTCGGAAACAAATAACTTCTATAAAAACATAAAAATTAAGGCTGCTCAAGGTTCCCTCAAATCACACACCTGGCCTAGAAGTATGGCTGTAGTAGAAGGCATATTACCTACCTTTACATCTTGTGTTTGCTTACCTGATACAAATATTTTGGAGGATCTAGGGAATCTCAGACAACACCAGTGCTGATGTCTACGAACTATAATCACATTTACTCTCCCCCTTCTGATTTTTCAAGTGATTTAATATTGATAGTAGTGGTTGATTACAGTAGTGCAAATCAAGAAGATGAGTGGTTACTTTTTTAAGATGGAGAAAACGAAAAAACTGGAGAAAACAATCCAAACTTGTATTTATGCTGAAGACTGTTCAGTTTTACTATGTTTGTCTTTAAACTAAGCAGTTTTGATCCTACAGAAACTTATGAAACAAAATTTTGTAGGGGAAAAAAGGCAACAATTAAAGCCAAACAAAAACAGCATCTTGAACACTAACAATGTACTTAATTACAGAAGTAAGTGCAATTTCCTAAATCCAGTGTGTCCTAGGAATTAGACTATCATAAGGATCATAGATGGGTCCACCGTTTGAACATGGCTTTTTGCTTAGGCATGCTACTGAATGATGAGGCTGACCACTTTAAGATCATTAATTTTTTTTTTAGCCTCTGTGGGTAATGGAACAACAAAAAAAAAGACGTTATAATACAAAGTTGTATAATAGCAAATCAACACTTAGGTTTTTATTTTCGCTAAATACAAAGAAAGGTTGGAGCAGGACTGTATAACCTACAGCAGTTCTGTGCTCATCCAGACTCAAAACTTGAAAAGAAAAAAAAAACACAAGGAGAAAAGAAAACAGCATTTTATTTCTGTGTAATGCTAATACACTAAGGAATTGGTATCTTTTGTTGCCTACAGCACAACTCCTGCTCTCTCAATTTTAATATCGTAGCACATTGCCAGTGGGCAGTGCACAGCGCTCCATCAGAAGCATGATCTGAAGCTTAGTGGCCTACAAAGACATTTGGATGAGTGGGCTGAGGAAAATAGATGATGTACTCTTTGCAGGTATATAGAATGCCTCTCTTTGCATAGCTCTGCTGCTTAGAAGTAACTCAGATGAAGCCATACTTCCCTCATTTTGATGTCCCCTTTCAGCAAACTCACTCCCAAGCTTTCTAGCTTTCTTATTGCCATCTCTTTTACTAGCTAAACCAAATGAACTAAGGAGATACAAAACAAATGTATAGAAAACCACAATGACTTCAGGAAAACGTAACACCACTGAAGTGAGAAATGTGCAAGTTATTCAAGATTTAAAAGGAGGAAACCATTATGAATAGAATTAAATTTGGGAGCATAGGAGTAAATAAAAGAAAGGAAATATTTGAAATATTTATTTGTGCTTGTGAGAGATGTTGGCTCCATGGAGACTTTGGCTCCATGACACTTAGATAATTATTAAAATCTGTTATATACTTATTTTCCAGAAGAGAATGCTTGCATGTACTGCCATTAGTGTCCAAATACTGTTCATTACAATCTAAAGGAGAAGAAAAATCAAGTATTAAATTTAAAATGTCACTGAGCATCAAGGATGGACCTGAAGGATGCCTCCTATCAAATACCAGAAGTTATGAAAAAGGGATGTCCTGTTTCTGTCGTGGCAGGGAGAAGGGTGCAAAGGAAAAGACAGGTGTATTCGTTGCTGAAGAAATATTAAACATCTGCACTTCATGAGGCAAATCTTCTAAGGATTATGTTTCTAGTATCAGCTCAGTTTATTTAAAGAGAGAATTATGTTTGTCGTATCTGCATACTAATATCTTGTGATATTTTTGTACTTTTTGCAGTATAGTTTTAAATTTGTTTTACATGTGAGTAAAGGTAGTTTCTATGGTTACAAACACTGTTTCAGTTTTTGCCTTTAAAAAGATAATGATTTTTCATATTGAAACAAAAGAAAGGCAAAAGCAATTTATCAGGAATAGCAATTTCATGTCACTTTTTTGTTTGTTTGTTTTTAAGTTTACTTAATTTCTGTGACATAGAATTGGTGAAAAGGTTCTTCTTGGAAGAATTTTCTTGTAATAGAAATACAGATTGAAATTTTTGCAGAATAATGGAAGTTTCATGTAGTTTTTCTTTCCTAAAAACGAAGATGGATTTAGGGAGCTTTATTTATTTAACTATTTCCCTTCTGATAATGTTGAAATATTTCTTAAATCCTGTAGCAGTTATTGTAGGGTCAGGCTTAGAGTATTCTTAACTGAGAAGCTTAAAATTAAGAAACTGTTGAAACAAAGAAAAATATTTGAAAAATCAGCCCAAGTTCTAACAAGATAGGTAAATGTTGAAAGGAGATTTCTACTAATAAAGAGATTCTGAACACTGATTGGAGGAAGGGGTGAAGGTCACAATGTGTGGTTGAGAAAATGATCCGCAGAGAAAACAGCATCTTAGCTGTAGGGCTATGCTGAAAGATGGCCAAAGGCAAGATGTGAATACTTGACTTATGCCAGCTTAATTTCTGAAAGCTAGTAAGGTCCATAATAGAGGCTGTCTGGCTGTATTAAAAAAACAAAAACAAAAAAATGAAACAACCAATCAACCAACCAACCAAAAACAACTAAAAACAGGGGGAGAGCAAATGGAGACCACTAGGAGCATGGTTGGAGATAAGTAGTTACGATGTCATTGTACATTGCCTCTTGGCTCATCATCACTAAAGAAAAAGAAAACTGTGTCTCAGCCGTTGATTGGGATGGCAATATTGATCACAAGGAATGGCAGGGCATCAGACTGGGAGAGCTGGAACTCCTAACTACTCATTGTTTTCCTGGCGTGTCTTATTGCCCCTCGGTGAGAGGGAACTTGCTTCTCAGTTCATAACTCTACAGAATTTGTTTCCCAATTCCTTTCACACTTGCCTCCCTCCTGAATTAAATCAGTAATGATGAAATCATAAGCTAATGGTGTTGAAAAAAAAAATAGAGGATATGTCAATTGTAATTATAAATAAAATCTCTTGAGTGACTATTAATATCACACATTTAACCATTTCTTTCATGTGAGGAAAGTCAGCAAAAGATATAAATTACCAAAGAATTGCATCTGATGCACATACTGAAGGAGAAAAAAATATACCGGGACTACTAGAGTTGTGTGAGGTGTAAAAACAACTCTTTTTATCCTCTATAGCCTTATACACTTATTACAGGGTTAAAATTGTGAAAATCAGAGATTCATGTTCTCACATGAGCTACAGGCACTTTCAGCTTGTTGTAGAACTGTATTTTATTTCATATACTCAATGTTTGCTGCTTTTGTCAGGCACAGGCTACATTTTTGATCACTTAGCTTCTTCAGGTGATATTGCTGGAGGTTGTGAATGCACATGCACAGTCAATATTAACTTTAATAAGTAAGTTTCCTAGAAGTAAGAAAATCATATTGCAGTCTCACCTAAACTGATCCTTGCTTTCAAAGTCCTAGTGGCAAAAGTTGTGTATCCATAAATTCTTTGACCTTTCAATACTGCACAAATATATGGATCACCTGTAAATACCAGTCATATGTTGTGCTGAGATGTAACCACTCAAACATCTATGGTTGGAGTCCTGTGGGTCGGATCTACTGAAAGAGACAACAGGAACAATCTTCATCTATAGGAGGCGATGTAGAAATTGTGGGAAACATCTTTTGCAGAGACTAGCAATATTGACTAGTGGTGTCAACTGAGAGCATTGAGAGTGTGAGCTAAGGAACTGTGAATTTTATCTCATCTGCCCAATGAAAAATGTATAAGGACAGTTAGCAAGTCACACAATTTTGCCTTGTATGCAGTATAACTGTGCTACAGGTGTTGTATGCTGCAAGTTCAATGATGTAACCCTGTTTTTTCAGTAATTTGACCAAAACAATAACAACAAAACTCCCACTAAAAAAATCAACCAGAAATCAAAAACTCCCATTGTGTTGCTGTCAATGTTTTGAATCCTTGGAGCAAATCTGTGATACGATAGCTATTAAATCTATTATTATACTAAGTACTAAATGGAAAAAAATAAAACTGAGACATTCCCCTCACACTCTCTTCTTCTTAGCACAGCATACTATTCTATTTTTTAATCTTTAAATGTTATATATACTACCAATACAATATTGAGTAATCAGCTGTCATAAGGAATCAAAGACGGTAAGTTTTCATATTAATTATGGGTAAGATATATTGTAGATACAATATGTAATAACTGTACTCTGTAATAACACATACTTAGTAGTGATTTTAGTACATAAAATATACACACTACTGAAAACATAGAATGAGTACTTATGATGCAAACGCTTTCAGCTAGATTTTAACCCTGAGGTCCTTCTTTGTTTTACTGCCTTTGCTAATGGTAGAGTTTGCACTTCGGCAAAGCTCAGCTGGTAGGTGTGTCCTTTATAGCAATTTTATTTATCAGCTCAAATAGATTTTAGAGCAGTGATGTCCAAAGAGTTGTCAATTTATGTGAACAGACATGGATTGAAATCTGTGTCAAATCTGGTGACACCTAGAATGTATTTTTTGCCAAGCATTTAAATTTTGCAGTTATTCTACTAAATCTAATTAATACAGTGTCGGGATGGCAGATTAGATTATTATGCTGTGTTTGGCCTATCCAAATTTAATTAACTTTTACAAATATTTGACAATCTTTGTTCAATATCCAGGAAATCAAAGTTGAAGTATATGCTAGTAAGAAAACTCCCCAGACTCTTCCTTCATTTTGTAAGCATTTAACTTGCTCAAAAATCTCATGTTTAGAGATAATAAATCTAAAAATATAGCAAAAACCTGCAAGGATGGAATATATGCTTGTGTCATTTTCTCCTGAGGTTTATCATTAGAACCATATTTAAGTTGCTCCCTGTAGCTACAAAGGTAGGTATGATGAATGGTAACGATCCGTCAATTACCTGGAAAGTACTGTCCTGTTTTACTGGAGACTGAACAATATGGCCTGGTGGACCTTTTGGACCCTGAAGCTGTAAATATCAATAAGAGATAAAGTGTTCCTAATTCATTATAACCTAAGCCTGTAAATACACACGTAATGTATGAATGTGAAACAGCTGCATAACTTCCCTAGTACATGATTTACACATACTGGCTGCAAACAGGGCATGGGAATGCTTTGTAATTCTTGTCACAGAATAACACTTGAAAAATAATAACTTACATAATTAATATTTTTATTAAAGCCTTCGCATCCTTTCCCTAATTTCTGGAACCATTTCGGAAATATGACTTAAAAAGCTTTGTGGGGTTTAGGAGTAATATAGGAATATTTTGGCTTTGTGTCCCAGGTCTGATACGTAACTTCACTCTGACTTTGGTCAAGTTACTTGAACTATCATTCAGTACAACTTCCCATATGCAAGCTGTCTGCTTCTTTCTGTTTGTTTGATTTCTCCACAGAAATGAAGCAAAAATACACCCATGGTATCTTACTCAGCACCAATGAAATTTTCAGGAAAAGCCATCATCTGCCATACCTGCCAAGTCAAAGAACTTAAAGTGATGTGGAAGTTTGAATTCAAAGTTTCACTATCATTATTTTGAAAGTATTGCTAGGAGCAGGATGCAAGGAAAATAATTTTTAAATCATCATCATCATGATTTTATATTAATGGAAGATCTATATTTTTTTATGTATAGAAAACATTTACTCTGATGAAATTAGTATTTTTTGATCTCTGAGAAATAAAACTCAGACTGATCCCAGGATTTCAACCTAACTTTTGTAACTTGGCATGAGAAGGTTAAATTGAGTATCTAACAGGCACAGGACTCTTTGTAGACAATATCAAACTGGAAAGTCAGTGGGTTTTCAGCATCACAACAGACTTGAATTGTCTTTTGATTGTTTCCTGTTCTCCTTACTTACTCCTTAATAGGTTTTCAAAAAATTCTAAATGCTCACCTCAAGTTAAAGGTCTACTCTAAGGCATCTGCTGCAAAAGATTTAAAATAACATATGCGATATATATTTAATATGCTATATATATTTTTTGTAAAGTAAAGCTCATCTCTTTCTCTTGGCTCTTTCTTTTCCACTCTCAGGCTGACTTTGAGGAAACAAACAGATCTTTGGGACTCTTTAGTCTACAACCACTCTTAGTCCGCAGGCCAAAAGCTCTGTAGATCTGTTAATATCTTTCACTTCTGCAATCACAGCCTGTTTGTCCTTAACTCTGATGTATTACATCCTTGAAGCTATCTTTTCTCACTGAGGCAGAAATCTACCGGAATCCTCTGGAGCAATGGACACATTTTGGAGGCTGTACCAATTCAACTGTGAACATATATTTTTTGTTTTAATTTATGGGTTCTGCAAAATGTTTTTGATTTCTTCTTTTTGCAAATTCTTTAGGCAAAAATCACATAAATTTTAAGAAAAAAATTGCAATTATTTGTATTATTTGTAGCTCTCCCCTGAGTTAAGCGAATGAGTTAAGCAAGCTCTATAATACACAGTGAGAATAAAAGACACATTTCTGTATCATTCTTCTTCCCTGCTCAGACCTTCTGATTGCTTTCAGAAAATAGACTTTCTACCAGATCACTGTCTATTTTGGTATTTACTCCCTGATCAAGTCTCTTAATAGGTTGCTTTTGGATTTTTTTTTAATTATATCTAATGCTCTTTATACCCCAAAGCTTACACCATGCCCACGACGGTGTTCATTGCCTATACTTACTTCTGAGAAATAATTTTATTCCATCTTTCTTTCCTCCATCTGTCCATGAAGTTCCATATTGTTTCCCTCTCAGTTGTAGCTGCCTAGCAATCAACCCCTCCTGGCACTCAAATTCAAACTTCTTTAAATATCTCTACCTATCTCTATCTTTAAATCTCATTCTCTCTCCTTTACTTAATGGTTAGGCAAAAGGCCAAGAACTTTTGTTTTATCACTTGGGTCACCAGCCACATTACTCAGTGTAAGGGCTTCTGAAGAAATACATTTGAGTCTTAGCCTCTGGGACCTATCACAAGCCTAATGAGTGGAAAAGGCAATAGACATGGGGACTGCTGTGTAAGTTCATTGGAATTTTAGGCTCCATCCAAGGAAGCTTGTGGAAGCTCTTTAAACTCACTTATTAAAGTAATTATTTGGAAAAAATGGCAAAATAATATTTACCTTTGGTGCTGATTCTTTTTTTCATGATGAAAATAATTTTTTTTTCATATTTTATGGTATAAAAAATAATAATAAAAGAGTGCATTTACTGCTTGTGTGTACTTTACCAGCATAACTATTAATTTGAAATATGCTGGTGATAGTGAGTACAGACACTGTTGTCAAGATAGACTAGTTGTATTAATTTGACTCATTTCATTGAATCTGCAGTAAATTAGATGGGAATAGTCTATACTGATTTACTTATATGCCTTAAGTATCCAGTCTAATATGTGGCTCAAGTTAGATGGCTCCTGTTAGATCACCTTATGTGTATGCTCTTGTAGGACAGTTTAATCAAATCACACTGCTTGCAATCTCTTAAAGGGATTGAGCCCGATTGTTTTCAGTAGAATTGACCTTTGAATAGTGGTAATAAAGGGGCTGTTACAGCTTCCACCCAACCTGCTTCATAGGCTGAGAGTACTTCATTTTCTAGAACTGACAAGTAAATATATTTTTACAAAAAAAGATTAAAATGAATAAATATGGAGAAACAGAAAAGAAAATCTACAATCCTGTAAGGACAAAAGTTCTGCAACCCCTGGAGTGAAAAAAAAAAAAAAAAAAAGATTTTTATGAATATAACTTCTAATATTTTTATCTAAAAAATAAGGAGACCTTTTTTCTTTTTCTTTTTCTTTTTCTTTTTCTTTTTCTTTTTCTTTTTCTTTCTTTTTCTTTTTCTTTTCTTTTTCTTTTTCTTTTTCTTTTTCTTTTTCTTTTTCTTTTTCTTTTTCCTTCTTCTTTTTCTTTTTCTTTTTCTTTTTCTTTTTCTTTTTCTTTTTCTTTTTCTTTTTCTTTTTCTTTTTCTTTTTCTTTTTTCCTTCTTCTTTTTCCTTCTTCTTTTTCTTTCTTTTTCTTTTTTTATTTTTATTTTTTTTTTAACATGAAAAACAGCCTTATCTCTGCACTGGACATCATACGTTGTCTCTTTCTGTGTGTAAGGTATTTTGCAAGGCCTTGAAAGCCTCCATTCTGGTTTCAGAACTGATTGATTCCCCACTCTGCACCCAGTGCAATGCCTGAAAATAAACTCTTTTGTATTCTATTTTTTGTTCAAGATATACAGATTTTTACTTCTCCATTAGAACATCTTTGAGACATCTATAAATGATCTAGCTTTTCAAGAATGTGTAATATTTTTAGAGATAGGATAAGCGAAGTAAGTTCTACAAGGACAGCAACTTGTTCCAGCACACTGACTGTAGAAAATTTACTAACTCTCTACATCTTTTAAATGGAGCTTTAGGCAGTATTGTATGTAGTAAGGTGACACAGCAAGACTTTTACTAATCTAGAGATAAGACCCTTCCAAACTTTGCTGATGTGAACAGTGATACTGAGGATTACAGGAATTTATTTCCCAAGGAAACTACTCAAGCAAATAATAGTTTTCAGGACTAGCTAAAGTGCGGATTGCTACATTCTTGTGGACAAACACAACTAGACAGGGTTAAATTGAGTGACAGAAATGTTCTCTTTATGAATCCTTTTATGATTGACACTAAAAGACATTCTAATCTTGGACATACAAAGCCTGTAGTTGTAGACGCTATGTTACTGAAATAAAAATATTGTTCTTCCCAGGTACAGAAAAGCTAATAACGCAGCACTAATACTGTTAAATGTAGTTGTTTAACAGTATTAACGGATATTTTTTCAGCCTGTGTATAGGACACATTAGTATCTAATTCTCCAAATATATAGGAAAGTTCACCTTGCAGTTACTTTGCTCCACTATGTAGAGGAAAACAAAATTTAAAGAAAAAATGGAAAGCTCATCTTTGATTAATAATTCTTCATCTAAATAAGAATGAAATAATTATTTACTGTATAACTATTATAACTATTTACTCGCTTATTGTATGCAAAGATTTATAATTTCTTATTACTTCATACATTCCTTAAAGTATCAGAAATTTAGTTCTCAGAGTATAATAGAAATAAATAGATGGCATTTATATTGCAGGAAGAAAAGCAGCAGTGATTTTAGAATCATTCCTGTACGGAGTTACAAGTTCTATTTTATTACAATTTCACCTCTTGTTTTCCTAAAGTATGATGGGACTGCTCAATGATAGAACATGGGTCTTCTGTTTCTGAGGGATCAAATTAATTTCAAAAACAAAACTGAACAGATTTCTAATTAAAAAATGAGGTATCAACAAAAAGTTTCAGACTACTGTTTCATTTTTAATAGCCTAAGAGCAACAATAAGACTACTTTTGGTAGAATATGCAATTGAATAACTTTTATAAATGTTCTCCAATCAAAGATTGTGAATGAGAGAATATTTATGTCCAAGAGTCAGAATACATAATTTTGGAATATTGTGGAATTTAAGAATATCTCAGAGAGCTGAACTGATGCTAATTTTAACTGTACCTTATTAACTCATGAATTACCATCTAGTGAGAAGGAATAGTCATTTTCCAGAAGTTTATAAAACTAAAGTAAAAATATACAATAGCAATTCCATTTAATTTTCTCATGATGCTATCTTATCTTTCCTCCTGAAATTTTCCTCTAGTCATCATTTTTTAATGTTCAAACTTTGTGCAGTCAGAATTTTACAACTCTACATAAGAACTGAAGAAATGTTTTGGGGCAGAAGTGTGAAAGCTCCAATTCTGTCTCTGATAGTGGCAGAAAACCTTGGTTGGGACTAGCACAAAAGTCTGGCCATTCCTGCCCCCCTGCTACCAGCAGTGCTGGAGCTGGGTTGCTGGTCAGTACACCTCTGATCCAGACATTCCCACCTGCTTAGTGATAGTCCATGCTTTCACCTTAACTTAGAAGTGTTTTGTTTACCAATTTAAACTTCTTATTTAAACTTAAACGAGTTCCCATACTGTGGAGGTTGATACATTTTTTGCTTGAGTTTATTTTTTGCCTACTGTAAGAAGTAACTATTTGTCTCCATAGCTGTTTCCTCTCCAAAATGAGTTGTCTCAGCCCTTTCTGGTTTTTCCCTGCAAGTGGCTGCTCTAAATTTTTAATCACTTTTACTCTCTCTCTCTCTTTTTTTTTTTTTTTTGGTTCTCTTCTAACATCACTACCATTTTTATTTTTGTTTTTTGAAGGGCAGAGTATATATGCAATAGTAAAGATGTGGTTTTACATAGTGGGAAAACATCTTGTCTTTTTTGTTCTCAGTACCTTCCTTGATAACTCTATGTTTTGCTGCTCTCTTCTCAGGGATGAAATCCAGACTTACTGTGCTGAAGTTCCCAAGGCCCCTCCTTCCCTCCTTCAGCCCCAAGCGTAGATGAGATTGCACAGGAATCTCACAGTAATCTGGCATAGTATCAGTCTGTAATGGTAGGTTACACACTTCTGCAATCAGATTTACAATTTCATATTTGAGTCCCTTAGTTCTTAAGTACTTACGATGATTTATGACCTTGTATTTTGTTTTAGAATTCATATGTAACTTCTTGAAGTTTAGTCCCTCTAACCTGTCTGCTACCAAAATAAAATAAAAAGTTCTCTGCATATGGAAACCTGTCCAGCATTAGTTAAAAACTTGCAAAAAGAAGCCCTTAAGCCTAAAAAAAAATCCTAAAGCCTTTTTGCTCTTGAACAAGCCTTTAAAAGGTTGGGCATTGTCTATAACAAGCTTTTTGTTTTTGAGATATTTAAAGAACTTATTACTCAAATCAGTATCTGTTTCAAGGTGTTCATCTATTTCTTCTTTGGCTTTCTTAATTTCCTGTTTCTATTTGACCTTTCAGACTAGCCTTTTCTCTTCTTCACTAACAGGCTATCCTTTTCATAGAACTCATGTGTCTAATTAGTTAAAATTCAAAGTAAAATTGTATTTTTCTCCAGAGATTCCCTAGTATTTCTTTTTCTTACGTTTATATTATACACTTCTGTCTGTATTTTCTACTGTTTTTCCATAGTTAAGTGTTTAATACAACAGCTTTTAGATACATGGAATTTAAATTATAATGCTACAGAATTTTCTCCTTAGCCCTGAATTTCTACTACTGGGTGCAATTTGAAGATCCTGGATTAGGGTCATCATTGAAACTGTCTATAACGTTTATGTGGAGGAAATCTTAATTACAATTTGGATCGTAAGCTTGCCCTTAAAGACAGAAACATCCTGGAAGTATGTAAATTAAACATGTATTTCATTAGTATGACTAGAGTAGTCAGCAGAAAGGAAGATTAATCTTGTCCTTAATTGAACTATCCTTATTACAATAATAAAAATCTCACCTACTGGCTTGAAGACTTGGGCTGTTTTGGAGGTCTTTCCCCTGAGCATGTGCAATTTCAAGAAGTGCTGTGTAATAATATGCAAATTAGGTAACAAATCATGGAGCTGGAGGCTGTGTCTGGGTAGTGGTCAAGTGATAAGAATATGCTTAAAAATATTGTGGAAAATCCCTGTGTGCGCTCCTTTGCAGGAGACCGCCTAGTGTCCAAATCTGTGCAATTTTGAAATAAATCAGTATCTCTTCTCTGCTTGTGAGATTGGCCCAGTGCATACCAGGCAATGAAATAATCTTTCAAGCAACAAGTTCAGAGAGCAGAGAGGGGCAAATAAAGAATATGTTGCTAACTTTTTTGGCCTTGGAAAGTTGGAACAAAAAAGTGTAACCTTTTTTATTTTTTCTTCTTTTTCTGCCACTGAGATGATTGTTGGAAATGCTCTAATCAACCCTGTGAGTGATTTCACATGCTTCATCTGTACATGCTGATACATCTGCTCCCTGCTTGGCTGCCCATCCGCAGTCATTAGAGAAGTAGGTATAGTTACTAAAGGGAATGACTCTGTGAAGGAAAAGGCAGCTGGAGGCTTTGAGAGGTATACCTGAGGCTATCAATGGGAATGACAGAGCTGTGTGATGGCTTAGCAAATGAACTGTAAATTACTTATTTTTCCTCTAGTCATCACCAAAAGCAATCAAATTTGTGGACTTGCATTTTATCAGAGCTAAGAAGAGTTTAAATATGCTTTGATTTTAGTGTAAAATGTAGCTAATTCAAACATATATCTATGTAGTCAGCTGTGGGTTTTCTTTACAGAGCCAGTCTAAATGTTCTCTTTTGGAGAGTCATGGCCAGAGGCCTAGCTCCCTTACAAGTGATCTTTTTATTTTGCTGAATGAAGAAACACATCCCTAGAGATTTGAATACATAGTAAGACATCCCTGGGAAAGAACAGAGGAGTGTGGTGGGAGTTGTGCATTGCTTAAAAGTTTAACTCCTTCCCTTCTTTGAGAAAACTTGTACAGGGTAAACCTGAACACCCTCCCAGGTTATGCATCTTTCTAGAAAGAGTCATAATGAGAAGTGCAAAATTAAACTGTCACTGAGGAAGGGGACTGGAGTAGTTCATTGACCCCTTATGTGCTGTACTTGTGAGACTACTGTTCAGTTTTGAGCTGCTTACTACAGGGAGAATATTAAGTTGCTTGAACTTAACGAGCAACATTATATTATAGATGAGCAACAAACCTGGTGAAGGGTCTAGAAGACAAGACATATGAATACTAATTGGGGAATTTGGGATTGTTTTGTCTGGAGGAGAAGAGGCTGTGAGGAGATCTTGTAGCTTGCTACAACTACCTGAAAGGAGGTAGCAATACTCTGCTCTTGTGAGGCCCCATCTGGAATACTGCGTCCAGGTCTGGAGCCCCCAGTACAAGAAAGACAGGGAGCTGTTGGAGAGGGTCCAGAGGAGGGCCACGAAGATGATCAGGGGACTGGAGCACCTCCCCTATGAGGACAGGCTGAGGGAGCTGGGCTTGTTCAGCCTGGAGAAAAGAAGGCTGCGGGGTGACCTCATTGCAGCCTTTCAGTCCCTAAAGGGAGCCTACAAAGAGGAGGGGAATCAACTCTTTAAAAGGGTGAGTGACAGCAGGACAAGGGGAAATGGTTTTAAACTGAGGGAAGGGAGATTTAGGTTGGACATCAGGGGGAAATTCTTTACGGAGAGAGTGGTGAGGTACTGGAACAGGCTGCCCAGGGAGGTTGTGGATGCCCCGTCCCTGGAGGTGTTCAAGGCCAGATTGGATGGGGCCCTGGGCAGTCTGGTCTAGCATTAGGTGGAATGGTTGGTAGCCCTGCGTGTGGCAGGGGGGTTGGAGATTCATGATCCTTGAGGTCCCTTCCAACCCTGGCAATTCTGTGATTCTGTAATGAGGAAGATGTTCATCTTTTTTCTCAGTTGCTAAGTGATAGGACATAAGGCAATGGCCACAAGTTATGCAGATTTAGACTGGATAGTAGGAAGAATTTCTGAAGAAAGAGTGTGGCCAGAGTATGAGAGGGTATGAGTTGGAAAGGGCTGCCCAGGGGAATAGCAGAGTCTCCATCCCAGGAGGATGGGTGATGCGGCTCTAAAGTTCGTAGCTTATTGATGGGACTTGGTAGGTTGGGTTGATGGTTATACTTGATGATCTTGAAGGTATTTCCAGCCTAGATGATTCGGTGATTCTATGATTTTATGTTTGGTTCAATAAATTTGGCATATTATGTTAGCTTCCTTGATTTTTTTTTTTTTTTTTTGTCTGAGAAAAAGAAATTACTGAAATTATCTAAAAGTGACATCAAAATTCACTAAATGAGCAACAAAGAAAATCTTTAATGCTTTCCAAATCTTTGATTATAATTCTTTCCCAGTGTCTGGTGGAATAATTTTCTAAACCAGAGAAAGCTGTGGCCACCATCACTCACCATCTCTGTTACCTACTGCAGCTGTTCAAAGGAGCCAGACAATATTAGTCAGCAATACCTTGGGGGATGAATTGGGAAGTGAGTTATTAGTCTTTTATTTTCTGTGCAGACAGGAAGATAACTCTTAGTTTAAAGAGATCGATATTGATAAATGCTGATTCATACTAAAGTTGTTTCAGAGTTGAGCAGATTATAGAAAAGACAAAATATATTCATTAAAAATACATAGTGAATCATATTTAACTACTGAAGATAGAAAACAGAACAGTATACTAAATGTTCAACAAGTAGCTGGTTATCCATTTCAAATATAGTGTTCTTTTCCTATTATCACATTCTCAGTGGTTTAGCTTTCTTCAAAGGTTAATACGTATAATATTTCAGTTTTGAAAGTAAAATTGCTTTCCATCTCCTGTTTGCAAAACAGGCTTATAAAATATGGAAAGGAAAATGGCAATTCTTCCTAAGCATTCCTGCAGATAATTTGTTTTTATTTCATACAGTTTGATTTGTTCTCATATGCAGTACTTTACACAAATTACTGGGACTGTAGCTCAGTTGTTTCATGTCTTATATGTATTAGACTTAATGAAATTTTATTTTCATTTACACATAACCTTTTTCTACTGATTTTTATCAGGGCCCAATCTAAAACTACTGGAGCAAAATGCCTAATGAAAAGTGATTAAATACATCTATCAATAACTTAAATATAATAAGTCCAGAATACAAATGTTGTATTAATTGAATAAGATTTCTGACTTCTATTCATTCTCTTTATTCAAGTTTTTTCCTTATCGAAATTATTATTCTCAAGTAAATTTTTAAAAAAAGTTGATTTTGAGAAGTATAATCTTTCTCTAGATATTTTTCTATGATTTTGCTTTCAGGGTACCCTGTGAATTATGGCTAGTGTTTTGTTTTATGTGTGTCCCACATGTTATGTTTATGTTACTTCCTCCTTCATCTGTCAAAGTTTTGGATGCATCTAGAAAAATCTTTCCCAGGCTGACAATTAATAGAACTGACTAGAACTAATTTTGATTGAAAAGCAAATTTAAATAATAGTGCAGAACCTAACTTCTCCAACTTTTTAGGAGTTTGATTTTACAGTTATATATTGAGACACTCTCCAGTTAGAGGACATTCTAAAATGCAGTTTTATCCAATATACAGATGTTTGGGTATTTGCAGGATAGCAAAAGCAGCAGAAGGATGTGTACTCCTTCTTCCATAGTTGTACATTTTGTCGTACATCAGCAATACAGAGGCTATATTTTAACAATAAGGTTCAAAACCTAACACTAACATGAACACTATCTGCCACAAATAAACCCAGGTAAGTGAAAGCTTATGACAAAGCAGTCAAAATCTGAACAGAAAAAAAAAAAAAGAAACAAACCATTAATCACAAGCCATTAAATCTTTTTACTATAACACTTTGAAATAATTACCCTACAGCAAAATGCAAAACCAACTAAATTTGTGTACAGCACCACTATAAAGATTATTTTGGGGAAAATACATGTTTAAACATCAGTTGAATCTGGTTGCAAAATGAGAACTGTTACCAACATTAAGGTATATGGTTGGTTTTTTTTAAATATTTCTTTTCAAGGAGGACTTGATTCATTTATGACATATATTGCCTCAAAGAGACATGCTTCAACGGTTGTCTCCTGGTAAAGCATCATATGAAATAGCTGTGAATGGGTAGAAAGCAGTAAAATGTCATCTCCAACTAAGCAGTGGTCTTAAAGTAAGTCCTTATTTCTGTTAATATATATCAATTGCTGAAAATAACTACTTCACTTCCTTTCTTTCATCATAAATGGTGGCCCAGTGCCATTATTTATTTACCTTTATTCTCCCTCTTCAACACTGTGTAATGCTACTGATAGCCCACATTCATCCAATTTAGACAGAAAGACAGAAAGATTTATTTGAATTAAGAATTACTAAATCCAGTTCCTTTGTCTGGTTAAAGAATGGACCTTTTGTATGTTGCTTCCTCTAAAAGCATCTTTAGTCTTAAATTTAAAAAAGAAATGTCTACTTTTCTCCTATAGATGAGTCACAAAAATACTATTAAAGAGAAGAGTATGATAAATATTAACAAATTCTGTTCAGTTTTATCTGATTTCTCTCACTACAGAGGTTATTGATGTGGCAAGTTATCCATTCATACACAATTGTTCAAGCAAACTGCCATATTTTGACCAAGAAGGCCAGATCATGAGTAGAGCTTTGAGATTATCCCTATGATGCCGTGAATCAAAGCCACTGTTTGTAATAATAAATAATAGCAATGAAAGTAGACATACTGTACTAATTCAGTCATCAGATACAGACTACCAAAGGCAAAAAGTGGGGTGAATTGTCTTGATGGAACATCTTGTATCTGACTGTGATTTTCTTCACTACTCAGTGTGATTTAGATGTGATGAAAGTGTACAGAACCACTGTACAGTAACAAAGATCTTCAGAGTGCACAGGCAGTAAGCCATTCATCTGAACTCTCCTTTGCAAAGTTTCAGAAGATTTACTGAGATAGCAGATACATGATTTAATATATGCCAATTTCAGTAAAAAAGCACTCTTTTTTTTTTTCTGATCACATAATTTATGAGTACATTGGTTATGGGTGTATGCTGCAATCTTTGTTTCAGAGTCCCTAATGATAGCAAAGTAGCATTTTGGTGGGGCAGCAAAAAAAAGTTTTCAATGATGATGCCTAATTTGTGTATTCTGTAGGAGACTAGATTCCTTTGATGTTGATTTTTAAAGGAAAGGGAAGTTTAAAGAAAGTTTATAGCTCTTAAATATCCATTGTAAAAGTATACAAATTTTTGATAACTATCATATTCCTTGTATGTATTTAAATACAGTTAGTGTAACAAAGCATTTGCTAATGTAAAAGCCAATGTTCTAAATTATGGTCATCTATATACTAGTATATACATATACTAGTAACATTTTTTTATTTAAAAATGCTAATAAAGATGCAGAACATGTTTCTTTATATGAATATCACTGCAACAGTTTTGGATCCACATGGAAGATGAAAACAGGCTAATCTAAATGCAGCCATCAAAATATATAATAACTTTCTACTGTATATATAATAATGTTTATTTTTGGTTTATAGAAGAAGGCTGAAAATGATGGAATGTTTATATTATTAAAGTGATGCAATTGGGACCATATTTAATAAATACTGTTGATCAATTTGCAGCATGTGAGCTTAAAGGGCCTGTGTTCTGTGGCAGAACATGTGGACTTAGTTTTCATAGTTATTAGCATATTTGGAAAATTTGTCTTCTGGATACAATCTATCTATGAAAAAAGAAAAGGAAACAATTTTTTATTTAGTGCTATCTTTCATTATCTTCCCTTCAATTTATTAACCCCTGTATTATCTTCTAAGATGACTTATTTCTGATTTTCTTCTTGAAAAATTTGCAGTGAATTCACACATTTTGTTTTTCCTTGTACAAATGTGTTTTTCTTTTCTTTTTCTTTTTTTTTTTCCTTAAAGAAAAGACCTTAAATCTGAGCTGGTTTGTATTTGTCTAACTTAGTCTCTGACCTTTAAACAGATCTCATGTATAGAGAAGCCTCTTTTTTACTCTGATGTATTATTTCTGAAGCTCTCTGCTGACCTGTTGGATTTCTGGTATCAATTTGAAAAGCTACATAAACAAAGCACCTTTATATATATTTTTTTCTTCTACATATTTCAAACAACTACTTCATAAATTGATTCACTCTGGGTTTTGTTGAGGACAGCATTAATACTGATAAGTGAGGTGCCCACTGTTCAGATGATCACCAGTCCCTGTAGTAATTTTAGTGATTAATGATTAATTAATCAGGAGTTCCTAGTACTGCTCTTTGATTCTCTTCCAGTTTATTTGGTAAAGTTATATACTTGCTAAGTTATTATACTCTGATTCTCCAAAGTATAAAATTCTTGAACAGTCCACATTTCATCTGTCTCTTCTGCTGTATCTCCTGCAGACTGTGTTTGATCCAGACCTCTTAGTGCATATTAGGATCTTTCCACATGGCTGCTTGCCTGAACTCTAATTCTGTCATTGATTCAAGTTATTTGCCAGGCAAAATGCTATCTTTCATTTTCCATTTTGTCAAATTCTGTTATTGCATTAATTCTTCCCGCTCTAGCAAATGCATTTTTTTTTTTGCTGTTGTAAAGATGTTTTCAACTAATACTAACATGCTTTTCATTCTTTTCCAGACCTTCAATACTGCACAGGTAAGACATGACTTAATTCCAGAGCTGCCAAGCACATTCTCCATTTAACCAGATTCATTACCATCTACTCCTCAGTCTTTGATCCTGTTTTTAATTCACTTAGTGCTGATGTCTGTATCAATTTGAACTAATGCTTTGTAGAAGATTTGTGAGAGCCAGGACTGATATCATTCCAGACAAATGCACACAAATCTGAATGTCCCTTAATTCTTTTTTTTTCCCATTCTTCTTCTTTTTTTTTTTTTTTTTTTTTTTTTTTGTCTAAGTATTCATTAGTCCTTTGCCTCAAAACAGAAAACAAAAATGTCTTAACCACGCTTAGCACAGAAGAATGTCTAATTCAAGTAATGCAAGATGCTGCTTCAATTATTGAAGAAAATTTAAAAAGAAAAGTGACATTTGTGGTATGAATAGATGTAAAATGAAATTCTATGCCTCTGAGACTGTCAACTACTCAAATGAAGGGAAAGCTGCTAAAATATCTGCTCATTTTGAGCCAGATTTAATGGACATGTAAAAAAAACATCTAAATGTTCAGTGCAGAAATTACAGCTGCCTTGGGGCACTAGTTACTTTTGCAACTTTTTTACAATCTGCATTAACCTTTTTAATGAATACATACATCTAAGTATGACCTGTAAATCCTCTGCCCAAATCTTGGTTGTTGGTTTGTTGGTCTCCTTTCCTGTCAGGTCTTGTTTTCTTCCCCTTTTCAGGGAGAAATAGTTTGCTATGTATTATGGAAATAACCTGTGCAGGTTGAGAAAAATAGATGACCTTATTGTTTTGCTCTGCATTTATCCTGTATATTAGCAATATTAATATATTTATAGTGTGGTTTATGTTCTTATATTGCTGAAATTACATTAATTCAAATAGTTTATAGACATATCGTATTAAATAATGAGAATATTAGTGACTAAATGATTATACAAATGATAGATACTTGTTCAAGATTAACATGATCAGTGCTTATTGTGATATTTCAGTTTATCAGATTTTAAATTTCTTTGAATCAGTAGAAATTTAATTTTTTTTGTGGGTTGTTACAAAGAAATCTGACAGTACAGTAGCAAACAATGTTAAAAATATTTCTGTGATGTTTCTTGAGAACTGTTAATCGTTACAGAAAAAAGTCAGAAGACAGCTTAGCATTCTCACTGATAAAAATTCAGGCCATTCTGAGGATATCTCATTTTGGTAAAAGTCAGTTTAACCTATATATGTTTCAGACATATAGTCATATTTGCTGCATTTGATTTGTGCAATGAAAAATGGATTTAAAAAAGTAATACACTAAAGTAAGAGCAGTAAAATGAAGGGACACGAGCTGTGAGGAAGCTGGACGCCATCTGAAAACTGGTGTTTTTAGACTCACTAAGAAATGCACTGTTACTTTGATTTAAAAATTTTAGTTGACAAACAACTTGATTTCGAAGACTTTCAGGTATACAATTAGTCTTTTGTAGACATAATTGCTTTTAATAATCAGCAACCTAACTTCTAAAATTTTGTTTTCTCCTGCTTTTAACAGTGAGAATCTGAAGCAAGAAACAAGAAGCAATTCTCAGAGAGTGAATGAGTAAAACATTTATTTTTCCTGCTTCATTTATTTCTTCCCTCATGAGATTTTTGCTACAAACTTCTGAGAAACAGACGGCTTTTTCTGAGGAATTTATAAGACATATTTGTTAAGCATGATGAGGATGATTAATTTATAGAGTCAAAGCTCAGAATGATGAAGTTTCCAAAAACTGCGTGGTGATTAATAGATTAAATGTTTAAACTGTTGATGTTGGACTGGCTTACAGGCCATTATCACCAGTCAAAATGTTCTCCTGCTGACAATTCCAATCAGGATGTGAAACCAGCCATATTTTCCATATAAGTTGTAGACTAAGAAGTCCTTCAATATCTTAGACCTTTGTTTCACATTCTGGCAACATGTTCTTGTGGTTTGATTAAGAAGTGCAGAGAGTGATGCTGTCCACATGACATTAATAATAATTCTATTGCTTTTAATCAGCAAATGGAAGTTGAGGAAAACAGTTCAACTCTAATGTAGACTGACCTGGACTCTCTGTGTTTATTCATTTCTGTTTCTTAACTCTTCTGTCTATTGGATGGATGGATGGATGGATGGATGTACCATGTACCATATCCTTCTCTCTCTCTCTCTTTCGCCCTCTCTCTCATCTCTAGGGCTGTGTTGTAATTACTTTTAAAGCTTATATTTCATTTTAATACCACTTACTATTCTACAATATAATTACTCAGTGTGTACTTGCCCTTTGATTTCATTTGCTGAGGGAACAGCCAGCCGACTAACCAACCAACCAGCCAGCACCCCCCTCCTTCTGCAAGCCTTCTACCTGATTTGAGTTGATGCCCGTTCACTTGTTTCTCTGGTTCATTTTCTGGAATCAGAAATCACTATCTGTCCATGTAAAAAATCAATCTCCCATCCTGTTTATAAGCTCCCCTCAGGTAATGGATGGATATTCCACACTGTATGGCATCATGTTCAGCAGTAAAACTGGAGGAAAGTAAAAGGACATTCAGTGTGATTTGTCTTCCAAAGTAGTTGTTATGCATGATGAACCCTGCTTTCCTGGAAATAGCCAGGAAATACCCTGCTGGCTGAGGGGAAGCAGTGAAAGAATTCCTAATTTTTTGCTGTGCTTGCCCAGACAACTTTGCTTTACCTGTTGAACTGAGTGTATCTCCACATGTTTTTTCACTTTTGCACTCCAAGGATTTTCCTCTCCCACTGTAGGAAAGGAGTGAGTGGCTGGGTGGGCATCAGCTAAGAGCTCATGCCGTCTCAGCTCAATTACTTAATAAATTTTAATGAATGAAACTGTAGTACAGAAATGAGATCATTTAATAGAATACTGTAATTATCAACTACATTACACACAGGAAGAACTTAACTTCTGGCAAAAAATATAAAATAACTTAAAATGATCATAAAAATACATCATGACATATGATCAGCGAAAGTAATTGTAAGAACTGCATGTCCTATTTGGACATTTGTGAGGTGAGATAAAAGCAAAGTTTTCAGGTGAAATTTACATTGAAATTTCTTTGCAGTGGAGTATCTGACAAGTTTATTAATGGTTTGAATTTGTGGTTTTTTTTTTTTTTTTTTTGGTCATTTTAACATTATTTAAGTATCTTGCATGCTGCATTTAAAAGTACTTTTTTTTTTTTTTTTGCCAAGAATGCATTACTCAGAAGTACAAATACAAAATATGCAAGAGAAAGCACATGAAATACATTTAATACTGCCAGCTTAAAAAAGAAAAAAAAGGAAAAGAAAAACAGTATAAAGTGCATAAAACATTTTCCTGCAACTGTTTCTTACATAAGTTGGAACAGAACTTCTATTTGTTAATATAGTAGGGTTGGTTGAATGGTAATTACAAAGCTTTTCACTCAGGAATGTATGCATGGCTAGATATCATAAAGAATTTATTCTGAGGTGTTAGAAGTGATTTGAGAATTCCATTAAAAGAAATAGCCTTAATCATCCACAATAACATTATGTTAATTATTAATAGAGCTAATAAGTAGTCTGAAATTGCTCATATAAAATATTAATCAGAAGGATAGATGAATTCATATTATTTGTGACAAGCATACTGCCTCTACTTTCCAATACCTTTATAATATTATTATTTATCTGCTAAAAGAGATGAGAAACATTTCAATACCCTTTGCGAAAAGCTACTTGAATAGATTATCTTCAGAGATCTTGTTTTACTTACAAAATCTATTTATCAGCTATCAGGCAGTATTAAGGGAAAGGCAGCAAGCTGTTGGAAGGATGCAAAAAAGTTCTTTTTATGCTCTAAATTGAGGCTGCAAACAAGCTGACAGACACACACCTTATGATGTTGCATTATCTGAAAAATGAGAAGTGTTCAGCCCTCTGGGCTCAATTCTTCTAATCTGGAAGGTTTTTAGTAAGTCAGGGGAATCAGCGCTTACCAGCTTATATGTGGCTGTCTGTGAAGCACAGGACAAAAGTGTGGTGGCACCTTTAAGTCAGATCTTTCACAATTCTCATATAAATTGTCTCTGATGGAACAAAATCATAAATACCAAGAAATGCAAACTGATTTTATATTTAATTTTTTTGTGAAAGGAAAAATATGTATTGATATCCATATAAGAATTGGAAGGCTTTTCTCATTCTAATGAGATGTAAAAGAATTTGCTTGCTGAAGCTGATACTTAAATATGTCAATAATGTAAGGCAGAAAATTTTTCTGCAGGAATCAAACATATAGCCACATTAGTATTTTAATATGAAAAAAAAAAATATCCTGGTGGCATGCCTGTAACAGTAATTTTTACATGTCTAATTCTGTTTATAAATTATAAATATAGCATACATTAAATTGGAATTAATCCTATGTATTAGACGCTGAGCTATAGTGGTTGTTGTTCCTTTATTACTTAATCCTGCAGAAGTTAAATACAATTGTAATAGTTATTGTGGGCATAATTTAATTGCCACTGAAATTAATAGGAACATTTCAACTGTTTTCAATGGCTTTTGGAACCTGTACTAATCCTGTAACTAAGTATGCCTGTTCTGTATTTGATGAAATTATTTACCTCTACATAGGCATAAAATAAAAGCTAAAGATAGCAGAGGAGTTTTTACTGCTAGAAATTTGCCTTTTTTCAAAATAACTCAGATAAAAAGATAGTAAGGTTGGAAATCAGTGTATTCATAATTTTGCTTACTATGTAGTTCTTTATGAAATAAGAGCAAAACAATAAATATCTTCAAATATACTATTGAAGATCTAAATTTATAAGCTTTTTCACAAAGTCTGTAGTCTTTTAAAACTATCAGCATTGCTGGTCACGTTCCAGACATAAAATAGTGTTGATTTAATAAAACAAAAATCCATAAGACTTGTGTTTAAGCTGAGTTCACAAATGTCAAGAGTATTAACATTGATCACCTTTGATTTACAAAATGTTACAAATAACATGGTATTTTGTTTTTGTGTATTTTTAGATAGATCTGCTCACTGTAATCATGAATAGATAAAGTATGGGGAAAAAAAAAAAATATATATATATATATATGTTGTTCTGGTGGATGTGCCTTGTTAGCACCAGGATGATCATTCTTTTCTGTGACATAAGATCTTGGCTGCCTGCATGGGCTAGGCAATCCCCCAGCCTTTCTTCCCACCATAGAATCACAGAATCATAGAATCACAAAGGACCTGCAAGATCACCTAGTCCAACCACCCTCCCATTACCATTGCTACCACAAGCCTCTAAACCATATCTCATAGCTCCTCATCCAGATGCCTCTTGAACACTTCCAGGAACGCCAACTCCACCACCTCCCTGGGCAGGCCATTCCAGTGCCTGAACATTCTTTGAGAGAAAAAGTTCTTCCTTATGTCCGCGTGGCGTGGTCACCTGGAAAAACTTGATACTCAGTTTAACTGGCTGGAGCCCTGCTGTTGCAGTAAAACCTGGCATGCCCCTGTTTGGAAATGAAAAATGAAAAGACATTGTAGGGTGACAGCCTGGAGTCTGACAACTGCCCTCTTGGCTCACAATCTGAGTGATCCATCGCGGCATCATGCTTTCTGTGACCCTGCATGGACTTACACAGCGAGGGACACAAATTGAGGTGCAGTGGTTGGGATCTGGCAAAGAACCACATGAAAGGAGCTGAACAAATACCTGGAAGTCAGAAGAAATGGAACAGTCACTTCTTATCCCCTTCTTCTGTTTTTCTATGTTTTTATCTACATGCATATTTCTAAATAAAGGACATCAAATTTGACATGAATAATTCATGATAGGTGATCTGGATGCCAACATATTTACATTGTAAGTAATGACTGAAAAATAAGAATGAATTTCTACAGCTGTTACCTGTGTGTTGTGTGTGTCTAATCAAATTCCATAATTAGAGAAAAATTGGAATAATTATGTAAAACACACTGAGAAAAATGAGGGTAAAAATGAAAAGAAATCTCAGTAGCAACAAAACATCTCAGTTAGGATTAAAAAAGTAGCTGTCAAGCCACTCGCATGTAGCTGGTGCAGCATTGTGAATGTTGTGTCAGCTTTAAGATAGTACTGAAAGATAGAAACATGAAGAAAAGTTTTCTAGTACTGCAAGAGTGAAAATCTTTATCTCTAAGGGAAGAGGCAGTAATTCAGACTAATAACAAAATGGTCACTCGATAGACTTTAGAGTACCATTGCCAACAATTAGCAGAAAAGAGGCTAGTTGACTCTGCCTTTCATGAGAAATGTCAATTCCATCCCTGACTGGCCTGCTGAATTTTTAGAAGAGTTTGAATTTTGCAACTGAGCAGAAAAAAAAACTGGTACACTCGGGCTCTGTAGCCACCATGGTGACATCTGAACACCTTTTCCTTATGCGTTTTCATTATATGGAGAGAAGAAATGTGCCTCTGGTGCCTTTGTAGTACATCTGAAGAAGTGTGCCTACAACAAAGCAGAACATTTTCTATACAATACTACATCAATTAGACTATTTATACTTACCAGGAGATAGTCTAACAGCCTTTAACTGAATACAAATGCAGAATAAAATCTTGATATTTTCATGAAGTCTTTTTGTGTTGGCGCTATCCTAACACTAAATTAAAAACAGTAGATTTGCAGAAATCTTCAAGGTACATTTTAAAAATATGTACTCAAAAGTTATCAACTCTGCAATAACATTGGTCCAATGCAATTATACTTTTTTCAGATGGCAAAAAGATTAACTTCATTTTGAGTTTGCAGAATGCAGTCTGTGAAAAATGTTATGCATTACCTTGTAAACATCCAACATGAATTTCAGAAACCCAGGCTAGCTGATGAAGAGAGCAGCTATGGTTGGAATAAAAGTTGAGAGAGGAAGTCCCAGACCTGTCCCAGTCCAAGAGACAATTGACTGAGGAATGGTTCCTGGGAAATGCAATATAAACACTGAATGAATGAGAATTCTCCTATACTAAATGGATTGTCTTTAATATGATCTATAGTTGTCTAGGGCAATTGTTTCATATGCAAGTCTTATGCCAGAATTGTTCTCTTATTAATTCTTTGGTCTTCCTATGAACATTAGATTTACATAGATAGAGTGGAAAGGTCAAAGAAGTGAAATGTTTCTAAGGCTGAGACTTTGTAATATGTCCAAGAGAATTTTCACATCCATATGTCATTCTTCAACGTGATTGATGTCCTTACTTTTGGAGTTTTTGGCCACTTAAAATGAGTATTTGTAATAGCTGAAAATCAGCCATCATGTAGCTGATGAACGTAGCTACCAGATTTCATCTTCTGGTTCCAGGCTGGCTGTGGATTTTCCTGGAACTTCAATAGCTGTACTGTTTTTATGCTTTCTTATTTTTTCTCACTGTATTTGTTAGCTTCCAGATGAATCTTTCCTATCTACTATTTTTCCCAGGTTGCTCTGCAGCCCACACCATATGTCTAGACTTTAGGAAAGATGGGGGTTTGAACAATTTAAAAATGCTTCAGATGTATGTAATCTCTTTAGACTTAATTCTGAGAACGTAGATAGTTCTCTGAAGAAATCTGCAGACTATCTGGATGGTTATCAATTGCAAATTACATCCCAAGAGTTGAAGAAATTCTGCCAAGTTGGAAACATATCCCCTCTACACTCAAAAAAAACCCATACCTTTAATAAGGATATCTCATTTGACATTAATAGGGAATACCCTAAGCATCAGACTACAGGAATGTTTGCATATTACCCCTCTGGCCACAAAGAATATTTGTATAGTGTACAGAAAGTAGAATAGCTCTGACAGGTATCAGTGGGAGAGATCCTATAAATATTCTGATTCCATATGAATATTCTGGATTGTAAGGTTAGACTGTTATTTTGGAATTTGAAGCCTTTAGTTCCTAAACCTTCTATTTGGGATAAAAATGTCCTGAAAAATAGACAGGATTTGATATTGCAAGACAGTGCTCTAACCAGTTGATAGGCATTAGTTCCCCTTAGTTTAGCTTTCTACACCCAGATGCCCTTAATAATGAGACGTGGAACTTTTAAAATTCAAAACATTTTATTTTTAAAATTTTAAACTTTGTTGTTGTTATTATTGTTGTTGTTGTAAAAGCAGAAGTATTAATAACAACAAAGCATTTGGGCTACCTTAGGTAATGGAAGTTATTTTCTGTAATCTGATAGTATAAGAAAAAGGAATCAATTTTTGTTACATTTCCAAGTCTGTGGCTCCAACGGCTAGCACTGCTAGTAATAAATCTTTTCTCTTTTCATAACTTTAATAAGTTGGTGTTTTAATATTCTATCTTGATAACTATTTATCCTGTTTACAGGATATATAGTTATCACCCTCCTCTGTACTACACAAGCCACAGGCCTGACTACTTAATTAATTAATTATTCCTATCTGACTCTTTGCATAACTTAATTAATTTTCTGCTAGCTTAATTAATCCATTCTTCAGTAGCTTGTCTGCTGATCAGATTAATTGCTGAGCTAATTTTGAGTCACTTTACCTACTGGTCTGATTTTCCTCTATTAAAAGTATTCTTAATTCATTTCTTAACCATGTAATTTGTGTAATTCATTTCTAAATGATTTCCCTGCTTCTCTGAGTTTTAACCCACCATGCTGAACTTTAAACTCACTGGAATGTATAACACATCTATATATAGCTCTATGCACCCTATGCAGAATTTAGAAGCAGAGAAAAAAATACTGTAAGGAGAACCTGGGTGGTGAAGAACCTTTTACTTTGCCAGCAATCAAGAGAAATGCCCATATAGACTTAGCAGTCCTTGTACAAACACACTCTCCATCACTGTCCAACAACTGCGGGCTGTATAGACTGAGATGTCAGCCTAGGTCTGAGTTTTGAGTGAACCACTGCTTGTCTAGTTTACCCTCAGTGCTAAGGTAGGATCAAGTTTACTTCGTTAAATAGCAACATATCCCATTTGTTTTTAAAAGCAGAGAGTAAGAAAAATCTGTAATATTTCTACAAAGCCTGTCTTCGTAATACAGCAGCACTGCATTTTGACATCTTTCTTTAATATCCAACCTACATTTTCTGCAAATTAGGTTGACAACTTCTTGTTTTTTTCCATATTGGCAGTAGAGCAAACATGATTATCATCCTCTTTCTGCTGGCATTTTACATGGCATACTGCTTTTGGTATTCACATTCAGCTGTCTCTTTTCTAAGACTAAAGGACTGCAATAGCTTTAATCTTTCTTCACAGGCATAATTTCTAATCTTTTAGCATTCTTTCTTACTTCTTTCGGATCCTTTCCAGCTTTCTGTTATCATTCATAGCATTTGTTCTGTAAACTTTGTTACCCCAGCCAAGGCCTCACCAATACTAAATATATAATAGAACAACTCCTTTCAGAATGAAAGTGATCCTTTTCAAAAATGCATCATACTACCACGTTTATTTCATGATCCAGTATAATCCCCTGAATGTACTATGCCAAGCAAATTATTTCACGTTTTTTGTTCCCTTTTGTGCATCCTCCATCAGTATTTGTTAATAACACATTGATAAAGTTTTTCCGCTGCTTGCCTTTACTGGATTTTGTATGACTTCAAACAACCTCTTCAGCTTGTTGCAGAATTTTGATCATATTCTCTAGATTTCTTGCACTCTACCCCAGCAGATTTTATAGCCCTCTTCCTCTTTCATGGTGCAAGTCATTAAGGAAAATACTAATGCATCAAAAAAAGGCCTGTATGGGATGTCACGTGCAATGAACTCAGAGGTCAGTGACAAAGAATTTAAAAAAATATTCTTTGACAATCAATTTCAAACCTACACCTACTTCTTATTTTTTTAAGAAGAATATTACACAGAATTTATTAGAGGTCTAAATTTATTATATATACTTCTTTTCTCTTTATCAGCTTTGGTAGTTAATTTGGTCCAAGGAAAAAAACAGATCTATCAACAGGATATTTTTTTACAACTCCTGTTTGTTTTATATATAAATATATATATAAATATATATATATATATTCAAGTTATTTGTACACTCATTCCATTTTAGTGTTTTCCAAAAACTTTTCCACATAGTTTTTTGGATTGCTTAGATTCTCCTCCCAACCCACTACATGATTTTTGAAAGAAAAATGCTACGGGTTGCCTTCTCTCAAATTCCCCTTCCATATGTTCATTTTGGCTAGTTTCTTTAATACTTTAGGGTAAAAGCTGCAAAACCAGTTTACATTTGCAGAGAAACATGGACTCAATGTAATTTATAAAGCAAGAGGCATCCAAAAGTCATCTTGTTCAAATGCCTACTGAACAGAGATCCAAATTGTTCAGGCCTTTCTTATGGTCTTGTCCAGCCAAGGTTTGATTATCTGCAAAGGCAGCATGTTCTGGTATTGGATCACTCTCATATTGACAAAGTTTTTCTAAAATCTGATGGCATTTTCCATGTTGGAGTATGTATAGAATGCTTCTTATCCTTTTATTATGGACTTGTTAAAAATCTGGCTTACTCATTTCTACATTCCCATGAGCTAACTATAGATAGCAATAAAGTCTTCTGTCTTTGACTCTCCTCCAGGCTAAACAGGACCAGCTCTTTCAAATTCTCCTCATGTGCTACGTGCTTCAGTGGCCATCACTGAATTCACCGAATATGTCAAAGTCTTTCTTGTAGTGAGGAGCCCCAAACTGGGCACAGTGCTGGTGCCACAGCACTGAGTGGAGGTGAATAATCAAATAATCACTTAATCACTTGCCTCAAACTGCTGGCTGCATTTTTTTTTCTTTTTTTTTTTTTTTTTTCCCTAAGACAGATCTGCACGCGATTAACTTTTTTAGCCTTAGGGTCATACTGCTCTATTTTTGCTTTGATCCTGCTCTTCCCTTTGATAATATTTAGTTACCTGGATAAAAATGATCTTTTCATATTTTTCCTCACAGTATTTCATCAATAACATTCTGTAAAGTGGAGCTGCTTGTGTCTTATTAACATTATTTAGAAGTAAGGTGTAATCAACTGCTCTATCTACCATTGACCACTACGGTCCCACTCTCAAATTCCATTTCCAATTCAAAAATCTATAAGTAATAAACTTTGGTGCCCCAAAAACAAGCATGTTCATAACCCAGAAGAGAACAGAAAGAGGAAGTTACTTGGCTCTAAAGACATAATTTAAGTATTCTTCATGCCTATTCAAGTCCTAAGCACCAAGGTATGGGGAATGCTGAGGACTCTGTCTGGTGAGTTCCAAGATTTTAAGATTTTGCTTTCCTTAATAGATTTTTTTCTCCCAAATGGATGACTGCGTTAGTTATTGACTTCTAATTTTAAAAGTACCTAATTAATTGTTTTATTCATCCATTTCCTAATTAGCTTGCCAATTGATCTTGACACATTCTGAAATGTCAAATGTATTATATATCTTATCACAATCTTATCCTTGATTTGCATCTAATAAGGAGCTATTATGTATCTCTTCTGAGTACCTCTTATCTTCAGCAGGCCTATTTGATTTCACCTTTTTTTCTTTCACCTTTTTTTTTTCAGTTCTGCAAATGTAACTTTTCCCTCTTTATTGTTCTACCAGGTAATATTTGCTAAAATTCTGTCCATTACCTTTTTTTCCCATGCACCATTTTTAACTACTGTCATGTCCTGATTAGCATCTCTCTAGGTCTAATAAATTTAGTGTATAGGACTGACTCTCACTGAACAAGAGTAATCCTTTCTTACTCAGTCTCATGTGCTACTTGATAGAAACTTTCAAACAATCTCCTCGTTGTTTTTCAGTTTTTTTTCTGTTTTTCAGTTTTCCAGGTCTGTTAACACTGAAAATATTTTAATGCTCAAGCACCATCACTGAAACCAAACTATACTGATCATTTCAGAAGAACTTCTCTGGTTCTCTTTTGTTAAACATGAAAAAAAAAAACAACAGTGGGATTCCTCTAGAAGTGTTGCCTTTTTTATTCAAGTAAATAAGGATCACAGAATCAAAGAATGGTTTGAGATGGAAGGGACCTTCAAGTATATAGTTCAACTTGCCTGTCATGGGCAGGGACATCTCTCACTAGATCAGGATTCCCTTAATTCCATCCAACCTGGCCTTCAACAGTCCCAGGGAGGGTGACAGAATCTTGCCTTGTTGATAAAAAACATTTCAGTATGCAGATTATTACCACAGCAACACTTTCTTATCTGTTTTAAGGACAATTTGTGTTCAAGAAGTCCCAGTTTTTTGGATATTTATTCTATCATGTGACAGGTTGTGCCTGGGATGTTGAAATCTGTTTTCTGCTGGGTGCTACCATCTCTTATTTGCTTACTTGTCTTTAACTGTCCAGTGTATTTTTCTTTGTTCTATAGTTAGGTAACTTTTGAGACTCAGGTAATCTTTTACTTCCATTTCTGTGTAGTACACTAAGACATTGTGGAATATGACTTGATTTATCAGTGCTGTGCAATGCAAGACGTAAGTAAGAATGACTGGTTTGCTCATTTCTCTCAAGAGTATGGATGATGTGCATATTGTACCATATGTCATAGCAAATAAATTTTGAAAATGCATCCAGCAAGGCAACAAAAAAATATTTGTTCATGTTTTCAGATGAGGACATTAGACCTCAGGCTCTTTTTCATATGAATTTTTAGACCATTTTGATGTAATTATTTTCAGCAAATATAAGTTCTGCATGTGCTAATGTCTTTCAAAATTTGATATTACCATATATAATTCTTTCTATTTTAAAATAAAGGTAGCCATGGAAATTCTATAATAATGAAGTTACTTTTCCTTAAAATGCAGTTCCTTTGCTGGATTAATGATCAATGCTTTTTTTCTATCCCTGTAACAACAAAAAAAATACAGAGGCCTAATTTTCTTTCCTATTAAATTTCTAAGTGAAGGAACAGATTTCTGTTTTTATCAAGCAGAATACATTTCAGGTGCCTTTGTGGAAAATGCTTGAGTTCTTTTGTTGACTACAAGGCCTCACACAGTCCTTTTCATTCTGTACTTCCATTCGGCTCCTGTAATGAATTGCAACTGGGCAGATATCATGTGTTGCCCATATATTTGATTTGCAGGATCAAAGCTTGATGAGAGATGGGGGGGAACAATTCTTCTATCTGATAGCAATTGGCAGTATTCCTCATGTTAGTCATATGCCTTTTGGGGTGGGTCTTTGGAAATTGTTGGGGAGGAATACCAGGCAGAGAAAGACTAGAACAGATAAAATGACGGTGGCAGAGGCACTGGGGTATGAGAGCACATGTTCCAATCATAGAATTCTATTAAATGAAGGGAAAAAAATGTACAAAAAAAAAAATAAAAATCTAAAAGCCGGTCCTCCTACCCCCTATAATTTTTTACAATTATCTGTGGAATGGTTTATTTAGTGCAGAGACATTTAGATGTTTTATTCTATGTTAAATTATCTCCAGAGTAATAACTAGAACTTCCAAATGATTTTTCCAAATGATTTTAAGTAGCATACCTCATAAACACAAGAACTGAACAGGAAGAAGCTACAAATGTTTTACATTAAAATGGTATCTCAAGAAGTTTGTTTGCTATAATCAGAGACAAATGTGCTGGTTTAACTCCACAGGTTTGAATTCTGTGGAGCAGCTGAACAGAGACACAGATTAATTTCCTTTTTCTGTGTTCTGTAACTGTGTTTGTATTTTTATGTCAAAACAGAGAATGGAAATTACAAGCAGTGGATGCTGAGTTTCTCTTTTCAGAAAAAGCAACATTTGTAACATATATAAACAATGAAATTTTTCTGAGCTACTTTTATCTAATTACCTGTTGAGACTGAGGTGCACAGCTGGCAAAGGTTATAAATTAATGATGATTACTGTGCAAGCAGTTCTATGAGAAATCATTCATTGCTTTAAGAACATAGTCATATCAACAGAGATAAAGCAAAAAGATTTGAATAGATTAGAAACACAAAAATATAGTTGAAATCATAAGAAAAATCAAGATAACCATAAGAGACCAATTGATTATTAATACATTAAGTGCAATGTCATGCACCTGTGTTGAGGCAACCAACATTACCAGTACAAACAGGGGGGATGAAAAGACTGAGAGAAGCCCAGCTGAAAGAGACCTGGGGGTACTGGTGGGTAGGAAGCTGGACATGAGCCAGCCATGTGTCCTCACAGCCCAGAAAGCCAACCGTATCCTGGGCTGCATCAAAAGAAGCATGGCCAGCAGGTGAGGGAGGTGATCCTGCCCTTCTGCTCTGTACTGTGAGATGTTATGTAATGTGTTCAGCTGTGGAGTCCTCAGTAGAGGAAAAATGAGAACCTGTTGGAGTGTATCTAGAGGAGGACCACAGAAAAGATCCTTGGAATGGAACACCTCTGCTATGAGGACAGGCTGAGAGAGCTGGGGCTGTTCAGCCTGGAGAAGAGAAGGCTGTGAGGTAACCTGATAGTGGCCTTTTAGTATCTAAAGGAGAAATATAGGAAAGAAAGGAACAGATAAAATAAGGGGAAATGGCATCAGGCACAGGGAGGGTAGATTTAGGTTTGATATAAAGAAAAAATCTTTTACAATGAGGTTGGTGAGGCACTGGAACCGGTTACCTAGTGCTGTTGTTGGTGTCCTGTCCTTGGAGGCTTTCAAGATGAGGCTGGATAAGGCCCTGGGCAACCTGATGTAGCTGTGGTGTCCCTGTTCATTGCAGGGGAGTTGGACTAAATGGCCCTCAAAGGTTCCCTCCAACTCTAAGGATTTTATAGTCCTACGATTCTAAATTAACCACTGTAAAAAAAAAAAACAAACAGATAAGATGCCAAATAACTTCCCTGACACCAGTCTTGCAGCAATGGAATTACTATATATTATACCTTGACTCTGACATAAAAATTTAGAATAATAATTCTTAATATTACTACAGAATCTAGAAACTTCAGAAAAGTTACTAGTGATGACGTTCTCTCCAGCCAATATTTATTATCTAATCAAAGCTAGGAATAGGCATGGACTTTCTGTCCAACTCATAAAGCAATGGATAGACATAGCAATCTCCAGAGTTTGGATATCTCTTCCTGTCTTCAAATTCAACTTCAGGATGATCTGCAAATGATGAGTTTAGGATTGATGTTTATATTTTAGACAAATTAAATTAAGAAAGAATAATCTCACTCTAGTAGAATATGTGATCAGAGTGATAATCTAATCCTTAAGTGTTTGTAATCTAAATGAACAAGATGAAGAACTAATGAAAGAAGGAAATGTTACACTCCCTGTACGCTAATTAGCAGCTGATTGAAAGCCAGAATTTTGCCCTGATGTGGCAGGTATTATTATGACTGTGCAACTACAGTCAAACTGCTGACACTAAGACTGTGAAGAGATCTTAAACTTGCATTTCTCTATCACAAAACATGGTTAGGAACACACTTGAACAACACCCTGCTGTCATATAAGGATTATTACTAATATGCGTATGCATTTATTGAGTGAAAGAGAATGTCGTGAGCTAAATAGAGTAGTTAAGAAATTGACTTTCAATCTTTATTTTGCCATTTTACAGAGAGAGTGGTGAGGTACTGGAACAGGCTGCCCAGGGAGGTTGTGGATGCCCCGTCCCTGGAGGTGTTCAAAGCCAGATTGGATGGGGCCCTGGGCAGTCTGGTCTAGCATTAGGTGGAATGGTGGTGGCCCTGCATGTGGCAGGGGGGTTGGAGATTCATGATCCTTGAGGTCCCTTCCAACCCTGGCAATTCTGTGATTCTGTGATTCTGTGATTTCACGTTAAATGGGTTAAAGGGGTTTCAAAAGGGCTGTTTAGAGAGGGAAAGCATACCCTCATTTACTGATGCTAGTCACAATCTTAAGAAGGGAATTATCAAAAAAGATAGCTGTAGACAATGTCATTATCTACACATGAGAATGGGGACATAACACCTCAGATACGAAAGGACATTGTTAAGATGTGTATAATGCATCTTAGGTTGGAGATCTTTGCTATGTTACATTCTACCTGACTCCTTACTTAACAACTACTTTCAAGGGCTGAGAGAGAAAATAACCCTAGGGCCTTGTGTTATCAGTACTCCTGCCATCTGATTTAAAGCTGTCCTGGTTTATGTCAGTGGGTCATTACTGTTCCTGCAGAGTGGAAGGCCCTAAGTAGGTGCAAGTGATGCCATGTTACAATGTGCTCCTCTGGCAGGTAGTATAAATCAGCATAGCTCCACTGATTTTAAAAACTTCTATAGCATTGGGTATGGTATTAAGTGAAATTAAACTACCAAGCCTAAAGGCTAAACCCATTACATCTTAGCACAGGCCGCACTAGAGCTGAGCGCTTATAATGAGTAAGTACATGAGGATTTTTTCCAGGATGGAGGCAAAAAGGGGCTACTCACAGTGTGACCAGGCAGTGATTTCTTTCTGCAGCAGCTGAATGATACAGTATGTTAGAAGAAATATGCAGCTGTTCAATTTCTGATGATTTTATATAATTTTAGAATGGGATGATTAAAGTATTATGCTTAGGACAATCATTACTATACTTCCTGTGGATTCTTACATTAAGGATGATTTTTTCCTTTCTGATAGAGAGGTTCAAGTTGTTAGAAACACAGGTGTGGGTTGGTTGCTTTTTTTTTTGTTTTTGTTTTTTGTATGTCTTACAGCACAGTTTCAGAACTTACAGACTGTTAGTAAATCAGTATTTCTTACTATCTGTTTATTGTTCAAATGTCTTTCAGGTCATGGTAACATTGCATATTTATAAGATCTTGGAATGTTTAATAGGGTATTGATATTTATGCAACAAGGATTATTTCCTCTTGGGGAAGGCACAGCATATTGTAGTAACAGACATTTTGGTCTTTTTTATTGTCACTCTGTGATTCTTTCTTCTCTCCCTCCACTTATCTATGCTTCTTAATGTCCCTGTCCTGGCACCAAGGACCACAGTCCCTAAGGGGAGTTTCTGCCTCGGGACACCAGTAAGACATAAGTACCTATGACCAGAATCCAACAGTTTGTGATCTGTTCTACAGGAGTTAAAAATGCAGATACCTTTGGCTTATGCACTGCAATTTATAGAATTGTGAAATCTTTTGAGATAGAAGGAATCCCTAAAGGTCATCTAGTTCATCACCCCTGCAATGAACAGGCACATCTGCAGGTAGAACGTGTTGCTCGGAGCCTTATCCAGCCTGATCATGAATGTCTTCAAGGATGAGGCAACCACCACTTTTCTGGGAAACCTGTGCCTGCACTTCACCACCCTTACTGTAAAAAAAACTTCTTCCTTACATCCAATCTAAATCACCCCTTCTTTATTTTGAAACCATTTCCCCTTGTCCTGTCACAGTAGACCCTGATAAAGGGTCATCTAGTCCAACTCTCCTGCAATGAACAGGGACATCTCCAGCTAGATCACGTTGCTCAGAGCTTGATCCAGCCTGATCTTGCATGCCTCCAAGGACGGGGCATACACTGCCTGTGGGCAATATGTTCCATGCCTTACCACCCTTATTGTAAATAACTTATCCCTTATATCCAACCTAAATTTCCTCTCTTTTAGTTTGAAACCATTTCTGCTTGTCTTGTCACAGTAACCCCTGATAAAGAGTCTGTCCCCTTCTTTCCTGTAGCTCCCCTTTAGATACTGAAAGGCTGCTATTAGTTCTCCCTGCAGCCTTCTCTTCTCCAGGCTGCACAGCCCCAGCTCTTTCAGCCTGTCCTCACTGGGGAAATGTTCCATCTCTTGGATCATTTTTGTGGCCTTCCTCTGGATGCACTCCAAAAGGTCCTCATCTTTCCTGTACCGAGGACTCCACAACTGGACGCATTATTCCACATGACATCTCACTAGCACAGAGTAGAGGGACAGGATCACCTCCCTCAGTCTACTGGCCTAAAGTTCTGCTCAGTCTAAAGTTTGCTCTTCCAAAGTTCAGGATCCTGACCCCATTCTTTGCCAGGCCCACATTCCTCAAGGTCTCAAAATCAACCAGGGCATAGACACTGCAGCCCAGGCTGCCGCCAAACTTAACGCCTTTCATAATCTCCACTGCATTGACGAGCAGCAGGTCCAGCAGTTCTTCATCCCTGGTCGGTCTGTCCAATATCTATGCCATCAATTGTATTATATCTAATTCAGTGGAGTCAGTGCACTTTATTTTTGGAGTCATTGAACCTTACTGCCAGAAATAAGGAAGGTTTACTTGGCAAAAAGTAAATCTCCAATGGCTCTGTTCTCCAGGATGTTTTCCAGAGTGTGTTTTGACCATATCTTTTATCAAGGGTAATGTGGATCTTCCTCTGTCTCAGTGTCTCAGCTCCTCTGTAGGACTAAAAATCATTATCCAGCTCTTCTTACAGATGGACAAGTACTTCTGGACTATGCACAGCATACTGACTTTGTTTTTGACACATTAATCTTCAAGATTTTTTTTCTTCTTATATTCCTTAAATATTTTCAATGCTATAATATTATTTAAATTTTATTGTTATGTAGGTGGGTGCTTGAAAGTACTGCCTCCTATTTTATTCTGCTGGCTTGTGATTTCAGTAGTGGATGTTGGTGGTATGATAGTAGAGTTTGAAACTTCCCACCAATATTCCATTATATTTTGTTTCCATGTGACAAATGGTAGGAGAGGGGCAGTCTGACAAAATGGTATTTACATGGAAATATGGATTAATCAAAGGTGTTGTGAGAATCTGTCTTTTTTTGTTGTTGTTGTTGCTGTTGGTTTTTTTTTGCTCCAAGCTTGCTTCCTGAGGTATTTCTTGTGATAAGATTCTAACTGATTTATTGAGGAGGCAAGTGATGGGTGCTACCCATGTGACAATCAAAATCATTTTGGGGACATTTGAAAGCATCTTTCTCCAGAGCTGCTTGCCTCCAGAAGAGAGTGCTCAGGAGTGTTTACTGGTGGAAGATCTGGCCTGTGACTAAATAGCTCCATCTTGGTATGGGAGAATTGCAGAATGAGACCATTATGTCCTGTGAAAAACAGGATGCAGGTGGGCATCCCTGTTCCCTCTTATCTGCTGGCAAGGCCCAGAAGATGGGAACGAAGGAGTTTCTGCTGAGATCCCAGAGCCAGAAGCTGCCACTCCAAGGAGAGCTGACTCAACCATCTTGGATTTGAGCTGTCACTCCAAAGACAGCTGACTCAACCACTGTGGACTTATAAATAAGTTGGTACTATCATTGAAAAGTCGCCATCATCACTGTGGTCATCATCAAAGGAACAGCAATGCCCGACGACTCACCACTACTGAAGATCAGTGACTGAACTATGAACCATGCTGGATGGTGATGACTGTCTCCCTCTTGCTGCCTACGTAGATTCCTTGCTTCTTTCCTATCTTTTCTATCGCCTTTCTTACATTCCCCATTACCCTAATTCATAATAGCGTCCGTCCTCCCCTTCCCCATCTTCCTGATTAAGATTTGAAATAAACTGGTTGGACCAACATTTGAACCATTGTTTCTTAATCTCACGCTGGATATACATGTAAGAAAGAACCTCCTCTCCCTCCCACAAATTGGAGCAAGACATGTGTCATTGAATTCTCCCATGCGGAAAAAAAATTACACTTGCTGACGTTCATCTATGCTTACTAAACATTTCTGGAGACCAAACAGTGGATGTGAGTGCAGTGAGGAGGCGAATGGTGTGTTTCAGCAGTGGTGACAGTGGCCAGAAAGACAAGCCACATTCTGGATGGCCATGAAGACTTATTTGAGCATGGTATACAGGTTCTTGTTCATCACTGGTAAAAATGCATAGCTAATGGTGGTGACTAAGTTGAAAACTAGTGTTCTGTAGCTGAGAATTTATCATTTATCAAATAGTGTTGTTGTGTTCTTGGTAGTTATTGTCATTTCCATGGAAATAAATAGGAGGCATTATTTTCAGAAAAATCTAAGTAGTTGTAAAGAATCAATAGTAAAACAACAACCCTGACTTGAGTAGGAAGTCTACAGTTGGATTCAGGAGAGAGCGTTCAATGCTATTTCTGCTATAAAAAGTATGTTTTTCAAGAGCAAGGCTTGAAGATTATGTTTGTGGAATGTACATGGAATAGAAAATAATTAGGAGATCTTTAGGCATTACACTAAAATAACTTCAGCATATTACATTTAGGCCAAGTAGGCAGATGCTGATTTCTGTGAGCATCTGTAGCTGTAGTCATCTCTATACAGATCCAGATTCCTTTAGAGAAACTGTTCTCTCTTATTAATATAGCAAATATTTTCCTTGAGGAAAGTATCACAGCAGAGTGATATGAAAACCTAAATTCAATTCAGAGGTAAAACCATCAAATACTGAAAAAGCACATTTCTAAACAGTGTGTATAAAATCCATGTTAAATCAGTGAACAAGATCTAATAAATGCACCAATCTCATTAAACTGACTGAATTTATATTAATTTAAAGTAATGATCTTAGTGATATGTTCATGTGTAGATCGAATATTTAGTCCAAACCTAAAATAAATATGATTTACACTCCTCTTAAAAGTTCATTCTGTTCACCAGAGGACTGCAGACTACTCAGTGGATAATCGTATTCCAGGGGTTCTCAGATCCCAGAAAGATAAATATGTATTTTAGTCAATTATAGACCAGTATACAAAGTAAATACTAATATCAAAAAGACAAATACCAGTAGAAATGCAAATATTTCCTTTTGGTTATCAGAGATGATTTTGTTTAAGAAACAATTCATGTTAAAACTGATGCTAGTTTGCTAGTTAATGAAAAGCTTTTTTTTTTTTTTTTTTTTTTTTAGTTCATCCTGTTATTAGAAAGTAATTTCTAACTTTTTGTGGATTTATTCATAATAAATTTTATAATATTAAAACTTGCCTACAGTATGCAAGAGGAATAATTTGAGAACTAGAGGCAAGAAACAATTTTCTTTTTATTAAAAAGAGCAACAATGAATTTTTGGAAGAATAATAAGTATTTCTGAAATGAAAATAGTTTTTATAGCATTTTAAGTAATATTTAGCATGAGGTACATTTTGCTCTGTAGCCAGGAAAAACTATATTCACTTTCTTTTCTCACTCTTACTCTTCAACATGTGCTTTTCCATTATATACAAACATAAATATATTAGTTTAATGATTCATAGAATCAAATAATTGTTTGAGTTGGACGAGAACGCTAAAGGTCATCTAGTCCAACTCTCCTGCAATGAAAAGGGACAGCTACAGCTAGATCACGTTACTCAAAGCTTGATCCAGCCTGATCTTGCATGCCTTATTGTAAATAACTTATCCCTTATATCCAACCTAAATTTCCTCTCTTTTAGTTTGAAACCATTTCTGCTTGTCTTGTCACAGTAACCCCTGATAAAGAGTCTGTCCCCTTCTTTCCTGTAGCTCCCCTTTAGATACTGAAAGGCCGCTATTAGTTCTCCCTGCAGCCTTCTCTTCTCCAGGCTGCACAGCCCCAGCTCTTTCAGCCTGTCCTCACTGGGGAAATGTTCCATCTCTTGGATCATTTTTGTGGCCTTCCTCTGGATGCACTCCAAAAGGTCCTCATCTTTCCTGTACCGAAGACTCCACAACTGGATGCATTATTCCACATGACATCTCACCAGCACAGAGTAGAGGGACACCTCCCTCAGTCTGCTGGCTATGCTTCTTTTGATGCAGCGCAGGACACAGCTGGCTTTCTGGGCTGTGATGATATATTGCTGGCTCATGGCTATTCTTGTCATCCACCAATATCCTCAAGTCCTTTACGACAGGGCTGCGTTTAATCCTTTTTCTCTCAACTTGTATTGATAGCAGGGAGTTGCCATGACCAAGGTGCAAGACCTTGTGCTGGGATTTGCTAAATCTCGTGAGATTCACCTGTGCCCACTGCTCAAGTCTCTCTGTCTCTGGATAGCATCCCATCCCTCAGATGTTTTGATACACAGCTTGTTGTCATTCACAAACTTGCTGAGGATGCACTCAATCCCACTGTGAATGCCATTGATGAACATGTTAAATAGCACCATTCATGGTACTGACTGCTGTGGAACACCACTTGTCACTGACCTTCATCCAGATATTGAGCCATCACTTTCTGGATATGTTCTCATAACCTGTTACTTGTGCATTGAACAGTCTACCCATCAAATCCATAACCTTCCAATTTGGAGAGAAGGATGTTATGGGGGATCATGTCAGAGGCCTTACTGAAGTCCAGATAGATGGCATCAATGTCTTTTTTTATTCACTGACACAGTTACATTATCAAAAAAAAACCAACAAGGTTGGTCAGGCAGGACATGCCCTTGGTGAAGCCATTCTGGTCATCCTATATCACCTCCCTCTTTTCCATGTGCCTTAGTATAGCTTTCAAGAGGATCTATTCTATGATCTGCCCTGGCACTCATGTGAGGCTGACAGGTCAGTAGTTCCCTGGATCCTTTCTACCCTTCTTAAAAATGTATGTGACATTGCCTTTTTTTCTAGTTACCAGGGACTTCACCTGACCTTCATGACTTTTCAATAGTGTCTTGGTGACTATGCCAGCCAATTCCTTCAGGACTCTGGGATGCATCTCATCAGGACCCATGGACTTGAGGACGTTCATTTTCCTCAGGTGGTTTGTGAACCTGATTTTCTCTTACAGTAGGAGGAGCATCACTCCCCCAGTTCTCACCTTCTGAGACATCTGCTTGAGGGCTGTGTGTAGGGCAGTCACTAGCAAAGACAGAGGCAAAGTTGAGTATCTCAGCCTTCTCCTCTCTATTGTTACTAGCCTGCTGGTATTGCTCCCCGGGGTGGTACACTCTCATGGACTTTCCTCTTCTGGTTGATGTTCCTTTTTACTTTCAAGCGGTTAAAGCCTGTTGCTTTTTCTTTTTTTTAATGCTGCATTTCAAGGCTGCAGTTGATCCTGTAGGTCTTATAGATCTACACTGGCAAAGCTCCTGCTTACCAATGAAGAGAAAGTTTATATGTTTTATTTCCATACAGTTAAGGTCATGAAACAACATGCAGAGCATGGGCACACTGTGAAAAATGAACAAACAGAAGCATATGGTTCTGTTATTAAGCACTGCAGTCAGTTGTCTTAGTATCTCATCTGGTTTTTAAATACTGAAAGATAAAGGTGTTGATGAGATCAGAGACAGGTAAATTCATGTGCACCAACAGAGGAAGTGTGAAAGAGGTAAAGTATTCTTTTACTGGGAGCTGTATTGAGTTAACCTCCGTACAGTGGGGAACAGCAAGAACAAGCGTGAGAGAACATGTGGGTCAAGATAAGGTTAGGTAACTCAACTACCAATTACTGTAGTGTTGTGAGGAAAACAAACTTGAATAAGGGTATTTAACTTAGGGAATATAACTTATTTTATTGCCAATTAGCCTAAATATTTAGTTACTGATTTGGGTACTGGCAAATAAAAAAAGAAATTAAATATTTAAAACACTTAAGCAAAAACACTTTCCCTATCTGGTTTCAACTTCACTTTGGACTTCTCTCTTTCCCCTTCCTTATCTCCAGTTTACTCCTACTCCCAGACACCTTCTGTACTCCCTTGTTATTGATGCTGGTTATACTCAGTCCATACAGAGTGGCAACAGCGGTGGTCACGGGCAAAGGTGTTTCTCTCCTGCTCCTTCCTTCTCACTTTTTTCTACACTCTGGCAGGAATCCTCCATAGACCACAGTCCCTCCTGGGATTCAATCACTCTCATGTGTGCTTCACTAATAAAATAACTCCTATCACTTTGTACATCTGAGGAGGTGAGAGAGAAAGAATTGGAAAAGCAGATTAATTAAATTCAAACAGAGTAAGAGACATTGATTATTTCATTCAGCAATCTACTTGTCTCTGCATCTTTGTCAAAGCTTAGAATACTATGGAATATTTATTGAGAATTAGATAAGGAATTTAATATTGTCATTTAACAGCTTTCTTAAATTCAGATTCTTATAGCTATGAATAATATACATTTTACCACTACTGTGAGTTACTTATAATCATAATATTTATTAAACTGACATTTCTACTGCAAATTTTTAGCAAAATTCTGACATTAACTGCATACAACATACCAGTGTAATTACACCATATGGGCCTTTATGAACCTTTTTGAGTGCATTACATTTTTGTTTTGTTTTGTTTCCTCCTCCTCTCTGTGGTTGGTCATGCCCCCTATATATAATCTTTCTCCTCTCAAATCCTGTTTTTGTCACATCACAGCTGTGGATTTGAAATTTGGTCTCTCTTATTTTCAGTGTCTTCACTATGGCCAGAATTTAACCCAGCACTTCCATTACAAAGAGGGTTAATAAACACAGAAATTTAAAGCTTTAAAAGGCTAAGTTGACATGTTATCTATAAACAAACAAACAAAACAAACAAACAAACAAAAACCATCGAAACTAAAAAAACCCCGAAACTATCAAAGCAAATATATAATATTTTAAGTTTTTTATGTCTTTCATCTTGGTTTGGGGAAATGTGTGAAATATATATGAGGGAGAAAGTTTTTAAATAACAAAATATTGACATACTTTTGTTTCCTACTTTTATGCTTTGATTCTCCCTAGGAAGTTCTATCTCCACAAATCATTGCCTTCAACTATTGCTCCCTGCTCAAAGCACTCTGTCTCACTGGGATATGTAAGAAAATGATAAATTAAAGTTTGTAGTGACAGTTTGTTTCCTGAATAAAAGCCTACTGAACAAAGGATAGTGCTACAAAGTTGGTATAAGCTAGAATTCTGAGTATGTGTGTGGATTGTATAAGGTAAATGAAGCTTAATACTGAGATTCAATATCACAGAGGTAGGTCAGTGACCTACCATCATAAAGTGTATAACAGAGAAAATGGATATTTTAAAATTAAATAATTTGATTAGTGAAACAGTAACCTGTATAAAAATGGGGTGCAAGAAGACTGTGTGACTTCTCAGTTTGCAAGTATTCTTCATTACAAAGACAACTTGTTAGTCAATTTCTGTTTTATTTTCATTTATTTTTTATTATTTTATTTTAGTTTGTTTTAATTTGTTTTATTTTATTTTACATGTGCATATAGTGTATGTGAAAGCCTGGAAGCAGGTGTACAGTTATGAATTAAATACAATTAAACATGTAAAAATATAAGGAAACTTTACTATAAAACTCTGAATACAAACATATAATCTGACTCATGCTTAGCCTCCCTTCAAACCATCATTCACTTTTTCATTGGAATGCAAATACTAATGTACTTCTGGCAAATATGCTGTATATAGATAAGATCTGACTCATTTTGACCCAGTTCCTAACACTCCAAAACTCACTCAAATAAGTAGAAAAACTTAGAATCATTGAATCATAGAATCACTAAGGAAAAGACCTTGAAGATCATCCAATCCAACCGTTCACGCATCACCAATATTTCCCACTAAACCATGTCCCTCAGTACAACATCTAAACATTTCTTGAACACTTCCAGGGACAGTGACTTCACCAACTCCTTGAGCAGTCTGTTCCAGCACTGTACCACTCTCGGAGAAGTATTTCCTAATGTCCAACCTGAATCTCTCCAGCTGTAGCAAGAGGCCATTCCCTCTAGTCCCATTGCTAGTTACATGGGAGAAGAGGCCAACTCCCACCTCACCACAGCTTCCCTTCACCTTCAGGCAGTTATAGAGTGTGTTAAGGTCACCCCTGGGCCTTCTCTTCTCCAAACTGAAATCTCAGCTCCCTTAGACACTCCTCATAAGTCTTGTGCTCCAGATGCCTCACCAGCTTCGTTGCCCTTCTCTGACTTACTTCAAGAGGCTACTGCTGACTTCTGCCTTCCAAGAAAGTAATTCTTTCTAGTGATGATAGCAGCCCATTGGTTATCGTTGTTTCTTGTTTGTCTAAAAAGGAGTTTATACTGCTCAGTGTCCTAGCTTGCAATGTATGTGATCAAGCTAGAGAAGGGATGAGATCACAGAATAGAATCATATGGTCATAGAACCATTAAGATTGAAAAAGACCACTAAGACCGATCCAGCCCTACTATTGACCCATCACCATCAGCCTCTGTACTTTCACTAGCTGGAATGGATAAATGGGGTAAAGTACCAATGGTACCATCCATTGGTGATGGATTTCAGTCCAGCTACAAGGGCAATCTACCCTTTCTGTGTTTTTGAAGGCCCTAGGACAATGTCTCTGTTCAAATGTCTGAAGTTTGACGCATCTATTTGGGTACCGCATAGACTCTATAACTCCTGTGTGTTTTGCTGAAAACTGTACAGTTTGGGCAGCCAACCTTGCCGTTATCTGTTAATCCACCTGAACTGTATTGTTTCAGCTGCTGTTCAAGACAAGATACTGCATCAGTCAGAGCTTTTATGAATTGCATTTCCTGAAGTTCTACATGGAATGCTTAATCCTTTGCATCAGCTTAAATCTTGACTCTTCTACCTCTTCTCACACACCAAATTGTAAATGCATTTGGGAATGGGGGGGCTGCAGCTTCCTTCAGACTATATCCAATTGTTCCTCTGTGGGGTCTCTAATGTGGTTATCTGCTTTCACATGCTCCTCCATGGGCTGCAGGGTTACAGCCTTCATCACCAAGGTCTTCTCCACAGTCTGCAAGGGAGTCTCCAGTGTTGTCGATAAGCTCAGGTTTGGCTTGACAGTGATAGGCATAATTTGAAGGCTTGAACTGCCTCTGTCTGACATAGACACTATTACAAGTTTCTTCTTCAGGTTCCCTTGTTACCAAAATCTTGCCACATAAACCCAACACATTAGTCCCGAAAAAACAGACTGAGCCACACAAAACTGTGTAGAAGGCTCACTCACATTGGTCTTGGGAGTATTTAAGCACTGATTCATCTTTATGGATGATACAATTGATAGGAACATTCCATATCTCCCTGAAATCAGAAAATAGTTCAACACCCTAAGACCTTAATTCTAATTAGTGTTTCATGGAAACTGCATCCTCCTTGTGACACCTAGGTACTAAGGACAGGAAGTTAGTCTTTCTCGAAGGCTTTCCATCCTGAAATGTCATCAGATTTAAGTCTGGATTATTTTTGGTGAGGTATGATCAGTTAGTGCATAATATTCTGTAGGCATTGCATAAAAAATTCAGAAAATGACACATAAAGGGTAATTCTGTAAAAACAGAAAATATTATAGGCAATGAAATCACTTAAATGAAATGTTTCATTACTGTCTAGTATTTTTCCATTAGGAATTTCTTCCCCATACCTCACAATTCTTTCCAATTTTGAGTCTGCTGAGAGTAATTTTAGGCTCTTTGCTTCACTTCAAACTTCAGCTTCAGAGGTATTCTCTACAGGGGGCTTCATATAGAACTGATTCAGGCTCCTATCTATACAAGCAATCACTTGAGAGAATAGCTTAACCATTATAAAAAATGTAGAGGAAACAAAAAGATACAGCTAAAGCAAGGCTCTATCTAGTTAATCCCTAAGGGTTAATGGTGAAACTGGTGAAAGGACATAAAAGACAAGCCCTGGTTTCCCCAGTCCTTAAACAGGATACTTCTGTCTCTGATATAGTGAAATTATTAACTTGTTACAGTTTCAACACTAATTTTCTAGTTGTACTAATGCTGCTTTAGTAATATGGCTTGAATCTTTATTTGGTAGAAAAATTCCAGTTATTTTCTAATGAAGATAAACAACCAAATTTTTAGGATATCTTTCCTGTTCTTCTCTCCCTTAACATTGTTAAATAAAAATGCAAGCCTTACTTTTTAAGATAATCTTGGGTTTTAAAAGATAATTGATGTGTATAATTTATTATACTTTTTAATTTTAAAAACTGTATCAGTAAGACAATTTTCACTTAGCTCATCTTAAGTTTAAATTTTCTCTCACACTATTTCATGCTGTGTGCAATAAAGAAAGTGAAGGATAAGACTGTACAGGCTGTTTGACCTATGTATCTTTGGAAAATGGGAAACAATATCCTCATCCTTTTCTCCTATCCTTTTCCTGCCATAAAGTGATATAAGCCTTTACTCAAGGAGAGATATTAGGATGACCCTCTTAGAAGCTACAGAAAAGTAGCCTGAATCTTGCCCACTGATTTCTCAATTCTCATTTAAAGTCTGAAGAAGTAGAGCTGTAATAGACAGAGCATGTAAAAGGTGAGAGTTGAGCCATGATGTCCATATACAAGCATCACATAAAATTTCACAGAGCAAGTTAATTGAATATTGGGTCCAACATGGTCAGAAACAATCCCAGCTGTGTTTAATTACTACTGAAGTTGTAGCTTCAGTGTATCTGGAACAGCTCTCTTGCACTGACGCCAAGTAATGTGGAGCAGCTGCATACATGGTATTAAATTCACTAATACTAATTTATACAGCATGCCCACTGAGAACAGTCCCTGGTTCATGCTGATGCCCAAACATTGCCTGAGATCTTGCTTTGCAAGACTGCTAGTTGACTGGGGTCAAACAATTCCATCAGTTTAAGAGCACTGAAGGTCATGTTCCAGTGCCTGGAAATAATCCCTGGCAAGGCTTAATATAAAAGAATAGTTATATCATATTGGTTTTTGGTTTGCTTTTTGTTTTTTGTTTTTGTTTTAATCTGTCTTTTTAATAAAGATTATTAGGTTAAGTATTTACTTTTCCATTTCTATCACAAAGCAAAATGCCATTGAGTTAACAAGGTTCTTGCAGCATTGATTTTAATGTCATTTTGGATAATAAGAATATGGTGTGGAACACTATTGTATGATATTTTTCTGGAAGCAGTTAATTTAATACTTGTTATTATGTTTCATGAACATAATTTTCTAATTAATTCTTGAAGTTGTAAAATAAAACTAATGATGTAGGTGATTGTATTCTTCAGCATAGCAATAATAAACTGTTGTCTGGTGTAAATATCTATCCATGCTACAGCACAAAGGTAGCACATAAAGAGAATTATGCCTTTACGGGTGCAATTTAGATGAATACAATTTGTTTCCATAGGCAATTACACAGAAACTTAAAGAAGATATTATCAGACTGAATTGAGCAGAAAAAGTAGATATACATATTGCTGGCAAGTAGTACTTCTGTTTCTTTTCTTTCTTTCTTTTTTTAAAATGATCGACTTAAACACATAAGTATCCCCCTAGACTAATTCTAGTATTGTGCTAGGGCTGAACAATGTGAATAGCAAAACAGCTAGAAATGGACTGAAACACAAGAACTGAGATCAGTAATTGCACCACAACAAGACTGCTTTATCTGAAGATAGAAACCACTGGGTAACAAGCAAGAGGAGAAATGATTCAGAGGTCTTGGGGAGATCACACTTGGAATGATATCTGACCTCTTCATAGCATGGCTTCACATGGACATCTCTCTGCAATTACTGAGTTGTAACTACAAATAATATTGCAATGCAGAACGTAAGAAATAGCTGTATTTTTAGTAGATATTTGCTAAAAATTTACTTAGTGTAAGCATGATGGATGTAAGGGAGCTTCAGGTACTGATGCCAAGCACAGTCATAGGATACTGACCTATTTAAAATGATTTGAATCCCAATCCTGGCCTGAAATATTATTGATCTATTTATTTATGCACTCATATTGCATTGATATTGATTAGGGTATTGATATAATATCGCTCAGACTAAGGTGATGCAGTTGATAAGGAGAATTTTAAAAGTTTATTCTGTTTATAAGGAATAAACAATTTCTGTCCATGCTGCCATAGCTGTGCTCAGTGCCTTTTAGTTAATGGAATAAAAAAAAATCTAACACCTTAGCCATTCTCTCCATTATTATTATTATTTTTTAAGTTCAAGTAATTTTAGAAAAAAAAAAAAAACAACACAAAGTTGGTAGCAAAAGCAACTTTGGTCATGATTTATAAAATTACGTTGTGTTCTGCACTTACTTTAATTATTACCTTCCACGAGAATGTGAGGAAAAACATATTTACTGTGAGAGTGGTTGAGCACTCTGCCCAGAGAGGCTGTGGAGTCCTTTTCCCCTTTTCCCTGGAGATATTCAAAAGTTGTCTGGACACAGTCCTGAGTAACACGTGCTTGAGCAGGTACGCTGGACCAGATGAACTCCTGAGGTCCCTTCCAACTTTAAGCATCCTGTGATTCTGTGATTATTTCCAGTCTAAAACTAGCTTTCTGCAGCTGTTAAGCTTATCTGATTTGGAACGCCAATATTAAGAGTATTTGCTTCAGTAAGACAAGGACTATCACATTAAGGGAGTTTGACTCAAGATTCTGCTCACTGTAACAAACTATTTGAAAGCAAATGAAATAAACAGATATTATCAGACCACTGTTCAGGAGGAACTCCCAGTCTGATGTGCAGCAAACAACTTCAAGATATACTAGAACCAAAAGATTGGAATAGAAGGACAAATATAACTCTATTATGAATAGGCAGATAGAAGAAGAGATGAGTTAAACTGTCAGAAACACAATTCAGTCTGTAATTTCCTTTCTTGGATCTTCTTTAATAAGCAAGCCATTGCAGAGTTAGAATCATAGAATCATAGAATAGCTCAGGTTGGAAAAGACCTTGAAGATCAAGTCCAACCACAATCTAAACATACTACTCTAAGTCTAACAACCCACCGCTAAGTCATGTCCCTGAGCACCGCATCCAAATGGTTTTTAAACACATTCAGGGATGGTGACTCAACCACCTCCCTGGGGAGCCTATTCCAATGCTTGACAAAAGTTCTGTATGATTAACCTGTTCTGCTCTGCTCGTCTGCTCTTCTGCCTCCTTCTCCTGAGTGGCATAGGGTAATGGAATCAGGGCTCCAGCGAATCCATAATGCTTCATCTCTGCTGCTCCTCCATGGCCACCTGCTTTCCTTGCTCCAGTGTGGGGCTCCTGCTGTGGGATGGAGTCCTTCCCAAACCGATCCTGTGTGGGCTTCCCACAGACAGCAGTTCTTCAAGCACTCCTCCAACATGGGTCTGTACCACACTGTCCACCCTTCAGGACCACACTGCTCCAGCACAGGCCCCCACAGGTGGCAGCTCCCCCAGCCCTCCAGCTCCAGCCCAAGACTGCTCCTGCAGGAGCTCCCCATGAACTACAGCTCCTTCCAGCCAAATCCATAGCTGCACCGTGGGCTCCTGGGGCTGCAGGGATGCCCCGTGGGCTGGCAGCCTGCTCCACCATGGGCACAGAAATACTGCTTCATGCCTGGAGCACCTCTTCCACTGATCTTTTCTCTGCATTTCTCACTCCTCTCTCCTAGCTGCTGTTGTGTAGCAGGTTTTTCCTTTCTTAAATCTGCTTTCCCAGAGGAACAACCAGTGTTTCTCATGACTCAGCTCTGGCCAGTGACAGGTATCTTTTGGAGCAGCTGGAGCCGGCTCTGATCTGACATGGGGCAGCTGCTGTGCTCCTCTTGCTGAGGCCACCCCCGCAGCCTCCCTGCTACCAAAACCTTGCCACATAAACCTAATAGAATGACATAATGTCTCTGAACATCTCTTGAGAATGTAATAAATGCTAACATGCTTTGTATGAGAATAAGTTTTATGCTTTAGAAGTTTTACACTTTAAAATTTGCATTTTTTAGGCTACAGATGTGAAAAAGAGGCATCCTAACCAAGGAAGTGATCATAGAAGAGAGTTAGTAGAAAATCAGTTAATTTTTCACCTGTACTCCTTGGTTCTGGCTTTAACTTATAAATGCACAATCAGGCTGATCCAGGCAACCTGTGGCACAGTGGTAAAAACCTGACTTTAATCAAGACAGCCCAAAGACAGGAGACAAAATTATGGTTATTAACTTGCCTTCTTGGTATTTATGCAGCTGTAGATCAGCAATTAGATGGTAGAAGCTGTCTTACTGCAAGAACTGAGTTTCCTTGGTATTCAGCTTCTCTTCATGCTGAGATTGATATGCCAAGGTGCGGGTTAGTGAGAAGTTCAGGCTAGATTTCTCTCTGAAAGCTGTCCGTCTGCTAGATATGTTAGTGCTTATGCATATGTATTATTTTCTTTCTGTAAAGTTTTTGCATTCTGTAGTGAACACATTTCTTATACATAGTGCTTGATTTTCTGAATGCTTTTGCTGCTGACATGTAAAATTGTCTGTAAAATTTATAACTCAGTACTTTGAGGTACATGTTTATTTGGGGCTAACTGCTTGAACTCTTGGTCCACAGCTTATAATTGATGTAATACTAATGGAGCTGATGAAAATGCTAGTAATGCTGCCTTCTAATACAAATATCTGCTATAATATAGAGTAATCTAAAAGCAATTATGATCTGTGCCTATTGGAGACCCATGATTTGTTCTTGCATCTAGTGGATAGAGAAAAGCAGAGTAATTAATGCAGCTGCTCTGCACAGGAACTCCAGAAATACTGAACTCCTTCACCTAAAATAATCCCAGAGTGTCTTGTTAGGTCAATTTTAGGGTTATTCTTTTCTCTATCTGAGCCAGAGAATACTCACTCAGTGCAGAGTATTCTGGCATTCAGATCTTTCAGGTAAGTCTCACTGCTTTTAGGAATAGCTGCTAAATTAAGAAAATAATCATTGCTTCAATGAACTCTGACATTGCATCATTATGGATTTGGGAATTTTGATTCCTCTTTCCCTAACTTAAACATTTAGGGTTTTTTTTTTTTGTTTTGTTTTGTTTTTTTTTGTTTTGTTTTGTTTTTTTTCCCCCGTGAATAAAAAGATCAAATTATTATTCTGTAAGTGAAGAAAATTAAGGTTAACTTAAACATTTTTTCAAAAAATATAATACAGTATCTCCTTACAAGATGCATGGTGAGATTAAGGATATCAACTGTATTATGTATAATGAAGCTTCATGACATTTGCATCTATGCTCATGAAAGTGGTTGGAAAATCTACCTCACATTCACTAAATAATCTCCATTCAGCCTGAAATTTCCATTGAAACCTGCATGCATAAAGGAAGTAATGCAGCCTGAAGAGCTGTGTGCTGGTTACCTGCCTAAGCTCTGATATGATTGACAAATGAGGCTGAGGAACATTAAAGATGTGCTTATGCCTAAATGATTTGTCTTTGTTTAGATAAAACATCATTTTATCTAAATTGTATTTATATAACGGGGTTACAATATCCCTCCATAGAGCTGGAGATCTTCCTTAATTTCTCTGCTCAGATCTCAGAAAATTCAATCTTCAGCTGTCCTATCCAAAATACTATATAATATTCTAGAGGGAGAAGTGACTTGGAGTAGAGTAGAGCAGAGGATTTGCCATACTTTGCATCAGTCTATGCCAGTGTGCATCCAAACAAGGCCAGAGAAAGCAGGCAATCAGAACTCGATTTTGCTGTCTGATGATCAGAGCATTCATCTAAAAAAGGAAAGGAGGTCGCAGCTCCCCAGGTTATACTGATTTTTTTGTGTGTGTTTGTATTTCTTTTCTTTGATTCAGTTTTTCTTTTACAAAATAGTGAAAACCAAATCCTAGATTTTCTCTCCTTCCATCTGAACATCCTGAATACTAAGGAGGCAGATTCATTGCTCAGTTAATATTTATTAATTCCATGTACCCTGGCACATCTTAGCAACATGAGCCAAGGCTCCTCTGATCATTGTAGCAGTCATGATTCTTATTGCTCTTAGTGGAATTCATCTTTCTTGAAAGCAGATGGCCACAGTTGTACACAGGCTTTCATGTACAATCTTTTCTTTTACAAATGCCGATTAATACTTCCATTTCTCACTTGATGCCTTTTTAGATTGGATTTTCCCTTATCTGTCTATCATGCTGGTAGATCACTGTCACTCTGTGACTAATTAGCATAGGAGGTGTTTCTGTTGTACATAAACGTGAAGATCCTTGATGATGTACCATATTAATTATATTTGTGTTATTGTAATTTCAAAGAATTTATTTAATCATATTTCTATTTTTCCATTCTTTAAAATGACATTCTTATCTGATGATGATTCCTTTAGTGCCTCATTTTCTCATTTTGCCTGATTTATATTGCATTTTCTGTTGTCTTTTTTAATATGCAATTTAATAACTGTATGCTCATTGTCAGCCAATTTGCTGTTGTAAGTTATGATTTATCAGGCAATATATATGTACATTTTTAACTATAGTTCTTTTACTTACCATTCTAAAAAAGATTGTAGTTTTGAGAATTTAAAAAACATGTGCAGACTAACAGAATATACTTTTCTCAAAAAGAAAGCACTGAGTGAAAGCAGAAAGAAAAGTCTGGCAAACTGAACAGAGAATTCTGCCAGCATTCATGCTGCAGAGTCTCCCTATCGTACATGGCAGAAACACTGAGCTAGGGAAGTGGAGCATCTATGCATAAACAGACCTCCATTTGGGATATTAAAATAACCAGATTACAATGATTTGTCAAATCTTTTAAGAGTTTGTTTCAAGGGCTAGTCAATGTTAGTGTTAAAATATTATATCTTGTATTCAGCCATTATTCCTCTTGTATTGGCCAGTATGGCTTACACTTCTAATTGAACTTCCCTTTTAAATCATCACTGCAAAAGCTTTCCCAGATTATCTGTAGGAATTCTGAAATAAATGTAAGAAATACTGAAAGCAGATTTAGCACTAGTCAGGAAATTTAAGAGCAAATCGGTAATGGTGTTTCTAATTCAGAACTTAACTACCAAGAAACTTACTTTTTGTGTAGCCTTTTTTTTTTTTTTTTTTTTAATTTAATACAGGTTGACCACAAGCTCTTTGTATTTCGGTGAGGTTTCTTAATCACTAACTGTTTAACCATGATTGAACTCTTGCTGAAATATTTATTTGTGATGGAATTGTGGAATGCCTTTTTTTTTTTTTTTTTAAATCTTTTCTTTTTGATCTCTAAATAAACTATATGGAATAAAAAACAAACAAACAAACAACAACAACAAAACCAACAAACCAACCCAATATCTGGCTGAACCAACTGACTTTAAATATAGATTTAAAATTCCTTAACTCATATGTAATTTTATTATTGTTTTTTTGCCTCAGAGTGGTGACTAAGGAAGCTTGTGGACAAGGAAGAAATCAGGAACTGCTCTTACTTGGGCTTCCTTTCAAATAATTGCATTTCATAGCAGAGAAATATCATGACCTATAGAGAAGTGGAGAGGTTAGGTTTAATGCCAGTGCCACTCTGGGAATTATCTGAAGGTACTGATAGAAAAAATAATAGCAGACTACTTTTATGTTTGCACATGTAAGGAAAATTGTATTTCAGGTCAATAATTTTGAGCCAAGAAAGCTGTTCTCACAGACTTGAAAGAGAACCTCTGTATCTTTTTGTCGTACTTATTCTAGGTCAGGCCTATTGAAGAACAAGCATGAGGTCATAGATAAATGATGATTTCTTGCTAAATAAAGATGCATCTGTGTAAGCCATCAGATGGTTGTCTTATATACTTCTATTTCCAGATCCATTGGAGGAATGTAGTGTGATATATTCTTCATACAGAGAAGAGCTGCTGCACTGCGAGTGTGTAGCACTCAGATACTGAGATTTCATTAGGTATTTTCAGATGTCTGAAACTCTTATCAGACATCACTAATGTACTCCATTTCCTACACATTTTTATTTTTTGAATGCTACTTTTCTCTCGCGTTTTTTAATCATTCACTCATGCAAGCTAACGGCATTAGCAGGCTTGATTTTTTTTTTTTTTTAATAAGTAAGCAACAGTTCAATGGCATTGAACTAATTAGTATACTGACAAATGAAAATTTACCATGCTTGAATTGATACAGAAATATAATTCACTGGTAAGTGACATCAAAAAACAGTTTACCTCTTCATTTTTCCTTATGCTTGGTACTGGTTTTGTATTCCATAATAGGTCCATGTATACTGTAACATCTATTTCTTCTCACCTCCTCCCTGTCAGCCTTTAGGCACATTCTTACACTTACTTCTACCTTGGCGTCTCCCTGAAGAACAGGCACTGAAGCCCTTATTTGCCTCAGGCAACTTGCACTCATCAGTGATTACATCCCTGCTGCTTCTTGACTCCACATATGCCTTTCAAAACTACCAACCACAGCTTACACACATCAACAGAAGAAAAACAAATTCTGTCATTGCTCTCATATTAAATCAGAAAGCTTTCAAGAGAATCTTCTGTTGAAATGTTTCCTTGGCTAACTCGGAGCGATATTTTGGAATCACTTATGTTCCGATATCCACAGTGCTGCTACGTTACTTCAAACATGAAGTGATATAAAACTATTTGACAATTAAGTGATATTAATAGATTTCATCCTTTCTATACAGTCGCCAGTGGTAATACACTATCTCCACAGGGAAAATATTTTACATTCCAATCAAAACCATCTTGAAAAGTAATGTAAAAAGACCTTCTGTTACTAGTTCACTTTTATCACACACTAATCCTACAGCATATATATTTAAAACACCCCTCTAGAAGCAATTCCACAAAAACACTCAAATCAGTATAGCCTCCTTGTTTATTTTTGGGCTTTGCATCCAGTTCTAAATGAATTGCTGAGAGGGAGGAAGAGCTGGGAAAAAATAAAAACAAAGAGATTTACTTGATCCTAATCCTTTTTCTCAGGATTCTGTTAAATGAAGTCTTCAAGGTATTTCACTACAGAAGTAAGAAAATGCCATTGTCAAATGACAATGAATGATGTGACCAACCTGTTCCATAGCAGTTGTGTTCATGATCACGTGAGACATTCTGATTACTTGATTTCATTGCTGTGAAAACTTTTTCTTTGCACTTACATCAAAGTATGGCATTTGACTAATAGCTGCCAAGAATAAGGTACTTAACTAGTCATGAAAACAAGGGCATACATTGAAAGCAAGCAAACCAGACATGTAGATAGATATGTGTTTAGATAGTTTATAAAGTTAAAAAAAATAAATTTATTTATAGATTTTCAAATTATTTCATCAAAAGTAGGACAACATATTCTGGAAAATCTCATCTGAACTTTATAATACTGTTTTGTTGGACATTTTATGATGCCTTATATTTTTCTGATATAATTTTCTATATTATCTAAGAAAAGCAAGATGATAAAAATACTGTAAAATAAATAAATAAATAGAAAGGACCCAGCATGAAAATTTTATACGTTCCCATCAGAAATGATGCAAAAGTTAGATCTCTGTTGATATTAGCTGAACCAGCACGCTTTCCTTTCTTTCTTAACTCACAACCCTACCTGCCTTCCTAAAGCCTTGCAGCTCAAAACATCAATTTCTTCCACCAGTAACTTATTGAATAGTGGGTAGATTTACATGCTGCTATCCTCATTCTCAAGGTCTCACACTCGACTCCCTTAAGTTATTCAATGTTTTTCCATGCTGTGGGAAAGTGATCTTTATTGGTTTTCTATAAAGATGCCACTGTCAGTCCTAAAAAATACAGTTTTCTCAGTATGTCACCATTAGACTTTGAGAGATGGTATGGATACTTTTCCAGCCTTAGTTGCTTTCTCACATGCAGACACAAAGGTCTATGGAAGACTAGAAAACTGAATCTGTATTTTCCATTGGATTGTATGTTTTCTGTCTTTAGACCTAATGTTCCCAATCATGTTATTTACCATTCAAAAATTTTGCCATGTGATGCAAATGGAGAAAAGGCTTTTGCTAAGTTAAGTATTGTGTTCTGGGGGGGTTCTGGTTGACAGTCAGCAGAGTGTCCTGGCAGCCAATCGGGCTGATCATACCCTGGAGTGCATCAGGTCCAGAACTGCCACTGAGTGAGGGAATGCATTTTCTTGATCTTCTCTGAGCTGTATGGTCTCACCTTGAGCACATATAACTATTAGAGAGCTATGAAGATGATGAAAGATCTAGAGAGCAAGATGCGTAAGGGGCAGCTGAGGTCCCTTGGTTTGTTCTGCCTAGACTGAAGCGAGCTCTATGGCATGTTAAATACAGGACAGCTGTGCTTGCTATGGCTGTGGCCCAGATTCCTTTTCCTTAGCTGTATACAACTTTTAGATTTGATATTTTTTATTCATTTTTTTAGTGTTTGAGCTAAGCTTGCTAGTATATATAGGCAAGCTATGTTGATCCTTTTGCTCTTCTTTGTTGCTGATTGAAAGTGTTTTTGATGGGAAAACTGTGGTGGTTATTTTGAGTAGTTGACCAGATTATATGTCTTCAGTTCCTCTGGCACATTCTTTTGAAGGTGTATACAGATAGGAGAGAGGTAAAGAGATCTAGTTAACCCAGCAGAGGTGACCCAGCAGCTTGTGACCCAATGTGCGTATTATGAGGACAATGAGACTTGAAGTGGTGGTGGAAAAAGCTGAGAGTGTCAGTGAGGGCAGCTCTGTCTGCTTTGTTCGCTAAGACTCTTTGCCATTGATTCAACACTGCTGCAGGGCTTCAGACAGCTCAGTTTCACAAAAGTCAGTGCCATACCAAATACTGAATGTGTGTTATATTGTACTACTGAAAGAATTTGATTCTATGAAGTGTGTAAAGGACCTGTTATTCAAAGGACCTATACAAAGGTGCAGGGGAAATCTATGATGAGGCCGTTTTAATGTTTGCTGTTTCCTGAGCAGCAGAACAAACACAATACTGCTCTTTCTAGAGCTTTTTTTGCTTTGTATTTCTACTCCGGCACAGTAACTACACGTTCCTGCTCACGATGTTACCAGTACCTTACTTTTCCTTCCCCAACAGGTTGTAAGTCCCTCCTCAGAGTTTTTTTTGCTCAATAAGGATGCCAATTAACATTCCATAAGAAGTTAACCAACTACTCCAACCAGAAAACACCTAGTGTAGGCAATTATCTGGCATTTTCAGAAATCCTTTAGGATGTTTAGAGTTAGACATATCTGTTTGTTTTTAGTGAAATGCTTGTTTTTCGTTAGTGACTATAAAGGGACTAGACCTACACCTTAGATTTCAAAGTACAATTTTGGATTTCTAAATTTGATTAGATGAATCCCACTGTGGGTTGAGAATGTACATATTATCTTCTAAATGCATTTGCTTTCATTAATTTTGTACATTCTGTCATCTCCCTTGAGATCCTTCAGTGCTCTGCAAAGAAGGCAGCCGTCTCATTTGATGGGAGCTACTGTGGGCCAATTTATGACTAAGCTTATGAGGCATAGCTTGACCACACAGACAAAGATTTTTAAGGGGATGAGACAAGTGATCAAGGGGTTCAGTTCTGTAGGACGATGTTTTCGCAGTTTTAAATAATAGCTATAACATTAACAGACTCCCTTTAACAAAGAGTTAAGAAGAAAAAAACATTTCTTAACTGAAATTTTCAAGTTAAGAGCATAGAAATAGATTTCTGTCACAGAGTGTGGCAAAAGGCTGTAAACTAGATGAAGCTTTGATAAAAAATTACTGTGCATTGTAGATGAATAACGTTTAATGAAGGGATTGTAGAAATATTTCTATTTGGCTGGCTGGATGAATAATGTGGTAGAAATCCAGTTGCCAGATATAATTTTACCTGACACATGTGCTTTGTTGTAAAATCACCATTGTGGAGACCAGCTCCCTGTCTGCCAGCCAGATTTTTTTAAAGTTAAATTGAAGTGACTGACTGTGTTGCAGATAGCTGTAGGCTGCATTTCTACTTCCTACTAAAGGGCTGGGAAGTGGAACACTACTATGGCAAAGCAGCAGATTGATCACACTGGTAAATCACTTGCTAGGTTTTCATTTGTGCTTGGGCCATTCTTTCTTAAGCAAGTTGCAGTTTAACTGAATTTCAGTTTAATTTGATGTTGAAATCTCTGGAATGAGTAACATTTCCGAACCTTTTAATATTCAAATCAGGTATTCATTTTCTTCTTCTCACTGCATTTTTGACCTGGAGATCAAAGAGCAAGCACTTAACAAATAACAGCAAGTAACAACCATCTCCATTAATGTGAAGTAAGACATGCTCATTAGATCTATTACCATTATTGACAAGGAATTCTAATGCACTTATGATCAAATACATGACTTTAGTAATAAAAATTCTTTCTAATTTTGGCTGCAAGTGTAATGTGCTCACTTATTAACTCTGGTATTGATCCAAAGCCCATTGCAGTAAGAAGGCGAGTATTTTCACAGGAGTGATGTATATCTGTTATTGACTGCCATGGCTGCACTGACTTGCATGAAGTCATGATGACTCATCCGGCAGAGGACATGCCCACCAACTTTCCCAGGCACTGAATGAGGGAAGGAGTCTGCAGCTGACAGTGGGCAGGTGGGCTCATATAGACAATATTCATTATGAGATTACATCTTGGTACTTAGTGATTCACAATGCTTGCTGTCATTCTTTAGCTCAACTGCTCCAGCTTCTAGGTGCTAGTAGTGTTATTTTCATAACCTCTTTATATCAGAACAGGCATGATAATCCAAATTGTTTAGAAATGCCTAAATGTATCCATAAATTCAAACCAGTTATGTTAGCTAGCAGATGATCTACAATTGCTATGTAGTCTTTTTTTCTTGCAGTTCTTCCCTCTACAGTGTATTAAAAAATTGTATTTTTATTATTCCATGCCATAGCAACTACAGAAGAAAAGCAGTAATTCTTAATGTATTATCAAAGTTCTGGTTACATTTACTTGGATTGCAATTGTGCCACTATTTCTGTTAGCCACTGTATCTTACCTTGTTCTTTGCTTCTTCTTAAGGGTAAATGAGTAATGAATGGCAAAGATTTACCTCAGGCCCCTTCATACTGTATAAGAACATATGGGTTGTAAAAACAAGGTTATTAGGTGTTCAAGTTTAAAGTAATAGAGGCAAATACCTCTAAAGATATGTATTTATGTATCTATCGATATAAAAATATATAAAACTGTAGTGGGAATGGAAATTAGTAATTAAGACTTCAACTTACATCACGCTTTGGATACAAGGAGCATCTTACCTGAATGAACATTTGAGAATAACAGAACTTTTCCTTGGAAGTCAAACGGAAATGTTTTCACAAAGTCTTTGTGGAGTTCTCAGAAGCATATTGGAAGGTATAATTCTCTCTGAGAATTCCTATGGGGACAAATGAAGCTCCTCTTCAGGCTCTGAAGTCTCTGGATACTTGACATTGTACAGCACTGGTGACTGGTAAACAGTGAATATGTAATTTTTTAATTATTTATTTATTTTTTAATCAAAGGTGTTATAAGGAATTTCAGAAGTCACATACTTTCTAGCACTGAGAACGTAACATATTTCCATGCAATAAATAACATCTGTTCTAATGAAAACATCTGGAGACTTACTGCACTTGCCTTTTTAAAATACAGTATTAAAAATAACTGAATTAAAATAATAGCACAGTTTGCTATATTAGACAAAATCTGTTTTAGTTTACAGACAGTTAGGTTCCTATGGGATAAATACTGTAAAACCACACTACAAAATTTCCCAAACAGGGAAGATAGGAACAACTGAAGGAGTAGTAGAAGATATTAATAAAAAAAAAGGCAGCAACTACAGATGAAAAAAGGAGGTTGAGTACTTGGCAATGTAGGCATCAGAAGCAGCATAAAATGCAAAAGGAGAAGATATATAATGTTAGAAATAGAATCAAGTTATAAGCTTTGAGAGAAAATACAGTCTGGGTCATAAGTAGGATACGCTTAGAAACAGTACTATAAGGACAAGTCCTGAAAAAAACAGACCAACAAATTAGAGTATTTTTTATCTGAGAATTTGGCCAATCAAATAGTGTTATTGTACTCTTTGTATCTGTTGTATTTTCTATTGAAAATAAATAGCTGAAATTTGTTTCAGAGCAACCTATGTACTATAACTTGGCTAAAGGGTAGCTATTTGAAAGCACACAGTCTACTTCTCAAGTATTAAGTCAACCTGCAATGCAGCCAAATTTTATAGCATAATAGAAAGAGGTGTAAAAAGGATCATAGGGATGAAATAATGAAAAGAAAAATTTAGACTGAATAATCAAAGAGTTCTTGACAGGAAGATTTGCTGTCCTTGTGAATGATCTCACAAAAGAAGTAATAGAAGCTCTATCACTTGGAAAATTTAGATGAAAGTGAACAAAATGTTAGCTTAGAGAATGTTAGCTTAGCAACAGAGAACAGTCTTGTAAAAACATATATTGAGTGGCTTAGGAGTTACATAATTCATTTTTATGTTCTAAATTACACTGGCATAAATAAGTGACTGTTCAGTGTCAGTCTGCCAATTTGCCACTGTAAAACAAGCTGATCGGTCAATTCACAGAATCTTTTCTTCAAACTAAGGTGGTTTTCACAGAGTCACAGAATTGCAGAGGTTGGAAGGGACTTCAAGAGGTGATCAAGTCCAACCACCCTACTAAAGCAGGTACTCTATAATAGGTTGCACAGATGGGTCTTGAATATCTCCATAGAAGGAGACTCCACAGTCTCCATGGGCAGCCTGTTGCAGTGCTCTGTCACTCTCACTATAAAGAAGTTCTTCAGCATGTTAGTATGGAACTTCCTGTGTTCAACTTTTAGGCCATTACTCCATTTCCTATCATTGCTCATCACTGAGAAGGGCCTGGCTCATCCATTTGCCTTCTGCCTCCCTTTAGATATTTTTAAACATTGATCAGATCTCCTCTTGGCTTTCTTTTCCCAATGCTGAACAGACCCAGTTTACCCAGCCTTTTCTCATATGGCAGATGCTCCAGGCCCTTTGAAATTTTTGTCAAGATTTTGGTGGCTATGACCTTGTGGTTTTTTTTTTTGTTTATTTGTTTTTGTTTTTTGTTTTTTGTTTTTTGTTTTTTTTTTGTTTTGTTTTGTTTTGTTTTTTTGAGGGAGATAAAACAAACTCTTTAACAAACTCTTTTAAGTTCCTACAGCAGAAACGTGGAGAAAATATACAATAACATTTTTATCTGCACATGAAGTATCCTCACTTTTCCACTGAGGAAGATATTCCTTACTTTATTTAATTATTTCTAATACAATATCTGACCTGTGAGGAAACAAACACAGGGTTTAGGAAAATCTTTACTTTGACGATTTAAATTAATTTTTCTTAAATTTTCTACAGCAGTCACAGTACTGTCATGTGCAATGTGTATGACTATGAGTCATAAAGATGAATTTTGCAAAATAAAAACATGGCTTTCGAGAAGGACTAGCTGAGACATCGAATTCAGTCCACTTCCCACAGTTGAAAAAAAGTATAAAAACAGACTATTTAACGAAATGCACAAAGCCTCTGTTTCAGACTCCCTACTAACTACACACAAAATACATACCAAAACTGTATGGTAAACTCGAGGACTGGATAAAAGAAGCAAGTGAAAAAAATAGAGAAAGGAGTGGGAGGGTGGCCAGTGTGCACTCAGTCTTTTCTAAGATAGTAGGTCCCTGCTCAGTTAAGGTCCCAACTCATTTAAGACTGAGCATCCATTAGGATCAGGTGAGGAGAGTACCATTAAGCTCTCTTTGCAGCTCCAAGTTTACCCTGGTAACAAAAATGGCAGATATTTTTGGTTAACACTGGAATGGGTTTACTTTCGATAGCCATGCTGATGTCTTTCTTGCATAGTTCCCTTCATCTTTTTTTCATGTTTTCCAAAGCAATGCAGTGTCTTCATTTTAGATTGAAAGCTGAAATATCCAAATTCACATGCAGCAGTTCAAAAGTATTGTCAGGAATAAAATTCAGTCTTTTTGGATAAATTTTCAAGTACTGTAAATTGGTGTGGTCCCATGGAGACTGCAGATGTGTAATGCAAATGCAATAGTTTATATCAAGTAAGGATTAAGTTCAGGTCTTGCATGCCCTATTCACTAGAACTCACAAAAACATATGCTAGTGCTGCCTGTGCTTATGTAGTATCAAAATTCACAACAGCAAGTCCCTCCAGCTCCATTTTCTACCCCATTTTACTTCTCTCTACTTCTTGTGTCTTGATTTCAGCTGGAACAGAGTTGATTTTCTTCATAGTGTCTGGTATGATGCTATATTTTGGCTTTGGGAGAAAAACAATGTTAGTAAAACACCAGTGTTTTAGTTGTTGCTGAGCAGTACTGTACAGAGCCAAGGACATTTCAGTTTTTCAGGTTCTCATACTGTCCTGCCAGTGTGGGGGCTGGAGGGAGAAAGGAACTATGGGGGCACAGAACCAGGACAGCTGACCTAAACTACCCAAAAGGAAATTCTATACCAAACCATCATGTGAAAACTATATAACTGTGAGCAGTAGGCAGGGGGAGCAGCAGCTCTGTGACTGCTGGGCATTCGTTGGCAGGTGGTGAACAATTGCTTTGTGCACTGTATACTTTATGAAAATGTATATATTTATTATTGTTGTCATTATTGTTGCTTTTCCTTTCCTTCTCTGTCTTAGTAAATTGTTTTTATCTCAACTCATGAGTTCTACTTTTTTTTTTTTCCCCCCAATTCTCTCCCCACTTCCCCTGGAAGTGTGGGGAGCAGGTGAATGGCTTAATGATACGCTTATGCTGAGCTGCCTGCTGGATTGAACCACAATAGTTCAGAAGGGAAATTAATTTAATTGTTGTTCTATTCCTGTTAATATTTTATGTGTCACTGAGATGCCTGGAATGGTTGCATGGAGAGTACCAATGACATTTCCTATGTGGCTGAAGAACTAAGGAACAAACACCTGGATCAACTTCTATAATCCCTTAGTATTTTCAATAATAATTGCTAAATGACATGACAGCCAGAAAGGTAAGGTATGTCTGCTAACTGGCTGAAATCTTCAAAACAGGTATTCCTTTTGAACATACAGTCTAAACAGGATCCTGGGCAACCAGCTGTAGGTGTTTCTACTTGAGCAGGGGTTGGACTAGATGGCCCTCAAGAGTTCCATTCTAATCTCAATCATTCTGTGACTGTGTGATTCTGTGATATCCTATTTACCCCCTCTAAAGAATGGTAAAACCTTTGTCATGTAGGAAAGCAGATGTTAATTGGTTATGAATAATACTTAGCAACTTGTCTGTGACTGTTTTTCACTGTTGCTTGAGAAGAGACAAACCTGTTTTTCTTGCTGCAGGCAATTATGGCACCAGGCTCTTGAGCAGTGTCTAGGTAGCAAGCAAAGCTTATCACTCATTATTATTTCAACTTCTAACAATATGAAATCTTTCTGGAGATATTTATTTGTGAGCCCTTGAGGTTCCTTTAATTAGACATAAAAAGAAGTATAGAAGTCGAATGCCTTGTTTAGGATAATGGGTCCATAATCATTGAAAAGAACACAAATGCTGAATGCTGTCATTATGGCATGCTATGATAATTTTTGTTTACTATTTCCCATAGTATAAATGTTGTCAGTTGTAAATTTTCATGAGAGTAATAATAAAAAATGTAGACAAAGATACAGAAGAAGATGGACAAAACTGTATCTTCAGCTAATCACCTTTAGAGACACGATTTGCTTTTACAAGAATTCTTGACATTGAAATACGCTGTATACCCCAGAGAATAATCTCCATCAAGTATTTTTATGTTAATAAAATTGAAATATTTGAAATTAGAACTGTCACACCCTTTTTCTGTTTTACTATCACGATCTTCCCATTATAGCTATCTGCAGTAAATCCTAAAAGTGAATGTGCTGCTGTAGGAAAACAATTTACCAAGTGATAATGTCCCATCAAACACAATTGGTTGGCAGCTTTTACGCTGTTATTTCAAGGACAGCAAGTTGCCTTATTCTTGTTGTAAATGGCATCCTGCCAGGGACTGTCTCAGTGAGACTGAAAAACTACAAATTAGTATACTGTTTACTTTATCTGACCTGGTTAGGAATAGATGTGGAAAGCAGGCATAACAGGAAGAAGAGATACTAAAAGTGAGCACAGGATGCAACTCAGCAGATGGGACTGGGTGACGCAAGCAGTAGGAAAACGTGACATAGAACCATTTAGACTGATTAATTGGTCTGCAGTCGTCAAACATAACTGCCAAGAGATGAATGTTCCTTGAGTTATGTGAAAGAAGGTGGCGTACTTGGTAACCTTTTTCACTGTACAAATAATTCTTTGAAATCTTAATAACAATGTTGGAAATGGCAGTAAAAATAAGATAAAAATAAAATGATTCTGAATAGTAGCATAATGTTTCAGAACTATGTTAATCCAAATCACCTTTAAGGTGAGTGGCTGATGCTGGTGCTTGGGGAAGGAAAAAAATTGAAATATTGTTCTGTTTAGGAACATCTGGTTTGAACAAGCTTAGTGAGTCAGATCTGGTGCTTGTTATTACATACAGCCATATTATTTAGTAGTCCATAAATTTAATGGTGCTGAATTAATTCTATAATGAAACATGTCTTAATTTTGCCCTGCAAATGAATGAATAGATAAAACTTCTATGCCTTTTCCAGCATAATATGTCATGGAAGAATGTAAATCCAATAATAATTACCAGAGCAGATATCAGGATACAATCCTTATCTATAAGTATGCATCAGGATCCTTTAAGAATCCACAGACACTTTCTATTTGCAATGCAAGCCATCTTCTGCCTATAGCACATTGCACTAGGGGTGGATTAGAGGGCACAAATTAGTCTCTGCCTGAAATGTTAGAAAGCTGCTTCTGTTAGACAAGCAGGACAACTTTTCAAGGAGACTAGATCTATGTCCGGTTCCCATTTTCAGTGGCTACTGAACACGAAAAGCTAGACTGTCTGACCCCAAAACATGAAGTTTATTTTCACCCTCCTTGTGATATTTATAACTTTTGTATTAAAAAAAAAATTCCACCTGAATAATTCCACAGAAGAGTTCCTATCTGCTGTCATGGACATTTAATGGGTTTTTCTGGTGTGGACAGCAAAATACCAAGGTTTATCTTAGGGTCTATTGGTAGCTAAGAACTGCAACAGAAGTATCTCTAATCACTGTACCAGTTCAAACAAAAAATTCTCAAATGTATGTAAAATATGCTCTGTTCTGTCATATCCTGCTTGTAAAAATAACCAGCAATTCAGCTTCTGTAAATGTGTTTGTACATTTCTAGGTCATAATTGTAAAAATACTTGAAATAGTGGAATTTATCAGTAACTGCATTTTCCAAGCTTAAATTCTATTTCTGCTGTTCAATAAAATGAAATACCTTCAACTATCTTTTACCTGTCTAGCACAGTATCCAACTTGCTAGATTCAGAGTCGAATATCAATTTATACTTGATCATGTGTTTCACGTGAGAATCAATAATAAATTAAGAGATAAAATTCCAATTCCAGCTACCTACTTGTAAATCTACTCCTGTACATATATCATGACTTACTATGACTTATAAAGTTTAAAGTTAATGGGTAAACCAGATTTAGCTAATTGGAATATCTCTAAATAATAATTTGTTAAAAGTACAGTCCATTAGGGTATGGTTGAGGATATTTTATTTCTGCAGTGAATTTAAATTGGTTCACCAGAAGGTGCCAGTCTTGGTCTATAAAACCAAGAACCTAGTAATTGCATTTCAGTAAATTCTATTACACAGATTTCAGTGGAAACTAAAAGCACAGAATTCTGGCGTCAAAGGAGAAGGCAACTAATGAACTCTGAAGGTAGAACACGAAATTCCAGAACAAATACAATACTATAACAAATCCGGGAAAAAGATTAATCATGCCTTGTTGATTTTTACATTGATGCAAAAATAATACTGATCCCACGAAGGAAAATGAGGGGGATGCATGTACGGAAGATAATTCTCTCTTCAGCTTCTGTGTATGTGCTTTATTTTTATTTCTTTTTTTCTTTTCCTTTTATTTTGAGTAATGCGGAGCAAGTACGCACCATTACAACTAAGAGGATTTATTCTGTTAAGAATTGAATTGCAACTGATTTTAGCTCTTGAATATGTCACTGGAGACATGAATTCAAATTTCTACATTGTGATATATAAAGTGATTTCCTTCCTTATGTTATAGATCCTCTCTTTATTTTGCATCAGATCAAAGGAAAAACCTCAAGCCCATGCCTATAAAACTGCTTATATAGAGGCTGAACTCATTTTATGTGTATCAGTGTCAGTTAGTCTAGCCACACATACATAAATACTTATTACTGATGAATTCCTATAACTTAATTTATTGGAGGGTCATAATGCAGCATTCTTACATACCACATTTATATCCTGCATGCACATATGCTATTGCTAACATTTTATAGTGGTATAGCTTCAAAAGCAATTGTTCACGATGCCACACTGTATTCTACTCTCAGACTTGATTCTTGTTAAATTGTTTTTTCCTCTCCACGCATCAGGAGAAAGCTGTCTGCTTAAAGCTCAAATCACTAAGCTGTGCCTTGCCCTGCTACTTCAGTCTAAGCACTCTGCTACCTTAGTGAAGCATGTAGTGAAAATAACTGGATACACATGCAGATGCCTGAAATTTCCTATGATTTGGAATCTATATGTGAGCTGCCATAGAGTCTGACACAGGCTGCGAGTTGCAGCATAGAGTAACAGCTTCATCCTGAATTTATTCCAGTAATTAGACTATCAGAGCTACCACATGTCATTTCCCTGATTAAGAAGCTGGAGAACAAGGAGCTGTGAAGGGAAGAGAAAAATACATTCAGTTTGTTTTCTCAGAAACATTGTATGAAACATGACAAAATAATCCATTTTTGTACCCTTGCAGTTAAAGTAATGAGACATTGTGAAAATAGCTGGTAACCACTAAAAAACATCCCCCCTCAAGAAAAAAACAAAAACAACAACCAAAAGCAAACCCACAGCCAAATAAACAACAACAATGCAAACATCAAATGTGTATCTAAATGCCTGCAGACAGAAGAGATGGAGAGCAGGCTGGAAAACCAGTTCGATTTGAGAATATAGTGATATAAAAAGGAGCATATTTTGTCCTAGATGCTTCTGAAATTAAGTGTTTAAATACTTTCCTGGATAAACATCCTGAGTCAGGTCATTTTGCAACTTTGATATGAGACATCTAAAGAGCAGCAGGTGGTACCTTGCTTTGTTAGTCCTGAACTAATGGCCTCAGCATGGTGTCAGGGGATGTAAAATGACTTGAGGAACTCTCTTTCAAATAAGATATAAAACTGAAGTCCTCAGTAATTAGATTTCTAAAAGGATCTTAAGAATGACCTAAACAAATTGCTCCTTGAGTTATCCCTTGATTTCCTATGTTAATGGACAGCTATATCTAGGCATACCCCTGGGTGTGTTAGTTTACCCCTACTAACTTCTGATGAATAGTAGCTGAGAAACTTTCATTAGATTTGACAAAGCAGGAGAGGTCTCAAAACTCCCATGAATTTCATGTTACTAGATGTCCAGGTAAGGAAGAGAAATCCCATCAACACCTGTACACGGCCAAATCACAGGAAAGAAAAAAAAAAAGCACAAAATGTTTGGCTCTTACAAGACACCAGAGAATCAATTTTTCAGGCAAGAGCTCCTTCCTGTGCAGTAACTCCAGTGTCAATAATGCATATCTTCCCACTGAAGCTTTTCCTCTGGTTGAGGTAGTCATAACTGTTCTTGTCTCTGAAGGATCTCTGATATCTAATAAGAAGTGAGTTTCAACAGCAGCCTTATTAAAATTCACTTATAAAGTAAATCAACCATGAGGCACAAATCCATAGGAACCTAAGCTTCATTAATTCCACTTCCAATAGAACTATTTGTTTGCTTACCATGATTTCCCTGCAGTTTCAACCATACATCATTGTTTTTTTCCTGCTTCTTGATGCTTTGGTATATTTAATAAATTTGGTACATAATCAGAGTTTATATAGCTCCTGTAAATTCTGCAGAAGTAAAGGATCTACACATTAGTATTTTGATTTGCTTCTTACTTACATTGATTTCAGTGGGACAATGCAGGCAGGAAAACACTACACAATATCTGAGTAGGGATGGGATTAATCTCACCAAGCTTTGTGACTTTACAGTGTGGACATCCACATCTGAGCTAATTATCTAAACTCCCTTTATAGTCAGAGGAAAGAAACAGGCATTTCCAAAGTGTGATTCATCTCCTCCCAAGGTTGACATCTAAAACAGGCCAGATGAATCACCCTCTGGAAGTGCTCTTTACTCTCCTCTGACTATAAAGAGAGTACAGACAACTATCTCACATAAAGATTTCTGCTGTTGCAGAAGACTAAATCTAGGAGAAGTGTCAGAATTTTGCACATCTAATCCTGCTCTGATTTATGCCATTTCTACTGTGGAGTCCCCAGCCTACAAGTAACAGCATGGATTAACACTTAGAGATCTCAAAAAGTACTTATCTCTCATAGGTACTTTTTGGGAATGGTTCAACTGTAAACGATTTGTGATTAAAGAAACAACACTATTTTGTCTTAGAATGCAAGTAGTGAAATGCCCGAGCCATCAGGGTATTTCCATCTGAAGGAATAATTTTTGGGGGTTTGACCCCAAATGTGGGGGAAACTATATTTAGTTTTTTCAACTTCTCCTTTGTCAGCTGGTTTGCTGTGACTCATATGCTTTTAGCCAATGTATTTTTAGCTGAGCAGGAACTGGGGCACAAGTCTTTGGTGTACTATGAATTACTTTGATTTTTCCCTTCTATTTTTCCTGTAAATAGAAGTTCACTACCTAAAGAAAAATAAAGACCTCTACATACATAGCTTCCTACATATTATTTTCAGTGCTTCTAAAAAAGTACTAAAAAGTATCACTAAATCCCACTGGAAGTCAGAGAAATGACCCATTTCAAAGTGTTAAACTTCCAGTAAAAATTTTAAACACTTATCTTCTATTTTACTGTCCAAGACCCCATTTCACAGCAGTAAACAGGCAGATGGCTCTGTCCTTTCTGCCATAGCATTCTTTTTCTGTTTTCATCTACCATGCTGAAACTGTTTTTTTTTTTTTTTTTTTTTTTTTGCCTCAGAAAAGCTTAATTAATTCTATGCATTGCATATACTTAAAAGTCTGCTCAGTAGTGCATTTGTTTTGAGTTTATTTTGGCTTTGCTTTCAGTAGTTATCTTTGATTTACTCATCTTTTATACATTTAGGTTTATATTTATTTTTGATTTCTCTCGCGACTTACTGAGCATGCCCTAGCATTACAGAAATATGATGAGGGTAATTTGTCTAAAATCTGCATGAGCAATGTGTAAACAGTATGGAGGCTATAACTGGCCCAGGTAGTATCAGTCTTGCAATAAAGTGGCAAGAATATGACTTTATGTTCACACCAGTCTTATTTTACTTTTCCTTGCCAAGTCTAACTTGGAGAAAGGGACATGGCTGTACTTAGAATTTGCATTTCTTAAAACATTTTGCAGCATACAGTGTAACTCATGCCAGAATCATGCATCACTATATTTTTGGTTTCCTAAGAACAATGAAACAGGAATATTTTTTATGGCAATCTTCATCTACCTGAACACAGAAGTCCCTAAATCCCCTTCTTTCTACCTGACAGATTCCTGCAGACTAAGTGTGTTTCTGTAATTAGGAAAAAAGCCTGTTTTACATGAAAAAAAAAAATAAAAAAATTCCACAACAAAATCTAACAAAGCACTGAGCATGATTCTGTAGTACAATACATGTGAGCAGACAGAAAAAAATGGCAGATACATATGCTTCTGATTAAGCAACCACCCTTCTAGCACTCTGGCCAAATACACTGACCTGACTGTGGTTGTACATAATCCCACTGACAGATGTGTGCAATCTCCTTAATTATAATTTCAAATAGTTTCACCGCAAAACAAATCAGCGAAGGGCAGCAATAGAACCTGGTGCTGCTGTAGCTTTACCTCATTAGCTCTCCACTTGTCAGTAAGTAGAGATTATTACACTTTCTCTTACGAGTTCACACATTTTAACAGTGGTGCAGAGGCTAAGGCCTGGTTTGCTGTGAGCCTTTGGTGCTACTGTCTTATTCCGTACAGATCCATATTCTGTCATAGGGCTCAGAGGTGTACCCTGTGCAGTGGCAAGATACTGAATGAATCATATCTGCTTATTGGTTCTTGGAGATTTCACAGAAGTGATACTTTCAGTTTTTGAGGCAGAAAACATAAGAGTCATTGCATGCACCTACGACATTGGTACAGAAAACTGAAGAGTCTAAAATTTTTCTTCTCACTGACACATTCACACTTTCTCATCTCATATGTCAGATTTATTTAACATTTTTTTAGTAGCTGGCAAATCTCACAGCCCAATAGTGATGAAGCTGCTGCACCTCCATGACTCCAAGTCTGGTCAGTAGCAACACTGAGCACATTTCCAAAAGGCACACATGCTCACAGTACTTATATATATGTACACACAGCTGGCTGTATGTGTCAATGCAGACAGAAAACACTCCACTCACATGAACAAATAAATTTCCAGTGGCCTGATCCTGCTTCTCTTTCTTGCTGTGCATGATGAAAAGCCCTCGGTAGGAAAGAACTTACACACATATGCAAGGTGAATGCTTCCCTCCATTGTGTGGGCTAGGTCATGCAGCTTGCCAAGAGGGTATGCCCTGGCCCTTGGAGTCTCTTGCATGCATACTCACACACTGACGGACTTTCAGTCAAACCCCAGGCCTCATGGTCTCCACAAGATCTGGTTGATACCTCTTGGTCCCCCCAGTACCCAACACAGTAGTTTATTTACTGTGAAAGTGGTCGAACACTGGAAAAGGCTTCCCAGAGAGGTGGTTAATAACCTATGACTGTCAGTGTTCAAAAGGCATTTGGATAATAACTTTTGGTTAACTGTGAAAATGTCAAGTAATTGGGCTTGATTACCTTTGAAGGTCTCTTCAAACTCTCTTCCTATCCTATCCTATCCTATCCTATCCTGTCCTGTCCTGTCCTGTCCTGTCCTGTCCTGTCCTACTCTTTTCAATTTCTCCTATTCCCTTCACTTCTGTTCTAAACCAGTAATATATATATATTTATTTTCCTTTTCCCTTTTTTATTTTTAAATCTCAAGCTGAGATAAAAGCATCTTTAAAATAAATGCAGATAGCAACGATGTTGCAGAACTGACAGGATAGAATTAATCTTTACTTCTCCTATTTTATTCATCATCTTCTCTGCGGTTGACAGATATAGCAAGGACACTAAAAAGCAGCATTTCAAAGTATGAAAGAAAACAAGATATAAGACACTAAAATACTCTAGCTGCCCAAAAGAAAGGTGCCAACAAGTACTTAAGGTTCATAGTACTTAAGGTTGTAGATGTCATATCTCAACTGTGATTCACATTTTTCCAGCTGTGCAGGATCCTTTGCATGATTACTGCTTTAACCTCTCTCACATTTCCTGCAAAGGCTGGGTTCACACTGTATAAGAACTGTAGTGTTAAACAGTGACTAAGAACATTTTCTGAAAAAATGCCTTCAACAATGGGAGCAGCATCACAATAAGTTGTGTGACATCCTAAACTGTGATTATAGATTGACAAATCTTCTGAAGTAGGAGCCTGGATGTCATGTAAGTATTTTTATCTAACTCCAAGTAGATACAGATTACAGTTTAGGAAAAAAAATGACCAGTCCTGCTATTCTGGTAATGAAAGAGAAAAACAGAATTACAAAACAAAGAAAAAGGTTGACCTTTGTGTGAAGCATTTTGTTGAAGGTTTTGTGGCACGCAACACTCAACCTTGGTTTTTGTGCTCAGGTTTCACAATTCAGTTCTGAGTGTTTGCGATAAAAACAACTGAATTAAACTAAACAAACCAAAAAAAACCCACTTAACATACTATTAGATTTTTCTAAATACAGTCAAATATTACAAAACTGACCTGTGTAACCTATTTACATAATTTTCTTTTTTTTTTTTTTTGGAAGCTATTCTGGATATCATCACAATTGCTCGGTAAAATAGTCTGATTCACAGTTCTATGAATTAAAATATCTAATAATTAAAAATGATTGGTGATAGTCCACTTGCATGCATCCATAGGCATTCTTGGAGAGGACAGCAGATAAATCTGTTTGAGGATGGTGGCTTTCCATTCAATTTGAAGAGTAGTTTAGGCTGTTAGAATTTATCCCATAATTGAAACACTTCTCTAAGCCCAGAAGCACTGGTAAGACACCAAAACCCACACTGCAATGACATGTACTTAAATCATGGCATGTTGTTAAACAATTTTTTGTACAGTTGTTTGAACATTTATCAATATTTATCAATAGCTGCTTAATAGTAGCAAGATAAATTAAATTAATAAGAAATATAGACCTTTAATTTAAAAGAAGCTAAACAAGGGAAATTCAAAGAATAGAATAATAGAATAGTAGATTGTCTTGAGTTGGAAAGGACCTTAGAGACAATCCAGTTCCAACCCTGCTGTCATGGATGGGATTGCCACCCACCAGATCATGCTGCCCAGGGCCTCATTCAGTTTAAAGCCATTCCCCCTTGTCTTATCACTATCTGCTTATGTAAAAAGTTGGTCTCCCTCCTGTTTATAATCTCTCCTCAATTACTGGAACACTGCAGTGAGGTCTCCCCAGAGTCTTCTCTTCTCCAGGCAAAGCAAACTCAGCTTCCTCAACCTTTCCTCATAGAAGTGCTCCAGTCCTCTGATCATCTTCATGACCCTCCTCCAGACCCATTCCAGCAGCTCCATGCTGTGAGCCTCAGACCTGGATGCAGTATTCCTGAGTGGGCCTTATGGAGGCAAGGGGAAAAGGCATATAGTTCAATGCATTTTCTGCATTCTGCAGATGGATGGTGTTGGACCCAGAACTGTCTGATGGAGAGACACCAGGTCACGCACACACATAAAGCAATAGGTTACTGTTGGAGATTTTTTTTTCTGCCAATTGCTTTTCTTTTCATTCTCTGTTGCAAATGCCATACTCAAAGCTGCATTTCGTTACATGTACCATGAGATGAAACATGAGGTGGAAGCCCTGCAAACCTCCTCAAGTCTCGACAAATCTGCAAACTGAACACAGCTAGCCATTCAGCTATCCCTTCCTCTTGTTAAACCACTCTGAATTTATAATGATATACTTCTTTTATGTGTTTTCTCTATTTAAATCAACTTGATGCTCAGCGCTGAGAAACTAGAGAAGTCTTGCTCTTACGCCTACACTTACAGCTTTGGCATAATTGTGCCCTTCAGAAAACTACTCCTATTGTATTTGAGTGAAATGCTTCAGAGTGAAGCTTCAGAGTACCTTTTATGAATCCTGAGCCCCTTTTTAGCTCTGCTTCTTCTAAATTAATTTGTTTATATATCTGGAAACCTCTGGAGAAATTATTCTGAGCATTGTTTTATTGTAAAATTGTAGTCCTTTTGGAGCACAAAACCCAATTTGAATCAGCTAAAGCTTACATTAATGTGACCACATTAATTACAGGACGGTCACTTAGTATTGAAGGTATTATCATTCATACTTCAAATGTTCTTTGATATGATGCAGACCTTGTGTTTGTTTTTTGTTTTTTTTTTGTTTTGTTTTTTTGCATGAGTGCATTTGTGCTTTATTTGTGTTTTATTCTATTTGTCTGTATTTTACAATAAAACTCGCTCTTGGGAATGAGCAAATAATTTCTCTTGGCAACACCAAAGGTAGATGGGATCCAATTCTTCTTTTCTGAGGTAACCTGAACTTCCTTGTTTAGCAAAAATTAGAGTACAAAGCATGTAGGACTGGAACTAAGAAGCACTTTTAGCAGTGAAATCAGCATCAAAAATTGAGGTCAGTTCCAGTGTTGGGTTTTTTTTTTTTTTTTTCCGCTTGAGTGTCTTTACCACTGACTTTCCTGTAAGATTTCATGCGCATAGCTTGAATAACATGTAAAAGCAATTTTTCTACATGCCATGTAATATTCTCTCTAATGTGACTCATTAGTCTACTGTGTAGAGCAATGATAGCTCAACCAGGTTGATCTTTTTAAAGCTAATGAGCCACTAATTAGTATCTGATTGACCGGAGCTAACAAGATATGTTCTCTTTCAGTGATTTATGGTGATGAATTAATTAACTTATCCAAAATTCCATCCCCGGTACAATATATGGCTTTTCCTTCTAGTTTCATAACTCTGATGCTGAATCTGTGAACTGAATATGAAGCTTTAATGGTATGTTGATGTTCAAATGTTACTCCGTGAATGTGTTAATAAATGTACATTAAATTCTAAAGCAAATTAAAAATACTAGAAGGTGAAGGCTGGTGATAGGTTACAGTGTGCATAAGATGTGTAAGGAGTAGAGAAATTATATTTCTCTTAAAGTATCTCTAAAGTACTTATGTTCTACAATGCTAATAGAGAGAATTTCTTATTTCATCTTCCCTCAAAATTATTTTTAGGAATTGTAGCTATTTAACCACTAGTAGTTTGAGAAAATCTAATGCATTGATGTTGTACTCTTCTATGCTGACCTGAAACAAGACAGCATAATACTGCAGTGATACAGAATTTGCATGCACATTCCTTCTGCTTTCCCTTCTCTTTTCTATTGCTGATAAAGTCACAGATATTTTATTTCCAAATTACTGTTGCATTATCCCAAACTTTGCAAATTTGAATCAAATTTCTTAAGAAATTAAGTATTTGTAGATGGTGAACAAGTTAAACATACTCGAACACAAATAATATAGATGTGTAGCACTTGGAATAATTTTTAAAATATTTAGAAATGAGACAGATACTATAAAATTTATCATTTGTGACCTTGGATTATTTCTTCCAGGAAGAGTTACCCTAGTTTCACAGGTCAAAGATAGTATTTTATATTTCCGGTATAGGTGAATCATAGACTGAGATGGAAGGGATCCACAAAGGTCATTGAGTCCAAATCCTGGCTCCAAATTGGACCACCTAAAATTCAAACCCTAATTCTGAGAGCTTTCTCATAACACCTCTTGAATTCTAGCAGCTTGGGCCCAACTGGAACCTTCCCTGATGCAGCACTGTGACATTCTCTCTAGTCCTGTTACTGTCACCAGAGAGTGGAGATCAGCGCTGCCCCTCTGCTCCCTGTGAGGGGCTGTAGGCTGTCGTGAGATTCACAGAATCATAGAATCACAAAATAGTCAGGGTTGGAAGGGACCTCAAGGATCATGAATCTCCAACCCCCCTGCCACATGCAGAGCCACCAACCTCCTCATTTAAAGCTAGACCAGGCTGCCCAGGGCCCCATCCAATCTGGCCTTGAACATCTCTAGGGATGGGGCATCCACAACCTCTCTGGGCAGCCTGTTCCAGCACCTCACCACTCCCTCTGTAAAGAACTTCCCCCTGACACCCAATCTAAATCTCCCCTCCCTCAGCTTAAAACCATTTCCCCTCGTCCTGCAGTTATCTACCCTTTCAAAGAGTTGATTCCCCTCCTGTTTGTAGGCTTCCTTAAGGTACTGAAAGGCTGCAATGAGGGTCACCCTGCACCTTCTTTTCTCCAGGCTGAACAAGCCCAGCTCCCTAAGCCTGTCTTCGTAGGGGAGGTGCTCCAGTCCCCTGATCATCTTCGTGGCTCTCCTCTGGACCCTCTCCAACGGCTCCCTATCTTTCTTGTACTGAGGGCTCCAGACCTGGACACAGTACTCCAGATGGGGCCTCAAAAGAGCAGAGTAGAGGTGGAAAATCACCTCCCTTTCCCGGCTGGCCACCCCTCTTCTGATGAAGCCCAGGATACCATTTGCTTTCCAAGCTGCAAGGGCACACAGTTGGCTCATATTAAGCTTTTCATCCATCAAGACCCCCAGGTCCTTCTTCGCAGGGCTGCTCTCAAGGACCGCTCCTTCCAGTCTGTATGGATGCCTGGGACTCCTCTGGCCTAAGTGCAAAACTCTGCACTTTGCCGTGTTGAACCTCATCAGGTTCACCCAGGCCCACCTTTCTGGCCTGTCGAGGTCCCTCTGAATGGCATCTCTTCCTTCAACCGTGTCAACTGCACCACTCAGCTTGGTGTCGTCAGCAAACTTGCTGAGGGTGCACTCGATTCTGTCATCGATGTCATTGATAAAGATGTTAAAGAGGGCCGGTCCCAAGACAGACCCCTGGGGGACTCCTCTCATTACTGGCCTCCACCTGGACATAGAGCCATTGATGACCACCCTCTGTCTGCAGCCTTTTAACCAGTTCCTTATCCATCAAGTGGTCCACCCATCAAATCCACATCCCTCCAATTTGGAGATAAGGATGTGGTGGGGGACCATGTCAAAGGCCTTGCTCAAGTCCAGGTAAATGACATTGGTCGCCTTTCCCTTGTCCACCAATGCCATCACTGCATCATAAAAGGCCACCAGATTGGTGAAGCATGACCTTCCCTTGGTGAAGTTGTGCTGGCTGTCTCAAATCACACGCTCATTCCTCATGTGATCAAGCATGTCATCCAGGAGGATCTGTTCCATGATCTTCCCAGGCGCAGAGGTGAGACTAACCAGCCTGTAGTTCCCCAGGTCCTCCTTGCTCCCTTTCTTGTAAATGGAAGTGACGTGAGATTCCCCCTCAACCTCCTCTGCTCTGGGCTGAACAAAACCAAGGGCTTCAGCGCTCGTCATCTGCCTTGCCCTCCAGACCCTTCCCCATCTTCTTAGCCCTCCTGTGGATACTCTCTCATAGTTTTATGCTCTTTTTATATTGTGGTGTCCAAAATTGCACCCAGTGCTCAAGCTGAGAGGCAACACAGAGCAGAGTGAGACAACCCTTTCCCTCATCTGGCTGGGAGTGCTGAACCTGATGCACCCTCGATTATGGTTGGTCCTTTGAGCTGCCAGGGTGTACTTCTGACATATTCAACTTGCCATCAACCATGATCCCCAGATCCCTTTCCACAGAGCCGCTGTCCAGCCTCTTGTCCCCCAGTCTGTACATATATCCAAGTTTGCCCCATTCCATGTACAGAGTCTAGGACTCATTCTTGTTCAGTTTCATGCAGTTGGTGATTGCTGAGATCCCTCTGATTTGTTAAAATTTTTCTGCAAGACTTTTCCATCCTTAAGGAAGTCAGCAGCTCCAATCAATTTAGTGTTGTCTGCAAAATTACTTAGAATCCTAGAATCATATCATTAAGTTGGAAAAGATCACTAATATCACAAAGTCCAATCATCACCACCGTGCTCAGTAACCATGTCCCTCAGTGCTACATCTACACTTTTCTTCAACACCTCCAGTGATAGTGACTCCACCACCTCCATGAGCAGTCTGCTCTAATACTTCACCATGCTTTCTGAGAAAAAAAAATTCTTGATATTGAACCTAAATCTTGCCAGGTACAATCTGAGGCTGTTATGTCTTGTCCTGTCACTGTTACCTGGGAGAAAAGTTCAACTCACCACAACCTCCTTTCAGATCATTGTAGAGAGCAATAAGGTCTCCCCCAGCCTCCTCTAGTCCCTGTTCCCTCAGCTGCTCCTCATAAGACTTGTGCTCCAGACCTCTCACAGCTTTGTTGCCTTCTCTGGACGTGCTCCTGGACCTCAGTGTTCTTCCTGTAGCCCAAAACTGAATACAGTACTCAAGGTGCAGCCTTATCAGTGTGAAGTACAGAAGACATTCACCTCCCTGTTCCTGCTGGCTACAGTATTTCTGATACAAGCCAGGATGCTGTTGGCCTTCTTGACCATCTGGGCACACTGCTGGATCACTCTCAGTTGGCTGTCAACTAACACACCCAGATTCTTTTTGTCCATGCAGCTTTCCAGCCTTTTTTTCCAGCCCAAAGCCTGTTGCGATGCATGAGGCTTTTGTTACAACAACAGCATGAGGCTGTTGTTACCAAAGTGCAGGACCAGGCACTTGATTTTGTTTAAGCTCATACAACTGGCTTCAACGCACTGAATCAGCCTGTCCAGATCCCTTTGTGGGGTGTTTTACCCTCAGGCAGATCAACACTTCCTCCAGACTTGATGTCATCTGCAAATTTACTGATCTTTCTGCAAACTTACAAATCACTTCTGCAAACTTTGCTGAAATCCAAAATGATTACAATCATCTGGTTGGTTATTTAGGTGAGTAGCTTTAACATACAAGGAAATTAAGTTTGTTACATACGACTTTTACCTTGTGAACTCTTGTTGGCTCTCTCCATTGTCTGCATTGTCTTTCAGGTGTTTTTCAGTAACTCCCAGAATAATTTTCTCCTCAATTTTGCCAGGCACTGAAGTGAGATTGACAGTCTTTAATTACTAGGGTCTTCTTTCTTGCCCTCCTCAAAAATTGGGATGAAGTTTGCCAGCTTCCAGCCCACTGAGACTTCTCCAGATTCCTAAGACCATTGAAAAATAATTGAGAGAGAACTTGCAGTATTAATCTGCCAGATCTTTGAGAACTCTGGAATGAATCCCATTTGGTCCCTATAGACCTAAAAACATCCAGCTGAAACAGTACATCTCACACAAGTTTGAGTTTTGCTGGGAGTTTGTCATTACTGCAGTCTTGGTCATCAAACTCAGGTCCCTGGGGTCCTGAGATGTTTTTCATATGTTCATTTATTATTACTAGTTCGATTAAACTATTCTTCTTGCACATTATTCTGGAGATAATAACAAAAAATCACAATATTCATTAGATATTTGATGGTTTTGTATTAGTTACACAACTTTGCCAAATTTCTGATTACTTGCCAAATTTCTGATACTTTATTATTCATTTTACTGCAATGCTCTGAAAACAGCATTTACTCTAGCTGTGATAATAGAGAATATATTATCACGAATTACTCAGTTTTAAGCATCTGATTAAGGCAGTTCCATTTCTGTCTCCTCAGATTCTAAGATTAACGGGAACATTATGGATGATTGATTGTGGCATTTCTTCAAAGAGAACTTGACAGCATCTATATGAAATTGGATGTCCTTTATTCAAAGCCATTCTGAGCAACTACAGAATTTTTCTACAGCAAACATTGTAAGAGATTATTTCATGAAAATTCTCTCTCAAAAAAGCAAAAAACAAACAAACAAAAAACCCCCAAAAACAAAAACAAAACAAAAACAACCCAAAACTCCGATGTTGGAGACTTTCAGTAGTTTCAGTGGTTTTAAAAACTAAGATAATTTAAATCAAAAGCATTTGTACACTTTCTTCTTTCAGAAAATAAGCAAAAACAGCCTGAGTAACTTTTCTTCACAGTGGGAGAAGAGAGTAAAAGTCTATTGACATGCTTTACATTGAACAAGGTGAGAAGTAAAGCAAGAAATTATTTGGTAGATATGTCCCATGAACTTGAGCACTGTTGTGACTGAAAGAATACCCAACCAGTGCAGCATCTGGTTGAGAACCAGTCATTTACAAATAATTGTAACATTATCTTTTCAATGAGAAAAAAAAAAATCAACTGCATTGAACATAGACAGCCACAGGATGCTAGGAAGCTAGTTTTTCCTTTATGCATTTCAATTAAATATTAATCTTACTAGTTAGTTCCCTAAAAATTCATTGAACATATGTTCTTTAACCTTTTTAATAAAGTGTAGCTTAATTCATTCCATCCTCTCTTTTAAGATCAATCATTAGGATATTTTTCTTCCATGTAACATACTGCACTTCAAATAGGATTATGTTAATTACATTTACAATGAACAAAACAAAAATTAATTAATAAGATTGCTAGGAAGCCTACAATATATTATTTTATTTTTAATTGTCTCCCCTTCCCAAAACTTTAATGTTTTCCATTTTCCCCCTGATAAATTCTCCTCTGAATTGTTTCCAAGATCTCTGGCTTTTTTTTTTTTTTTTTTTTTTTTTTTTTTTTTTTTTTTCCATGACAAAAAATTAGCAAAACAATCACTATTGCTTTACACCAAAAGCCTGATCATTGGTGTATCTAATTAAGTTGAGCTTACCACTTTACTGTGCAAATTTATCCCATGAAGCTTTTTGAGATCCACAGCCTCAATTTCAATTCATCTGAATTAAAGAGGATAGAGAACAGCTCACAAAGATAGGCTATCTGAATACATAAATAATAACAATGTAATGAATCTGGATGGGATGGAGTTAACTTTCCTCATATAGCACTAGACTTTGCATCTGTGGATAAAATGTCTAATAACACACAAGTATTTTGGCTATTACTGAGCAATGCACACACGTGCAAGCTCTCTCTCCAGATTTTGCCTCAAAGGCCAGTAGGTCAGGAGTGAGAAGAGGTAAGGAAGGGACATCACCAGGACAACTGATCTAAACTGACCAAAGGGATATTCCATGCTCAAAGATGAAAGATGAGGGAAAGAAGTATGAAGTGGGTATGTTTGTTGTTACGGCATCGGCTTCACAACCAACACCTATTCATGTTTTCCAGTAGTGGGACATCTGCTTGCCATTAAGAAGTAGTCAATGGATTCCTTGTTTTTGCTTTGCTTCACAGAATCACAGCGTGGTTGAGACTGTAAATGACCTCTGGCAGTCATTTTATCTGATTCCCCTACCAGCAGGGTCAACCACGGCAAGTTGCCCACGACCATATCCATGCAGCTTTTGAAGATCTATCCTGAATGAGATCTCCGCAACCTCTTTGGGAGCCTGTGCCAGTGTTCTGTCAATTGCACAAAAAAAAAAAGTGTTTTCTGATATTCAGGCAGAACCTCTTGTGTTCCAGTTTGTGCCCATTGCTTCTTGTCTTGCACTGCTTCCTCATGTAGCTTTTTCTTTTCTTACTGAACTGTCTTTATCTTGACCTTGTTTTTATCACCATAAGGTTTTCCATCCTATTTTTGGCTCCAGTACCACTGAGGAGGAGTGAAGGGGAGGCAATGTGGATGTCTGGCAGATAGCCAAGATCAGCGAACCAATCACACTTGGAAATAGTCTCCCAAGAAGACAACTAACTTTCAGACTTTTTAAAATCTGCCAAAAATATGAATTGAGTGGATTTACCTTTTTTAATTATATGCATAAAGATACAAGACCAACTTCCAAATAAAAGAAGACTAAAACAAAATTTGTGAGTTACAAACCAGTTGACATAAGGAGAAAAATTTAATCTTTGCATAAATTTAAAATAGGCATTTTCACTGGAGATTTCAATAAATATATCTGATCAGAACCTAAGATTAAAATGTAACAAAAAAAGCTGGATTTTGATCACATCGTGCTTCAGTAAAAGTGAAGAATTTAATCAGAATGTCAATGGATTTATATGGAAGTATAAGCTTGATCGTATAAAGAGATAAAAAAAAGCACTGAATGAGATTGGGTTTGTGATCTGTACAAGTGTCAAGTTAATTTTAAAACCAATATGGGATAAATTTGTCTCAAAACGAATAGGATTACAAAAAGAATCGCTATGGATGTCTGTGCCTTAAACTGAAGTACCACAGCAGATTTTATTTGAAGATTTTCAATGAAGAAAGTAAAACAAGGAATCCAGTCTTGTATTCTTGTATTTATTCTTTATAAGAATGAAAAAAGAAACCTTCATAGACAAAATATGGGCTTTTTTTTTTTCTTTTTTAAATAACTGAAATCAGTTTCTTTTTCTGAAATTCTTTCAGCTTTGAGGAGCCTGCACATTTTTAAAATGCAGTGAAATAATTATAGACATGGGGCTTGCTTTTCTTTTGTTCCTGTATTATAGCATTGGAAACAATGTCAGCTAGTCACTGTCTTAGATATGAGAAAACAGTATGCTGATTGTAAGACACAGCACCTTTTGCATGACTGCTGAACAGCTGTCAAGCCTGTTCCTTCAAAAAACAGACACAAAATGTCAAGAAGAAAACAAACAAAAAAACAGACTCCACGTCTATCCTGCTCCTGTTTTCTTAAAAATAATAATAATAATTCTATTTTTTAAAAGAGGAGCAGCAACTGTATATTTTAAAGTATAAACCAGAGGGATAACCTAACTATCTTCCATTAAAATGGTCTTTAAAAAAAATGTTATAATATATTGTTGTCATAAATAAAACATAAGCACTATAAAAATTCTGAAAGAAACAACCTCTGGAAAATTAAAATACATTCAGTTGATTGAAATACTGAGCACACTTCATGTGGGGGAGAGGTGTGTTTGCTTTTCAATAGACTGAATATTATTATGTGGTACTTCAAAAGGCAGTGCTTGCAAGGCTGCCTACAATGCATTTATTAACTACCAAGATTTTACAGTCAGGCAAAATTATTTCAGCAGCCTTTGTGCTGCTGCCTCTCATGCCTTGGGGCAGTGCAGTCAGAAGGAATGGATAAGTTTTCCTGACCAGTGTCTTATGCATTCAGTTCTCCTAAAAGACCAAAGATGGTATAAATTACAGAGTAAACATTTCAGTACAGTTAGGAATGTGGAAACAAAAAGGATTTCTAGCGTGTTCCTCTGATGTTGCAGGTGTTACTACAGATACACTTAGAAACTACAAACTGATAAATTGCTAGAATATTTTGTCCTCTTGCCTTTAGGCTAGAAGTCCTTACTTTTTCACACAGAGCTAAGTACCTTTCTGCAACAATTCTGAACTAACATGTCAAGCTGAGATGTTACACAAATCCCTAGTGTAATCACACACTATTTCTATTGCATGTTGCCCATTAGATGGGATAGTTTAAATACAGTTGTTTTTTTTCACAAGGTTTGAAACAAAACAGTCAAATCCTCAAGAAATGTTGAAGAGACTGAGAATCTGAAAATACTAGTCTGACCTCCAAGCTTGCATTTCAGTCTCCATGATCCCATCAATACTGTATAAAGCCTCACAAAATTTAATATAACTGCATTTCGTAGACTCAGCTGTATTATTTTATGCTGTTGTTTGATTCTTTGTTTCCACACTGCTTTCCAAATGATAGAGTTGGAGACTTCGCTTTCTGCTATGACCACAACTCACATTTTTTCCATTCTCCTCCCCTAAACACTCAGCAAATGTAATTTTCATTTCAAGCTCTAGTTGTGTTTTGATTTTTCAAAGACTTAAAGCATGTTATCTTGAAAGTGTGATAATTTTCATCTTCCTTAAATATGCTGAATAAGCATTTCACCAAATTCTGGTTTACTGAGGTGGTTTCTAGTGTGATGTCAAGATGGTGATGTGTGCCCCCAAGTACCATTAATCAAATCTTTTCCTTTTCCTCTTTCTTTTTCGTTTTCCTTTCCTCTCCCCTCTCCTTTCTTCCCTCCCCTCAACTCCTTTCCCAAAAAGCAAATTTTCATAATGATACAATCTGCTTTTGATGCAGCCCAGGATACAGTTGGCTTATCTGAGCTGAGAGCACAGCACTGTCTCACGTCCAGCTTCCCACCCATCAGTAACTTCAGATCCTTTTTAGCAGGGCTGTTCTCAATTCTTTCATCCCCCAGCTTGTATTGATATGGGAGTTGCCCCAACCCAGGTGGCAAGATCTTGCACTTGGCTTCATTGAATTTCATGAGGTTCACCTGGGCTCACTGCTCAGCCCATCTAGGCCTTTCTAAATGGCACCTTGTCCCATGGGAGTGCTGACTGCACCACTCAGCTTGATATCATCTGCAAACTTGCTGAGGATACACGTGATCCCACTGATATTAAAAAGCATTGGTCCCAGTACTGACCCCTGAGGGACATCACTGATCACTGAAATATTTTGCTCAAGTCTTTGCAGGACCAAAGGCATAGTTTCTGTAAGAGTGGAAATGAAAAATCATTGTTGGGAAGGAGAAAAAGCACATAGTAATGCCCATGCCTTTTTTAGTGTTTTTTTTGTTTGGTTTTTTTTTTTGTTTGTTTGTTTGTTTTCCATCTTCGGTAATGGTTCTCATAAAATGTACCCACATTATGAGAGTATAGAGATCAGGTGGTAAAATGGCCTATTAGAATTTACACAATCTTTGTTTACAGAACACGTACTTCTGAGTTCAAATGCCATCAATATCCTATTAACTTATGTCCTGAAGCAAAATGAACTAAAATGTAGATTTGAATAACAATCATTAATCTGCCACATATTCTGTCACTGTAAAAACTTGTTGCTGTTGTTTTTTTTTTTTTTTTTTGCCATTGTATAATAACCAGAAAAAAGTGTGATGCTTCCAATAGCTTTTTTTTTTTTTTTTCCTTTTAAATGCCTCATTTTTTTACATGAATAAAACTTCAAATTATCAATTTAGTAAGCAAAATAAATATACTGAAGTGTAATGGATTTTTTCAAGCAAATCTTTAATGCCTTTCCTTCCTGGTTGTTTTATATTCCCATCTGTAAAAGAAGAAAAGAAATACAAAGAATGAATGGAAAAACAATAAATTAAAATTGGTCTCTGCAGTAACAAATTATGGATGTTTCTTTACAAATCACCTCTTTTTTTCCAGAGTATCTAACATAAATTTTAGCATAGTAGGCAGCTTCACATTATAATGAAAACACTTTTTTTTTTTTCTTTTTTTTTTTCATTACGGACTTCTACTGCATTCTTTTGTGAGTTTTGCAGAGAAGACTGATGAATTAAAATTCATCAATGTTGATTCAAACAGTTGTCATAAAATTTAAAGTTCTGGCTAAGTTGCACAAGTCAGAACTGAAAGCCATACATTCTTTCTCACTCATTCATTTTTCACTCCAAAAATAATGCCTCCTATTTATTTCAAATGGAAACTACACCAGATACGAAGAACAAAAAAATGCTATTTTCTACTACAAAACAGCATTTTTTTAATATAGTTGTAGTAGGCGTGGCGAGGAGACGGTGTGTGACGGGGTCAGGTTCCCTATGCTCAGGGCTTGCCAGGTGCTGTCCCACAATAGGACAGCGTGTATGCAAGGGGTGTAGACAAAGCAGGACAAGAATATTTAAGTGCCTGCTACATTTTAATAAACGCCATTTTGCTTCACCTATACTTGGGGTCTGTGTGAGCATTTGGCCCCGACCTGGTATGGGGTCGGTTTCGCTGGCAAAGCAGCATCTTATGGGGTGGAAAACGAGTGTTGCAGAGAGAACGGCAACATATAGTCACCACCATTAGGCATGCATTTTTACCAGTGATGAACAAAAGCCTGCATGCTGTCCTGGTAAAAATCTGTACCAGTGGAGATGACTCACTGTTACCAGTGCTGAAACAGTCCACTCACTGCCACACTGTGCTCACATTCATTGTTTGGTCTCCATAAGTGTCCAGGTAGCACTGATGAATGTCAGTGGGTGCCATTTTTTTCTACACGAAAGTATGCCTCGAGGATTTAACATAAATCATAAAAGAAGTCATTAGAATTAAAGACAATTGTAAGCCATTGCTCATAAAGGTCAGTCTAAAAATACATTATTACAGGTGCATGAGGAGTTGGAAACAAATACAGGAAAAACACAAGAAACAAGTACAATGAAAGTTTGTGGGAGCATTTTGTAATTTTTTATTTTTAATTTTTAAATGTGATGCTGTGTAGTGTAAGTATACTCATATACTCTTTGGATACTAGAAGGGTCATACCTTTCAGGGATGCATGACTGATAGTCCTAACTGATAGTGTATGGTTGGAAGCTACTTAATATGAAAGACAACTCCTGTTGGTTTGGAAGTCTCAGCGCCACTAGAATAGAATAAATTTCAGGGATATGAGGAATAAGCATGAAGTTGCTTTATTCTTATAATTTCTCCAGCATCTTCTGTCAAACTTTTGGAGACAGGCTATGGAACACACCTCTAATCTGGCATTACCACATCATGTTCTTTCAACTTCCAATTAATTCCAAGCAGTAATTCTTATTTGTATGAATTAAAAAACCCATTCCCTACTGGTGGGATTTTTCTACACCTAAACAATCCAAAGTAGCACACATGTACACTTCTGTGACATTTCTATTCTCTTTGGGGTGACTGGAGCTTTTAGCTAAATCTCTGCACTGTGTTCTTTCTTTGACATTATTAAGTAATTTTGAACTTTCCCAATGATTAAAACATACAATCATTTGAAACGATTTGTCGTTTTCTATGTTGAGATGAATATTCTAGACTCCAAGAAATATGTACCTTAAGGTTTAGCTATCTAAAAGTTCTTTTCAATACCTGAGTCATCCTTACCAACAGGGATGAAATTCAGATTACTTCACATGATAGCTGGCTCCTACCTGCAATGGTTTAAATTGGACTGTGAAAATAGCTGCCTTATCAATCCGTACCACAAGCATATCAGAAAAATTTGAGCATAAGAATGGCCTAAGTGGCATTCCATTTTTATATAGACTGTATGAAGAATTGTTATAGTAGCTAATGACATCTGTCATCTTTGCTATACCTAACAATTTGAAACATGAGAATTAAGGCTGCTATAATCCTACAAATAAAAACAACAACAACAAAAAATCTAATCAATTAGAAAACATGCTGCCATGGCTAAGCAAAGTAAAACAAAGCTGTAGGCAGGTACAGAAAAGCTCAGTGGGCAAACCTGGCAAGTTCTGAGCCTTTGCAAAAATTTGCAGAGAATTTAGATGTCTCAGATTTAGTCTCACCTTTTTTGATGCTGCTGAAAATTCTGACTCATGGATTAATGTCAGGTTCACTCTGTCCCTTCCTCCCCTTGACCAAAGGCTTCTACATGATTCAGCTTTAACAAGAGTGGTGAACAAATGAAGTACTTGGGATTCATAAAAATGTAGGGAATTTTTCATGGACATGAGTGATGTTTGCTCTAACCAGAAGGTGAGCAAAAGAGGAAAGACTGCCACATACAATTTCAGTAGAAATTAGATGTATCAAATTCCAAGAAGAGCACTGGCTTCCTAACCTTTCCTACAGTGACTAGATATGGCCACGAAAATTATTAGTGTGGCTCAAGAGTTGCCCTCATTTCATTTTATATGGTGCTGAGCACAGTGAGAAGTAAGCAGATGTGATTGCTGTCTGGCACTTTCAGCACATAAATCACAGGTAATTAGATTCAGTCCCAGCAACGCTGCACAAGTTCATACAGAAAGCACAGCCTTGGAACAGAAGCTTGCCTGCTGGCTTAATCACAGGAGAGTTTTTACATACTGTTAAAGCTGAAGTATATGGTTTCATAGAGAGGATTAGTCATGGCACCAAAGTCAGATTGCTTCTTTGAATTAAACTTTGTCTTTTTGCTGAGAATTACCTGAGAGCCTGGTCTTCTAACATAGTACCTTAACTGAGAGACCTTAACTAAGGAGAAAGAATCTCTTCACCCTGCATCTATGCCTCTCAGCAGCATTTACTGAACAAACCCAGCGCTTTAGAAACATTATACAATTATTACATACATCAGCTTTTTTTTTTTTTTTTTTTAAAGTTGTCACATAAATGAAATGGAAGTTTGCTCTGAAAAAATAGCATTTCACTGGTTTATGCACAGTGAAAAACTAATATAGACAACAGACATTAAAGATTACTGTTACATCTGATTAGGTTGTTGGTAAAAATACCACTGATTTTCAAATGAAAAAAAAGAAACACATATTAGAACTCATATACTATTTTACAAATTCAGGAGGAATTTTATTTATTCCCCTGGCCAAAGGGGAATATTAAGAGGCTCATGAAAGCAAAGGCAATAATTTTTAAGAAAAGAAAAGAAGAAAAAGGATGTGAAGAGTTGATTTTAGCAAAATGGAACAACAGGAAAAATCACAATGGCAAACCAACTAATTTAATTTATATAAAGAGAGGAACAGATTAAGATTTAAATCTTATTAGCTATGAAATATCATAAACAATGCTAAACTTTTGGAAAGCCTGAAAATTAGTTAAACAACAGTAGACACGATGGGACGTTTTTAAAGAACTATACCCTGTTTTGATATTGCCTAAGGCATTGTCAAGTTGTATTAAATCAATCTGAATTTCAAACCAAGTTGAACAGAACTCAAATTCAAATGAGAAGGTACCCTGAGAGTATGTTTAGATGACAATAATTCATACTTAAACACAAATTGCTTTCAGTTCTGTCTTCACTTAATTTCCTATGCATGCTATCATACTTAAATCATTTTTCCTTATTGTAATGAAGCTATGGTGTTTCCTTTTCTTAAAAAAAAACAGAGACTGTATAGAAAGTTTCTAAAGATTTCTCTAATTAAAACAGTATTTCATTTTGTCTCATTTTTCATGTACTTGTTTTTCTGGAGTAACTAAAATCTTGATATAACTGATGTACATAATATAATGTAATTGATATAACTAATTTATCTATTTAGTTTAAATGTAATCTCATATAATTTAATAGCATAACTGAACAATCTTTTTCAGAATAGTCTTAATTTTTACAATAAACCTAACAGATTTTCATATAACACAGCTTATATCAACACATGTGAAAACTGAAATTATTTATATCGAAAAAAGGAAGTAAAAGAAATGTTTATGTACTGTATAAAGAAACAGAAACACTTCAATGCATTTCATTTATCCAGAATGTGTTGGACTTTTAAGTGAAGTAAAGGAATTTAATAGAGTTTAATGAGGTTTCAAATAATTTAAACAGAATTTAATGGAGAAATGTTGGCAAACTTTTAGTAATATCTTAAAAGGAAAATCCAAAATCACTTTTTCACAGGAGTGTGAGAGGATTAATCATCCAGAATATTAATCAAACAGAGTGCAATTTATTAGAAATGCAGGAAAAAAGAATATTTCTGATTTATCAGAAATTAACAGACTAAGCAGGTGTTACAAAATGATCCCCTTTGCAAGTGATTTATCTGTGATCAATGTTTTAGTTCCTTATGGTAATACTTGATTTTAAATTAAATGTTTTCCTAAAGGAAACAAAGGGGGAAAACACTGAAATCACAAGGGCATAGTCACAAATATACTCACTTTCATGTCTTGCATTCAGAAGAGGTTTGCAAAAAAAAGTAATTATTATTCTAAATATTTCTGTTTCGATTGCCCCAGGTTATTTGAAAGCCAGCCCAGGAAGTATATTACTTTTCATCTGAGTATGTATGGCAAGATAAGCAGAATAGGGTTAAACAGCAGCAATTTTCATATTTCATCCTTGCTATATCTCAATATCTCATATTTAAAGCTTTCCTAAGGTAATTATTTTACAATTCTTGCCACATTTCTTCCCTTCCTCCCTTCCTGCCTCCCTTTCTTCCTTCCTGCTTTGTTGTTTGGTGTTTGTTGTTGTTGTTTTTTAATATTTCCAAAGTGTTTGATCCCTCACGTGTCCTTCTTCCCATGGATAAATTATTAACTAACTCTATGTGTAGAGGGCATTCCTCTTTAGGAGTCCTATCTCATTTTATGTGGTATAAAAATGACAAATAAATAAGCTGATCTCTCTCTCTCTCTCTCTCTCTCTCTATTTCATTATTCTTTGTATTCCTGCACCATTCATTTAATCCCTGGATAAAATGAAACTATCCACTGAGATCAAAGATGAACACTCCTCACTTGTTAGTTCATGAACACATGAAGGATCATAAACATCTCTGTACTTGCTAATTTAAGTGTGGTAAATTTAGAAAATTAATTATTTCTTTTTATCTTTTAGATCTCATTTTTTACTTATTTATTTATTTTTGTGGTGAATTCTTTATATTTGACAAGCTGTCATCTTAATTTGTTTGCTACTGGAATAGTGTGTACAAGGTGCCTGCTACTCTCAATTATTTGAGTTCTATAATCCAAAATACACATATGCACCTTGTTTGGAAAAAAACAAAGACTACAGGAAATTATGTTCTCATCCCATGTGTAATTTTCCATAAAAAAGTAAAATAATCTCTGGCAGAGTTTATTCTAAACTAGTGAACCTTTATTTTACTATCTTTTACTTAGAGAAAGAAAAGTTGAAAAGATAGATGATTGCTTCTTGTTGGAATGTCAGAGGGCTAAGACTGGAGAGAAAGAAAAGCTATTAAATGAAAGCACTGTGGGGACAAGAACAACTAGATGTAAAACTGCTATGGGCTGGAATCAGATGAGCGTAAGTTTCTTAGACAGCTTCACATTGGAGCTATGAAAGACAAAAATCCCAGCCTCATTTGAAGCTGTCTTTTCCCATTCCACGCTTCTTTCTGCTTTACATCTCCATGTCACATTCACATTCTTGCACCAGTTCTGTTCTCCTGGATTTCAGGATCATTTACGTATTTGGCTGTTCACTGACACTTGAACTCAAATCCTGGAATAAAATGTCTTCTGTTGCATGGATAGATGTCAAGGACACAGAGGAGGTATAAAATGGTGTCCTACTGTCCCATCTAAATGTAATATGAAGGAGGTCTGCTGACAGTTTTAAGGCAACATTTTTTCTAAAAGATTTCTGACTAAATGAAGCAATTTTTTTTAGCTCATATAACTTGCACAAGTCACAACAGATATTCATTAGAAATCTGAAAGGTACTTTTGGCAGTTGCAAATTGTATTTCAGAAAAATTCTCTGTGAGTTAATTCTTCTTTGAACAGGGGTAGCGATTCTCAGCATTTATTTTCCACTTGAAATGCACTTGAAATCAAGGAAGTAAAAGGAAATGACTTGTACACAACGACAAAAATTCAGATAAAAATTAAGTTTGACAAAAAGTAAACTATCTAGAAAATATCTCTGGAAATCCAAACAAGTTGTTCCATGTATAAGAAAAATTGTGATCCTTGTTTTCAGTGATTGTCATGGCCAATAAAAAACTCGATTATTTATCTTTCCCCCTTTGGAGTACAGGGTGAGTCATTTCCTTTCCAATGTCACTCATCTTCTCTCATTTGTTTTCACTAAAACTTGAAAGAATCGGTGATGTTTTAATTTCTGCCACTGGATCAAATATTGAATTAGCCAACCAAAATGTAAAGGTCTGTAGGAGCACATTCATTAATATGTATGGGGTTTATGGTTTCTACTGCCGTTAACAGAACAGACGTGAAGGAGTGGATTTGCTGGAGAGATTAGTGAGGCTGGAGCTCACCACATCTAAACCATCACTCGTGTCATGCTTGATCCATGAGCAGTGTTGTGTAGTGCATTACAGCAATCTTCAGAACATGCTTATAAGACTGTGTGGAAGCATTTATAGAAGAATTGAACTGTTAAATCAATGATCACTTAAAAGCTATATTGTCCTAGGACAACAGACACAACTCCTACTCTGTAACTATGAGGTAAGTGGTCTGCAACTTCATTTTTACACAAATATTAGTATCTTAGAAAAAAAAATGTTTTTTACTCATGTAGCAATCTTTGAATAAGTTAGATAGAAAGGATTTTGATGTAGAAGCATTACACTTCTGCTCAATTTCATCTCTCCTGACTGATCAAATAGTGGAGAGATTTTGTTAGATTGAAGAAAATAGCAGATACAATGTATTCAAAGAAAAAGTAGATTTTATATTTTCAAGCAGTTGGGGATGTGAGGATGTTTAATAAAAATCATTATATATCATGTTTTTTAACCATTAGGCTACTTTCTTTTTCAGATCTTAATATTTGATCATATTTGAGGTTCACTGGGAACTCTGAGGGATGCTCTGAATGTAATGTCACTTATTTCATTATGTTGGCCCATGATGTCAGAAGCAGATGTTGGTGGCTTGGTACTAGAGGTTGAACCTTCCTGCCAATATTCTGTTGAAGTTTGCTGCCATGTGACAGATGGCAGCAGAGGGGCAGTCTGACAAAATGACGTCTGACATGGAAGTGTGTACAAAAGACAGACGTGTCACTGAATTCCTTATACAGAAAAAATTGCACACTATGACATTCATCAATGCTTGCTGAACATTTATGGAGACCAAACAGTGGATGTTAGTGCAGTGAGGTGACTGGTACACTTCAGCAGTGGCAACGAGGATATTAAAGGCAAGCAACATTTCAGATGACCATACAGATTTTTGAGTGCAGCATGCAGTTTCTTGTTCACTGCTGGTGATAATGCAAAGCTAATGGTGATGACTATATTGAAAAAATAGTATATTGTGACTGAGAATTTGCTATACTAGATATCGTTATTATGCTCTTTGTATTTGTTGCAGTTTCCGTGGGGAAAAAAAAACAAGAGGCATTACTTTTGGAGCAACATTCTTATATTTCAGAAATTGCCCCAAAGCAATATTTGTTCAAATCTAGTTTATGTCTGATAACCCTAGAGGCTGCTTAGCTTTAATTGTCTATAAAAGTTAACGTACATCATTGTGTCTACTGTGAAATGGCTAACTTACACATTAGAGTGATCTATGAAATATACTTCTACTGTAAAAGTCAACTGCTTCTGGCAGTGCCATTTGTAAGAAGCCAATGATCAAAAGATAATGAGAACTGACAAGCAACATCACAAATGCTCCATTGTAAACAGACTGTTAGACTAGGAATTAAATGAGCAACGATGATTGATTGTTTTTACATTGGAGACATCTCAGAGAAAGAACAAGGATTTCTTGACATTCGCTTTCACATTATGATGACTAACCCTGCACATTAAAATACACTGAAAACAGCCAGCTACTCTGAAATAAACAGAGGTGTCTATAAATTAATTTCAAAATAAATCTGAATATCATGACATTCTAAATCACAAACTCCTTATGAGTGATTCTTTTGCTACAATCATTGCTGAATCTAAGACCAGTCAGAGAGCCAGTTCCCCAAAAATCCTTCCAAAAAAGGGAAATAAAAAAAATTCACAGATGTGAAAATATCTCAGTGAAATTCTTTCTGCACTTTCAGAATGTTGTTTTGCCTTATGGTTACAGAACCATTTTACAGGTGCTGTGTTACATGTCTCAATTAGTCAGAAAATGGTAGAGCTCAAAATTCTGGCAGCACATATCTGTAACTGCATGGATCAATAGAATCATTTGAAGTGAATGGCTCTGTGGCCATTATTTTTTTGTCCTGTTTGTTGCAGACAAAGCAGTCTAATTTTTTTTTATAGTGCCAGTCTTAAACATACTTGATGATCATTATTGTGTGACCCTCTCAGTTTTCTCAAACTATCCCAATTATTTAAACATTTTCTCACCTCTTTGAGCAGCCTTATTACTCTCCATTGGACTATTTCCAAGTCAATTAATGTACTTGAAGGTCCAGTATTTTCTTATCTTTTAGAAATTGGTTAGTATTTTTTTTTTTTCTTTTCTATTTAAACTGTTAATTACAATATTGAGTAGAAGGAGACCTTGGACAGTCTCCTTGGCTGCCCTGCTTGATGCAGCTTTCAGTCTGAGGACTACCTGATCAACACTGTTTAACCATCTCTGCATCCTTATTCTATCGTTTCAGCTAGACAATGCCTGACTTGCTTGTGAAAAAGTTGCAGGCATCCTGACTTCTGATTCTGTTTTAAGAAGTACAACTGCTACTCCTCTTGCTTAAAAAGCTTTTTCCTGTTGGAAAAATATGTTACCAAGTTTGACTTGGTTTGCCCTTTACAGATTGTGTTTACAGTTAGTTGCATCATATTTAAAAATTCATGGTAATTTTTTTCTAAGTTTAGGGATTTTCCACTTTTTTTTTTCTTTTTTTTTTTTTTTTTTGTAATGAAACTAGACTGAATTACCTAAAATTTCCTGACCTTCTCTTCTTTTCTCTCTCTCTCTTTTTTGTTTTGTTTTGAGATAGTATATATATTTCTACTATATATTTTTAGTAATTTCTTCTTCTTCCCTTCCCAAATTCAGAATTTCTATTTTCAGACTTTTTTTAATGTTCAAGGATTAAACATTTCCTAAGTAGCTTATATGAATTTCTATAGGTCTACTTAAAGTTGTCCGCTGAGACCGTTTAAAAAATCTTAGCACTCTTATCCTTACTAAAGTTCCCACATAGATACACGCCATCAGTCAAAACGAAGGTACAGACCTAGCAAGAAATACTGCAATTTAAATCATTAACAGTGCCACTCCTGCTTTATGGGATATGATTTTTAAATCAAGGTAAGAAAAGAAGCACAGAAAATTTGTAATTAAAAGTGAATTAATGAAATGAAATCTCTTTTTCAAATTAATTGCTTTACTACATGTTAAATTTACTAGGTAGATAAGTTCATATTTTGTCTGATGTCTCAAAGAACAGTTAAAAACTTTTAAAGAATGAAAAGTATGACTGTTGATTTCAGATGTGGCATGACTGAGGTGATATGGACTGTAGTCCTCTACTGTGAAGTTTTGTGATGTTTTTGTTGATGTATTCAGGAAGGATAGCAGTAGCGCTCATAACTCACTTTTCTTGAGAGTGAAGATGTACTTATGCTGATCAACATGAGCCAGCTAAAAAATGATATTTGCTCAGTATTCATTCCTCAGTAAAAGGAAAATAAAAAATATATCAATTGTGCACAAATATTCATAGTCACTGACAGTGAACTGTTTTTCAGACTTCATCTGTTTCCCACTGATTGCTTAATGAGAATGCAGACAGCACAGAGTGAGAAAGATCAGAGAAGTCTGTGCTCCTCAAGGCTATTACCTTGTTTACCTAATTTATAAAGCCAGGCAAAATATTTCAATCCTTGTTGTATTTGTTCATATTTATTCATTGCTTTCTAAAATATAATATTCTAGGAGATTTGTACAGCAGCTGACTGAGTCTAGGAAAACAGAAGATGTTGCTGGACACACCAGCTCTACTAAATGTCACAGTATTACCCTTGTTTGAATTGGACTGACTGTGTAACAAATGAGGCATTGACTGGCAGCAAAACAGATTCCTGGCATTAAATATGTTCCTATTATCCATGCCATAGCTACAAGACACTAGATACACCTCTGGACAACCAGATAAGTGGACACCTGCACTTTGAGGCATGAAGGCAAAGTGGATGGCAGCAAAGAAATGGACAGGTTTCCTCTGGAGCCTGAGCATAGTGGTGTGACTGGTACAGCAGAAGGTGCTGCCCACCAAGGCAGAAAAACATTGCTAGAGCTGTACAAAGCTAAGCATAAAGGAGGCAGGTGGTCTCCAGAATCATGGGGAGAGCTGGAAGCAGAGACTGGAAAAGCAGTGTTGTGTGTTGGCCAAGAAGTGTCAGCCTGCATCTGAAGTGCTTAGGTAGCACTGTGGCATGCTGAGAAAAATTGCCTGGTCATGAAAATCATTCCCTCTGCTTCACACAGTGCCTGCTTAGCATTTAAAAGGTTTGCCAAAACCTACAGGGCAGGGATAACAATGGTTGTTTTAAAAAGTTCAGAGAAATGAAAATTCCCTGAAGGCACCCCGCACTTTAGGATGCAGGAAGAGTAGCTGTCAAATGGAAGAAACAGGACAGGAAAACTAGAAAATATTCAGAAATTTTATTTTTGAAAATACTGTATTCACTTGGTGGCTAACTTCTAAACTTGCTGTAGTTCCTGTTCAACCCCACCACCTGTAGCCCCACTATCTGGTTCCAACCCTGGTGAAAAAGCACTGTTTGGTATGGGAGATGTAATGTGATACGGAGAAGCAGGAAATGCAGGAGGAGCAGCATCCTGGATGCAAAAGGGGAGCTCACTGCCACTGATGCAGCAGGGCCTGCTTAGGTGGCACTCCTTCAAATCCAGGTCCAGTGACAGTGCAACTGGTACTCTATTTTTTTATATCAAAATTCCCTTTGAATCTTAGCAGATTGGTATAATCCCTCTTTAAATATGTGTTATAGTAGTAGAGTAACTACAAAATGCAAAGAAGAATTAGTTATCACCATTTAAAGACTGGAAAAGACAAGGATACAATAATAATTAGTATCCCAAAAATCAAGCAGAGAGGATGCTCAGGGGCATTTTAAACGTGAATGCATGTGAATAAAATGTGATGGTTCAGTTCTGTTAACTACATAGGTCTCTCTGAAACTAATGCCTCCTATTTATTTCCATGGAAACTACAAAAAACAGCACAGTAACGCTTTTTGATGCAAAATCCAGCAATTCTCACCTACAAACACTATTTTTCAAGATAGTCACCACCAGCTGCTATGCATTTTCACCAGCGATGAGCAAGAGCTTCATACCATGCTTGTAAAAATCTATTGTTACTGTTACTGCTGAAATGCATCACCCACTGCCTCCTTGTACTCACATCCACTGTCTAGTTTCCGTAAACGTGCAACAAACGTTGATTAATGTCAGTGGGTGCCATTTTTGTCTGCATGGAGGAATTCAATTCCACCTCTCTGCTTCATATGCACTTCCATGTCAGACGACATTTTGTCAGACTGTCTCTCTGCTGCCACCTGTCACACAGCAACAAAGTTTAAGGGAATATTGAGAGGAGGAGGTTCAACCTCTACTGCCATACCACCAATATCCACCTCTGACATCATGGGCCAATATAATAAAATCAGAGTAATTGCTTTCTGAGCAGTCCTTGTAATAACCACTCTTACTTGTATTTTTGACATTTGGAAGTAGCAAAGAAATGTCAGTATTTCAAAAGCATAAAAGCTGATTTTAAAACCCAAATACCAACAGCTTTCTGCCACCTCAGTTTGGATTGACTAACCAGAAATCCCTTGAATCCTGAGAGGTATTTCACGGGCAGGGGGACTACATACTTTACTACAAGTAGAAACTACTACTTTATCTGCTAGGAATTTACCATGTGAGGCAGATCTTGGGAAATCCACTTCTCTAATGAAGAATTGATGAAGTCCAAGCTGACAAATGAAGGTTTTCATGCTATCAATGTCAAAAATTTGCAGAGGTCATCTACTGCCAGCACATCATTTCTGTTGAACATTTCTTCTACCACTGTAGAGTTTCCAATTCTATGATTGTATGATTCTGTAGTAATGAAATAATGTAAAAGTAGTATCAGCAACATTGTTTGGAATAGAATGAGAAGGAGGCAGATTTTGATTGGTAACCTAAATAAGAATCAATATCCAGAAGATTTTAGTATAGTTGCTTTCTTTTAGCTAGATCCTGATAGCTGAAGATTCAACTACATAGACAGTTTTCTGGGAACATTTCATTAAGGCTGCATGTTTGAAAACTCAACTGTCTGAGGTTTATATTTTTTTTGCTTTTAATAGAATAATTAATGCAATCTAAATAATATTTTGGATTGAAATGCATCCAGATACTGAATAAGTTGCTACTTGTTTTAACATCAGACTGAATGGAATCCGTACTGAAGTTTCACATCACACACTACTATTTTAACATAATGAATTGTTCAGCAATGTTGAAAAGAGCCTTTACTTATTAAGCTGCATTTTTTTCTCAGGCACGTCAATTGAAAACAAAGACGTCTTCTAATAGTTGCATGTTCAGTAATTCAGGATCCTCTGGCTCCTGCTCTGATCATCACTTTAATTTTTTTTTTTTTTTTTCCACTGCATTGAAAATACTTTGAAATTGTCTTTCAAGTGCAATTATATTTATACACGAAGTTACAGAAAAGGTCTCACTGATAAGTTGTGCAAAAGCATTAAAAATCCATTATCTCTTCTAGGGATGATTTTGTCTGCTAGAGCATGCTATTATCCTGTTTGCCAGTTAAACAGTCGTTCATCTTGGGAGAATCAGTATCGGTTAAGAATTACACTCACTTTGTCTTCTCTACACTGTTTTTCTGATATTCTCATTTATTTCTTACTATTCAATTTTTGTTCTGTTATCAACATAACAACACATTTCATAAATAAATGGTTTCTAGGTAAGATTCCAACATTTTTGACATATATACGAGATATGAATATACAAAGGGATGTAAATATTATTAAGAAGCTGAAGGATATACCTTTTTGTTGTCTGCTAGAGTATGGAATCAGAAACCAGAAGCCTTTTCTCCATAGTGCACATAAACAACTCTTATGCTTTCTCTTATTGGGTAAACTGCATATATATTTGGGTCATTCTCCAAAGCTCTTCCAAGTTGCCAGCATCCTTTTTCAAATGGAGATAATGTATCTAGATAAGATGTCATTATCAGTGTTATTAATTATATATAAAAGAGAAACCATCCTGCTTTGTCCCTTAGTTTTCCTCACCTGATGCAAGAAACTTGATAACTAAATTTTATAGTTAAAGAAAACCGGCAAGTAACCATTCAGTATGTTAATTACCATAATCCCTAGTTTTTTTTTAGTGTTGGTTCATTCAGGTACTGTTTGCTATCTTGAAAGTGTACTTACAGATTAATACTTTTTTTCATGTATAGCCTTTCAATTTCAGTGAAAGATAGCTTTCTTAAAGCACATATTTTAACATAAATTTATTTTAATGATCAGTTTAGACTCATTTCTGAACTGACCTATTGTTTATTAACCTATCATGGCTTTTGATTTTCTGGGACTTTTCATTAGTATTTCATACTTTTTTCCAAGTCATGACAATTATAACACTAGATCAAAAGGAGTTTACTTTATGATGTGAGGATTCCCTGCTTATAATTGCTTGTTGTCGTTTACCAGTTAAGAACTTTTAATGACCTTCTATAATGTACTTTTCTGTAAGATTATTAAGATGGGGTAAAACAAACAAAAAGAGCTTTAATCAACATTTATTTCCTGATTAGAATTTTTACCATGAACTTTATAATCACATGTATATAATAGCTAAACTGATAATAACCATGCATCTATGTTTCTCTAATTCAGAAAAGATATGGATGGTAGTTAGAAAGAAATTCAGAAGGATGAAAAGTGTAGAAAACCAAAATAAAACTAATTTTTTTTTTTAGTCATTTTCCCACAGTAGTTACACTGGGAAAAAAATAAATAAATAAAAAATTAAAGCACCGTCTTTCTATGACACAGAATATGATAATTTCTGAGTTAGGAATTTTGCAAAAATATTCGTATGAAGTGAGTTTGTGGAAGGTTTATGAATTAAACAGAAATAAGAATAACTCAAATAGAGTTAAGCACAAAATAAATTGGATGGAAGAACTTTATAAAGTGACTAGGAGTTGAAATTAAAGAGTAGCACGGTCATCGTGATTTTTTTTTTAAATGTGGAGTCTGAGTTGCTGGTATGTTCTGGTCAGAAAAAAAAGAAAAAGAAGAAAAAAATGCAGATATTCTGCAAGGTGTAACACCTACAGCATCAAAATATCACCTATAACTGTGCTGCCATGTGTTTTTTAATTATTTAGTTGACAATTAACTGACAAAAATAGGAGGATATAGTAATCGGCAAATGAAAACATTTAATTGCACCATTTTATTGAACTCAAAAAAATCTCTTTAGTTCAAGATTTTTTTAATAAGAGAAGAGATAGACTCGAGCACTAAAAGCTAGAATTTTGTTCCTCATCATGTGCTTGTGTATTGGTTAATATTCCTGCTCCTACTGAAATGAAAACATAAATTGCTTGCATAAATGAGAGAAAATGTGAGCTGAAAGTTTATGTGTATGCTTGCTGCAGAATAATCTCATTAAACTGTTTATATAACAGAGATATACCCTGAGAAGCAGTAAAAAAAGGCATTTGAAATGGGACATCTTAAGCAAAAATCTGGTCTGTATGGCAAAAGGGAATGAAAAATAATAAAAAGCTGAAAGGAGGAAAACAGAATTCAACTTCCTTCAGGATGAGATCCAAAATGTAAATTATTTACTTTAATAAAGTCATGACAAAGTGCTTCCAATTCTGTTGAATATATCTTTAGTAAATAAATAAGAGTTTATGGGAGCAAACAACTGTAAAAGAAAATAATATGCTCATCGCTTTGTGTATTTTTGCATTAGTCTGAAAATATACCCTAATTTTAGAATTTAGAGTTGTCTTTCAATACATAAAAAATACTACTTATCCCAATAGAAAATTTATCAGAATCTTGCAAGTTGTAGGAAATACAGTACATACAATACAATATATAATATAAATGATGTTATGAATCTCCACTCATTGCATAATAATACATGTATATAATACTTCTATTACAAAAATAAAAATAAAAATAAAAATAAAATAAAGGAGCAGCAGTGGGGTAGCTGCTTATTAAATGTGTGAAAGGCTTCACTCAGTGGTCATTGCATATATTAGAAAAACTGAACAAAACTAGACCTTGGTGTTGTCAAAAAATATTTGTAAGTAAAGAGAGTTACTTGAGTGATGTATTGAGTGGAAGGGAGGAACAAACAGGATCAGGGTGACTGCTCAAATCTGCAGTGTACGAGAACCCCCTGCTATCTTCAGGGGAAAGGAAACATATCATCAACCACGGAATGTAAGTCACTGATTAATAAAAACAGAGCCCCAGAAGACAACCTTCCCACCCCACAACCAAAATGAGATTGCTTCTTAATTATGGGCAGACTGGTAGTCTGTTATTAGTACAAGCTAATTTGAGTTTTAAAGTAAGCATAGATGCACAATATGGAGTCAGTGGCTTCAGTGCACTTAGAGAAAAATTAATTTTATTAATGTTAATTCATCCTCTAATGTGACTCTTTCTCCATAACTCAAAATTCTCATGCTTCTAATGTCATTCCTGTTACATTCCATTACATATTGTTGCCATGTGACAGATAGCAGCACAGGGACACTGAAAAAATTGTGTTTGACACACAAGTATGTATGAAGCAAAGGTGTGGAACTGAATTACTCCATGCAGAAAAACTGAACCACTGACTTTCTTCAATACTTGCTGAATGTTTGTGGATACCAAGCAGTAGATGTGAGCACAGAAAGAAGGTGCATAGCATCTTTCAGCAATGCAACAGCAATAGTAAGTCACCTCCACTAGTGCAGATTTTTATGAGCATGACATGCAGGCTCTTCTTTATTGCTGGTGAAAATGCTTGACAACTGGTGGCGACAATGTTGAAAAATAGTGTTTTGTAGTTGAGAATTTGCTCCATCAGACATTGCTATTGTACTCTTTGTTTCTGTTGTAGTTGCCATGGAGATAAGTAGGACGTATTGCATTCAGAGTGACATATGTAATATAAAGGCCTAACTCTGTGGTTTTTAACATCTCCATGAAACATCAATACGATAGTATGCAACAAAAAATGTTTGTTTCAAATTATCTTTTTACTTGCAGTGTGTACTAGCATACCTAACACAAACAAATCTTCTAACACTCACAGTCTTTACTTTTCTTCATCATTGTTTGCTACTGAACATGCAGTAACTTCAGATTATGTAATATGATAATATAGTTATACAAGAGAATAGTTAAGAGAATTTGGAATCAAAGACCATTAAAAATAGTTTAAATAGAAATGTTATTAAAATATTACAATTTCTAATTTTTTGAATTTTAGTTTGTGGAAACCACTCTCCATCACAATCAAAATGTCATAGCTGTCAGGTGGAGTCCCTAATGACTGGACAAAGAGAAACACAATTCTCATTTCTAAGATGGATAGAAAGGAAGACCTTGTGAACTGTAGACCGGTGAGCCTCACCTCTGTGCCTAGAACGTCATTAAACCTCATGAGGCCTCATTGGGAGTACTGCATCTGGGCCAGGAGCCCTCAGCACAGGAAAGACGTGGAGCTGTTGAACTAGTTCTAGAGGAGGGCCATGAAGTTCACCAGAGGGCTGGAGCACTTCTTCTACGAAAAAAAGGTTGAGGGAACTGGGCTTGCTCAGCCTGGAGAAAAGAAGGCTTAAGGAAGACCTCACTATGGCGTTCCAGTGCTTGAGGGCAGGTTATAAACAGGTGGGAGTGTGACTCATTACACAGAATGATAGTGATAAGACAAAGAGAAATGGTTTTAAACTAAAAGAGAAGAGGTTTAGATTAGATGCTAGGAGGAAATTCTCTATTTAGAAGGTGGGGGGACATTAGCACAGGTTGACCAGAGAAGACGTGGGTGCCCTATTCCTTGAGGTACTCAAGACCAGGTTGGCTGGGGCCCTAGGCAGCCTGATCTAGTGAGTGGCAACACTGCCCATGGCAAATAGTTGGAATTAGATGACCTTTAAGGTCCCATCCAACACAAGCCATTCTACGACTCCATGATTCTACAAAGTATATTTTTGAAGAGACTGCTCTGAATACAACTGGTATGAAAGCAGATTACAGAATAAATACCTTTTTTTTTTTATATATATATACATACATATATTTAGAAACCTAAAAAAATGTTTAGGTCTCTCTCTGAGTGTGATGTGGAACATATTTCTTTAGAATTGTTTCAGAATGGCATTTGTTTAATTATGAACTAGGCAAGGGAGTATAGAGCAAGCAAAGGCAAAACAGATGCGCTGTAATAAAAATATATACCTGCTGTATAACTACTTTATGGTAATAAAGTTTGATTTCTGTGAGTCAAGTGAATAAGAAATTACAAATATTCTATGTTTAAATTTCAGCTGTTTAGCTACAAATAATTACTGGGAGTTACTAAGATGCTGGAGTACTTAGCCGAAGTACTTTATTTAGGGTGTTTTCTTACATCCTAACAATCAATGTATGTAGGTTAGGTTGCTCCAAAACTAATGCCTCCTAGTTATTTTCATGTAAACTACAACAAAGAGAACAATAGCACTATTTGATCAAGAAAACTCTCATCTACAAAATACTATTTTTCGACACAGTTACTAACATTAGTTATGCATGTTCAATGGGGATGAACAAGAGCCTCATACTGTGCTCATAAATATCTGCATGAGTGGAGGTGACATACTATTACTGTTGCCACTGCTGAAACATGCCATCCACCACCCCTCACTGTGCTCACCTCCCATTTGGTCTCCATGAACATTCAGAAAGCAATGGTGAATATCAGTGGGTGCCACCTTTTTCTGCATGAAGGAAATAAATTTATCTCCTCTGCTTCATACACATTTTCATGTCAAGCAGCATTTTGTCAGTGTCCCTCTGCTACCATCTGTCTCACGACATCAAGATGTAATGGAATATTTGTGGGAAGGTTCCACCTGTACTTCTATAACACTAACATCTGCTTCTGATATTATGGAACAACATAATAAAATAGGAAGCACTACTTTTACAGTAAACGTTGTACTTTTGTCCTACTGTAAAACAAATATTTTCTTAGGCAATGATTTATTATTTCCTCTAATGTTTTCTAAGAAACACTTGTAATTGACACAGAGCATCCACTGCCATGCATCCTTCTTTGCTGTTTACACCTGCTCTTGGAATACAGTGTTTCCTCTTAAGGCAGGTTTGAAGTTATTGCAGTTTCTCTGTGCAGCAGCAGTTTCTCTTAATGGCAGGGTTTGCCTGTAATTAAGTGGCAGTACAGACTTCTAGACTTGTAGTAGACCAAAGAAAAACACTTACCTATGATATTCCTGGAATTGCCTCTAAAACTCAGAAGACAAAACCATTGCCATGACAACGTACTGAAGGCTGGAGTGTTGCTGGAGGAGAGTTTTTTTTGAACAGTGGGACAGTCTTGTTCACTCCAAAAAAACATTCCTGTTTAGGTGCAACAAGTTTTGTCTGCAAACTTGTTTTTGAAAAGGTTTTTTATTGTAAACTAACTTGTTTACAACCTTGAGATCGTGCACCTGTAAATCTAGCAGGCACAAAAGGATGTCTGAGAGAAGATTTGTAGTTTCAAGACTTGGATGCTTCATAATGAGTGCTTTGACAGACCCCCTCCCCTGACTGGATCAATCCTGGAAGCCAGACTGGTGATGTCTTTCTTCATCTGTCTCTCTCTCTTCCCCCACTCTGCTCCCCACCTCTATTTCTTTTTATTTTCTTTCTCTCATATAGTTGTTAAATAATGCCAGTCTTATTTATATTTCTTCTAAAGCCATATAGTTTTGTTGCATAGCTTAGGTAGATAGAATTGTAAGAGTGTCGATACTCTTAAGACAACTGTAGTACTGAGATTCTCATTAAAACTGATGTTTGTGTTTGGAGCTTGAGTCTTAGTTTCACCTTTATGTAACCAATGGGGATTTGTAAATATGGTCACCTCTCCCTTCCTTCATGGGTGGGATGGAAAATTGCTTCAATTAGGAGTTTTATTTAGAAAGTGTGAAGTGGCAATATCCAGTGTAGAACACACTTCAAGGTTACCTTGCTCATTCTACTAGCAGGGTTATAGATGTAGTTTTCAAGAGAGACATGGAAAACCCAAGTCAAACAAAATCTTTTTTTTTTTTCTAACTGCGGAGAGTGCGCCTCTTCAGTTTGACAGGCGACAGAAACTTTGCACTGGAGTTCAGGCTGCACTGAATATTTGATGTGTTACAGAGAAGTGCTATCACTCCATTCTTCCAGATATTTCAGAAGTTACAGTACTGCATTATGACTAAAATATCTAAGTCATTTTCCTCCTTTCAGACAGACTATGATAGCAGATCACGTTGGTCATGTATCTAAGAGAAGACAATGACTGGATATTTCATTTATTTTTTAACACTGTAGTTACAGATAGTCTTTCGTACAGACTATACAACTAACACTTTGTTCTTTACAGACAATGATATTGCAAAGTTGTTTACTGGGCAAAAATAAACAATCCTTCCCATTAAAATATGTGCTTCAGCAGAGTGGATTTCCAATTTATCCAAGACCACTGTACATTCTGCTGAGCTAACTTCTACAACAGGGAAAATATTTGATGCTCAAACAGACTGCCACAAGTTTCCATGGAAACATAATCCTTAAGTTCAAACAGTTTGGATAAGAAGCTAAGAACTGTATTCCAACTGAAGTACAAGTCAGAATACCTTGTATTGTTCAAATGCATATATAAATATACATTCTTATCTGTATACAGAAATAGACTTCAATATTCAGCATGAGTAAAATGAAAAAAATTGTCTATGATGCTGTTGCTCAAAGCCAGATTTCCTATCCATAATATGCAAAATAAATAATTTAAAGGAGTAAAGAAGTTATGACTACTCTAAACTTAAATAATCAGATAAAGTAATTTGTGAAAGGACTTGGAACCAAACTGTGTTCAAAACAAAGTTTTTAAAAAATCAACAAAGATTAAGTAAATTTGCAAGGACATTTAATCCAGATAGGAAAGGAAACATGGAAGAATACCTCGGAATCCTGAAAGGAATGGGAAGGGAGAAATAGCCCTGAGCAAGGGGGAGAGGGACAGGCACATCCATTGACATGCTGAGGAATGACCATCATCGTGATCCTCCAGGAGTTAGCAGTGTTTAAAAAGTAATCACAGTAATTGGTTTCAAAGGGTAATGAATGTCAATACTTATTTTTCTCTGTAAATTAAAATTACAAAAGGTTTGTGTTATTAACATAAGAGAGAGAAAAATCTCTCTGTATGTTACATAATTGCTGTTGAAATGCTTTGTCTTTCTTTAAACACATTCTTTCCTGCAGGTTATTTTTACAAGTGCAATTTCACACAGACATAAACACTAAAACATTTTGTTGATCTAGAGTAGCTCAGCAACTTGTTGGATATTTCATATCCATTTATATGTGTATTTCCGCATATAGTTACTACCTTTTGTAGAAAAATAGGTCTTCAGTTTGTATATCTAAATCTCTGTTTGAAGTGTTCAAAGGGTGTGACAAAGTTATCCAAAGGAAATGAATCATTGATGTCATACCCTTGCTCTCAAGTATAGGAGAAAATTTGGAAGTCATAGTCAGATGTAAAAGTAAACATCAATCAGAAGATCTACTTCCTAAAATATTTTTTTTTCCTCCTGCTTTCAATATGTTGTTTGAGAATAGAAAGATGTTTTTTTTTCAACTAGATTTACATATATCCTATTTTACCACTGTAGCATATGACAGAATACAGAGCTGGATGAGCAATATTAATTCCATTGGAAAAATGGGCTAGGAAGGCTTCTAGAGTCATGGGAAAACTATTTTAAGGTAGGAATAGCTTGGAACTTTCAAAGTCCTCCATGTCTAGCAGCCAAACCATCTATATCCAATATAAATTAACACTAAAATCATAAACATTCTTATCGCAGATTTTAGGGGAATTATCTTCTTGTTTAAAGCATTACAAATAAATTCCAAGAGATTTACTACTTTACTGGTTAAAAAATTTCCTCTCCTTCCAATTTTCATAGGTATAAGCATTTAATATCTGCTATTTAGTAGTTGTTTGTGTAGTGATATGATTCAGTGATTAATAACTTTTCAATGAAGATGTTTTGAGAAATCAGTTTATGTGCATGTCTGAGGGACAGTCTGTTTCTTGTCCCAAGTCTAGCTGACATGTACCTAGCTCTGATAGAAAAAAATATATACCAGCAGGATCTTAGCAGGAGAAAAGATTTCTACATGCCAGGGAAGATATGAGACCCAATTGGAGAGCTGGAGATCTTGGGGGAGGCAACTTGAGTGCTATTTATCTGCTAGAAGATGGAACAATTTCCACATGAAGAGAGGAGTGCAACTCTGTTTAACATCACCATGGATTTTTTATTTCAGTCAGAAGTTTTCTTTTTCAGCTATTCAATTTCTATACACATCTGTGTCTAATGGTTTTCTTAAAACACTGCCTACAAAAAGCACAAAAGCAAACAACTAGGATGGGGCCTTTTAGAATCTACAATCCTTTGATATACATTAAAAGAAATATGCCAAATAAAAGCATATATATGAAAAAGATTTGAATGAAAGAACAATAATAATGAAGACTGGTTTTTTTTTAATGTACCAACCAGCTTCCTTATCTAGCCTGGGCTCTAAAAATCACTCCATACCTGTAGATATGCAAGAATAGAACAGCATCTGGGTATGACAACAGTGTGATACATTCCCTAAATGCAAACAAAAAAACCCAAACCTGTATATCAGATCTTAGGAACTGCATTGTGCTGAGTTGCTACACTATGTAGGAAAATAAAAAATTAACAAAGTAAAACTAGAAAACCCCATAGGCATGTTTTCTGTGGGAAGCTAATACCTCTAATTACAACTGAAATACAGGGTGAGAGAAAGATCACAGACAACCTATCTGAACGCTTTTTGTTATTCATTGTATTTAAAAGCTACACACTAAAATGGAGAAGAGCAATTTTATAAAAGCCAGGGTAAACTGTTTGCCTGAATCTTTATTCTGCATTTCCAAGAACTGTGAATTTTAGGTGCATTCCTTCACACTGGTGATATAATTCAAAAGAAATATCTAGCTCTTTCTCTTGAGAACTACTGAGGTATTAACATTAATTTACACAGAAAGAAAAACACGTTTTAAAAACCACTGAGATTTTTTTTTCTGCTGTATCTTTATGTCATGTTTCTTTTCTCAGTTAGTTTATTGAGAAAATGGAAGGGCAGAGATGTATTTGTTTCATTTTTTTTAGCCCCTCTTCTGTTGTAAAAACTCAAATTTATGAGAACTGTTGACACTCATACCTTAGACCTCAAGATCACTCTCATGATGTTTTAAGGTATAGATAGTTTAAGAAGGCATACAAATGCTCCATTGTCCTGGTTTTATCAGTATTCCATATCATGACATTATGAGGCCAACTGTTAGTGCTAGAACACAGCACTGGGAAGCTGCGCTTTTTGGTTCCTGGCTCCTGGCAGTCTCAGCTATTCTCATGTGGGCTCCAGCTCTCCGAGAAGAAGATACACCGAGAAGAGATGGACTACAATTCCCAGAAGACTCCAGTACTCCCCACGTGATTTCCAAATCCAAGTGATGAGAGAGAACTCTCTTCCTTTCCAGGCAGTGCAGATAGTGGCACAGCTGGAAATCTTTTATCTCCCATTTGTTTTATTTACTACCTGTAAATCCCTTTTTTTTTTTTTTTTTGTATCATATTATCTTATATTCTTTTATCTTTTGTAGTAAATCAGTTATATCTTCTTATCCTTATTGGATTGTCTTCGTTTTCTTCTCCCCAGAAATGGAAAGAGTGAAAAAGAGGGGCCCTGTCACTTGTGATAACATCAACAAAATCGCAACAGATACAAAAGCTAGGTTAATTATTTTGGTTTAAAGGCTACAACCTTTCCATGTGTATTTATAATGATATTTTGTTATCCTGTTTGATCCAGTTACTGGACAAAATCTGAGCTTCATAGATCACACCAGCTCCAGAAAGAAATCCTTTGATAGTGTCACACCTTCTGCAGTGATTTTGTACAACTACTCTTAAGCAGAAGAGGGGTAAAACAAAACACATTTTTCCACTTACAGTTTTGACTTCAAAAGAGAAAATCTTCACTTTACAACTGATCTTCTCCACTGCTTCTGAAAGTTTTGCACATGCATTTCTTTCTCCTCACTCATTCTCCAACGCTCTTCATCAATATATAGTGGAAGCTCCACTGCTCCCACAGTAGTAGAGTAGTTGTAGAGTGCTTCACAATTTTGGTTGTATTTTGCTCTTCATCAGTTCATAATTATCTTAAATGAAAAAAGAAAAGAAGGTCTATAGGTTCTGCAATTGTTCTGCTTGCCCTGATGTGATGAGGTAAAGGATCATGGTTCATCATCATGGCTTCAGATTACGAGAAGCACACGCTCTCACTGGGGACAACAATCCCCAGTGGGTACAGAGAACTGATAAAGAAGGGAGTAGCTCTAGGCTTATGCTGCCAGATACAGTCTGTCAAACCTCCAGGAGAGGAGTTTTCACCCTACTGCCAATGTCTGAAATCCAGCAGTAAATTCTTGTCAGTTTGCTGATGAATGGAGGTCAAAGTCTCTTTGATTCAGTAAGGTCTAGCTTAGCTTATAAATATCAAAATTTACATAAGTGACAACTGATCTGACATTCTCACTTACTCATGAGAGAACTTTTTTGATTTTTTTTCTGCATCACATAATTCTGCAGCAAACACAATAGCTACGTGTTCTGATTTTGTCTGAAGATGAAGGGGAGATTTGTACCGCTTCTCATTAATAACCTTGGCTCGTTTGCTGATAACCTCAACAGCTATTTCTAGCCCATTTCTAGCATTTGCAACTCTTCAGAATTAAAATTCAAAATAATACAGTCAATCCTGTCAAAGAATCCTTCCTGTCAAACAGTTTAAAGCATATCTTTGAGACCAGGCAGCTGCAGAACAGAAGTAAAAAAATAAATCATTTCAATTATACCCATACAGTTCAAGTCAGCAGTGAGTAATGCAATACCTGAATATTTCTGCTTGTATGATTACACAGAAAATATCTGTTCAGTATTTATGATTTGCTTTAATGATGCAGCTGGAGTCTAAATTTTGCTACTGGCCAACACCACACCTGTTATGTCTGCTGCTGAATCATTTTCCAATGAGCAGCAGTAAGTAAAACAAACAACTCAACTCATGCCACCCCCCTGGCAACTCTACAGACTACCATATTTTGTTCTCTTTTTACATTTACATCCTCATATGACATCTGAGCAATGTGAGAAAAAACATCTGCTGGAGAGGAGCACACACCGCTAAAGGTAACTTTGTGGTTAAATCTACTGCTAGGGTCTTGAAAATTGACTTCTACTGAGTTTAGAAGGAATGAAATGACAGTTTCATAGAAATAGTGATCCCTCTTAATCGTTGGAGGTAAGAGTGAACAAGAAGGCCTTATTGTCCTTTGTTTTAGAAAGAAGGAAAAACAAGAAAGTAGAAAACAGGAATACATAGGAGAAGACTGAATAATAGGGTAAGGTTTAAATGCTGACTGAAAATGATTTAAAATCACTGGAAAACTTATGTCTCCACTTTCTGAGTGTTATGACAATGAAAACAGTATTCTGACATTTGTACATTTTATGAAATTAAATAAAATCAGACTATAACTATTTTCAGCAAAATAGGTTTTTATTTTCACTCAAAATTTTGTTAGTAAGATCAAGCCCATGTTTTAAGCTTTACTGAAGACACTCTGAGTTTGTTATCATTGAAGGATGATGGGAGAAGATCTGGAAAGGCATCAGAAATTTCACTCTGAGAAAAGAACTGAAAAATAAAGGTAACACAAAATCTGGTGATTTTAAAGTTGTTGTTAAAGCAAAACCTATGACAAACGCTAGAAGTTTCCCAGAAGGGATGTAAAGATAAATACAATCAGTTATATACTTTTCTTTTTTTCTTTTATCAGCAGCTACAAAATGTTCATTTTATGGAGCCCTTTTTTTTTTTTTCTTTTTTTTTTTTTTCCCACCTATTCTCGCATGGTGGAAAATATTGAAGAGGTCAAAGACTAAAATAAACCAAATGTATTTCCGCTGAAGAGGTACAAGGCCAGGGAAGTTTAGCTGAAACTGGAACCTTCTAAATGAGACGAACTTCACCAAGGATTAAAAGAGCCAATACTTTAGAAAAATACAAGGTCACAAGCCCCAGTAGAATTGAATAATTGTCATGTAGGAAAGACTATGAATTGGAGTTTTAATTATTTATCAGAATTATCCATCTCTGATAACCATGAGATTTATTTCACCCATGGAGATTTTTTAACAGGACAAATACTGATCTTGTGAATGCATTTAGAAGCTAATGGTTAGTCAGATGAACTGAACATAACAAAGAGCTAGGAGAACATAACTTTTCTTGTTTCTCCTGGTCAAACTGATGCTGCATGTATAGGAGAAGACATTCCTGGAATGTCCAAACAGCACTAGTCCCATGGCACCAGGAGCTTGAAGGATCACCTTAGAAGACAGATATCACTATAGGAGAATGGAAAATCACCATAATGATATCTATAGTAATTACATTTCTGTGTCTAATTAAGAAGTGGTGACTTGCTGAGTAACACTCTGAATAAGTGATAGATTTTCTTGTGAGGCATGAAAGAAAGTACTAATAATGTATAATGTTACATGAAACTGTTCTATTTCTGATGCTGTGGAAGAACTGACCATATCCAAAATTATCACCCATGCAAAAACTGTTGTCCTTGAAAACTACCAGGCTTCAAAACATCAGTTGGTAAAATGAAAATATCACTTGAGTAAGGTTGTTATTGCACAAAGTTAATCTGTTTTATGTAGATTATATTCTAAGTCATTCCTAGAATGACCCAAGTAGTTATTTAAAACTAGTACTTCCCAATGTAGTGTGGCACTCATAGTGGCTAGTCATAGGAAGTAATATGCAAGAGACTTGGTAGTAACCCAGGCTGCATGGTGTCCAGGCAAGTTTGGAAGCCTGATCTCAAAAGATGGAAAATTCTGTTGCAGCTAGAGTTGAATTGCAGACAGCCACTCCAATGCTTAATTTTTGCATAACAATCTTGTTATATGATGATTTGTCAGAAGGCTTGAGTTCTATGCCCACCTTAGTATTAAGAAATTTCAATGAATGCATCATGTAATCCCTAAATGGGTCAACAGGTCATTCTGGACTGTATCTGGACATACAAAAAGGAATAGATATGAGATTTTAAGAGTAGTGAAAAACATGCAATTCCAAATAAATAAAGTTGGATTTATTCAAACAAGATATGATATTTAGCATTCTCTATTGATATATTCTGAAAGAAAATACCTGTGTAACCACTTTGGATAACTCTCTGATTTTGAGGCAACTATTTCTTACAACGGGAAGAAAATCATAAATTAGGAAGATATGCAAACATGTTAGGAGTTTTGGACTGCACTATAATAAATTATAGATGAAGTAATAGCTGCATTGAAAAAAATAGTTTAGAATTTTCTAGTTTTAGTTTTCTCAGATTTTTGTCTTGCTTTCACAGCATCTTCCACCATAAGAGTAAGCAACATTTTTGTTTCTTTGTTTTATGTTTTACCTCTAATGTATTGCTGGAATGTTTCTACAGGTAAACTGACAGTTAAGCCTTCCTTATTTTATTAGAGATGAGCGTTTGGCTGCATGGACAGTATCCATCATAGCAGATAGCAGTGATTCTTGTATTAATACTGTTCCAAACAGCAAGGAAAATCACAAAGAAAACAACAGAACAACAGAAATCTACATAAATACATGAGTCTATGTGAATTTGGTACAGATGTAAACAATCGTAATGTTACATGAGGGTTTATTAGGACTACAATAAGTACCATCTCGTATTATTACTTTAAAGACATTTTCATTTTGCTTTAAATACACCACAGGAGATCTAATTCAATATTTATTGTAAATGTCACAAATAATTTATGAAACAACAGTTCATAAAGATTTCTGTAATGTTTAGTGGCAATTCTAGGTTATAATCAAGGTCAGTTGCCTACCTTTTTGGTTTGTTCTGTCATTCACTATTTGGACATTCCCTTTCCCTTCAATGACATTCAAATTATCCTATAATTAGAAGTGCCAGGAGCACTCACTTTTCTGTTTTCTTCAGAACGTTAGGAAATTTAAGAGAAAAAAATGAAGCCCCTTATAGCAACAAGTAAAAATGGATTTTATGATATTTATGCAAAGATACAAAACAACTGGAAAACAATAAAAAATATATTTACACTTGGAACAAAAGGAAAATAAATTTGAGCTCTAATCCTTCTCTGAATAATTTTAAGAACATTTCAGCAACACTGGTTAGTATGGGTCTCTCAGAGTTGCCAATACTAAAATGCGAAACATTTTCAGCGCAGTATATAATGAGTCTTCCAAGAAAAATAATGGATTTGAAAGATGGATTCGTAACCCATGGAAAAATTTTATAATATTTTCATGCTCAGTAAGCAAATCTTTTTATCAGTGTTTTTCTAAAAAGAGATATATATTGAGGAGGGCGTGGTCTGGGAGCATCTAAGTGGGATCAATGTGCACACATCCATGGGCCCTGATAGCATGCATCCATGTGTGCTGAGGGAGCTGGCAGAGGTGATTGCCAAACCATTCTCTATCATCTTTGACAGGTCTTGGAGAACAGGAGAAGTGCATGAAGACTGGAATAACCAATATGATGGTCTTCAAAAAGGGAAAGAAGGAGGATCCGGGAAACTACAGGCCAGTCAGCCTCACCTCTGTCCCTGGAAAGGTGCCATCTCCAAGCAATTGGAAGAGAAGAAGGTTATCAGGAATAGTCAGCATGGACTCACCAAGGGAAAATCATACTTGACCAACATCATAGCCTTCTATGATGGCATCACCAGCTGAGTAGATGTGGGGAGAGCAGTGGATGTCATCTACCTTGACTTCAGCAAGGCTGTTGATACTGTCTCCTACGACATCCTGATAACAAAGCTGAGAAAGTGTGGGATAGATGAGTGGACAGTGAGGTTGGTTGAGAACAGGCTGACTGGCCAAGATCAGAGGGTGGTTATTAGTGGTGCCATCTGGTTGGAGACCTATGACTAGCAATGTTCCTAGGGGTCAGTGCTGGGTTCGGTCTTGTTCAGTGTCTTCATCAATGACCTTTATGAGGGTATAGTGTTCACCCTCAGTAAGTACACCGACGGTACTAAGCTGGGAGGCACAGCTGACACACCTGCAAGCTGTGCTGCCATTCAGCAAGATCTGGAGAGACTGGAGAGCAGGGCAGCAAAAAAACAGATGAGATTTAACAAAAGCAAGTGCATAACCTTGTGCCTGGGAAGGAATAACTGCAAGTATCAGTACAGGTTGGGACATGACCTGCTAGAGAGGAGATCTGCGGAGAAGGACCTGGGGGTTCTGGTGGATGACAGGTTGGCCATGAGCCAGCAGTGTGCCTTGGTGGCCAAAAAGGCCAATGGGATCCTGGGGTTCATTAAAAGGAGCGTGGCCAGCAGGTCAATGGAGGTGATCTTCCCTCTCTACTCTGTCCTGGTCAGGCCTCATCTGGAGTACTGTACCCAGTTCTGGGCTCTGCAGTACAAAAAAGACAGGGATCTCATGGAGAGAGTCCAGTGGAAGGCCACAAAGATGATAAAGGGCCTGGAGCATCTCTCTTGTGAGGAAAGGCTGAGTGAACTGGGTCTGTTGAGCCTTGAGAAAAGAAGACTCAGAGGTGATCTCATTAATTTTATAAATATCTTATGCATGGGAATCAAAGGGCCAACCTCTTTTCAGCAGCCAATGGGGACAGGGCAAGGGGAAATGACCATAAACTGGAGCATAGGAAGTTCTGCACCAATATACGAAAGCACTTCCTCACAGTGAGGGTGACAGAGCACTGGAACAGGCTGTCCAGGGAGGTTGTGAATTCTCCTTCTCTGGAGTTATTCAAGACTGATGCCTACCTGTGTAGCCTGCTGGAGGGGCCTGCTTTGCAGGGAAGATGGACTTGATGATCTCTGGAAGTTCCATCCAACCACTACAAATTCTGTGATTCTGTGATTCTGTAATATTTAAACATGCTTCACTTGAAAAAAAAAAATTAAACCTTATTGTTTGCTTTATTCCTCTTTTACTTAGCCATTTTCTTTACATCAATTTTAAAGAAGCATTTACATTCATTTATTTGTGTGCTTTCTTTAAAGCTACTTAACATTTATCTAACTCCTGCATTATACATGTACTTATTATTTGATATCACAGTATGCTAACTATGATCATCCTCATAGGAGGCCCTTGTGGTCCAAAAGTTCTGACTTACATGGACTAACAAAACATCAACCTGCAAAATTTCTTGAAATCTCTTCAAGTAGATAACCTGGAAATATTATTGTCTATCAAAGGTCAGTAGATGCTTTTAGAAATACTTCCTATGCTTTTCTGACTCATCAGTACTTTACAGATACACAGTTTCAAGTATGCCTTTAGCAGGTTCCAGACAGAATATCAAGTTAATGGGGGGAGAAAAGGAAAAGAAATAGAACAGATCTCTGATCTAGATTCTTTCAGATGTTTAAAATGTTTTAAACACTCAATTCTAGCTGATTTCTTATTTAAGTAAAATATGACGCAAGAAGTTAGAATGTTATTGTAAAAACATAGTAAGATGTAAGTAATAGTTATTTTATTTTCCTAGAAAATATGATGTCTTATTATTTTATAAATTTACATAAACATACAGGACTGAATCTGTATTTTGACTCGCCTTTCTTCAAGAGCCATGTAACAAAGATTCTGTCAATTCATTTTTACTATGTGACTTTGGAATGACTTTAGTTATCAACCATCAAAATAAAGACATTCAAAGGGTCTCTTTGCAAGTAGAAAGTAAATGCAGAAACAAGGGAGAAGATGCCTTAGCAACTGTCCCAGACTTCTCCACTTTTGAAGCACCATCACAATTAAAATCATTAATGTTGGTGCAAAAAGATGATAGTCTAGATCTGGAAAATAATAATTAATGTTCTTTTAAGCAAAGCACAATGTGCTTCCATTCAGTAATGGTAAATACAAATCATAAACAAATAACATTTTGCATTATGGCAGTCACTAAGGATTTTCTCCCTGATCAGCAAGAATTAACAATATTTTTCTTCTTTTAAATATATTTTGTAATTCAAGTTATAAAGAGAAATTTTAATTCTGCGCTATAAACAAATTCATAATAAAACTCAACACTTCTGCCCTTCTGCTGTGACAGTTCCTGGGGCAAGTTTTCTCACTGTGCACTGAAAGAATCTAAAATCTGTGGGATAAAAACTGTGTACAATAATGTAATTGAAGTCAGTTATTTAATTATTATTCTTCCTTCCAATGTACTACCACTGCATGAGTAATTTTTGGTACTAATATTGTGATAGTGACACAAGCTGAGCCTTAACATGCCTGCATTGTCTGCAACACTTTTCAAAAGACATGCAAGTCTTTTGAAATAGTAATGGCAATTGTCATAAACTTCTATTTTGCCAGATTGCACTTGATATTAAAAGGAAAAAACTTGCTTTAAGACACTTCCTTTCCAAACACGAAAGGTATGCTTCAAACAGTTACAAATGAAAAAATTATGCCATTTAGCTTTTTTCTACCTAAAATTTCCTAATAGTTTTTTGAAGAACATATTCATTCTAATCATTATGTCTGCAAACTCACTGCAGGCCAAATGCATTCTGTTGCTAGCTGCAAAAATACATTGTTCATGTAGTCACAGGTTATATTGTCTAGTGGCTGACTGGGTGATATTACTAACATATAATTTTCCTGCTGAAATATAATTTACTCAATTAATCTTGTTTCTTGAAAAAAAAAGAAAACAACTAAAACTACTATTAGCTGAAAACTCATTTTCTATGTACACCATTTAAAAGAAGACTTAGGTCTCATAAATTATTGATGAAAAATATAAATGATTACATTAAAGGCCCAATTCATATAAATATTTCTGAGGAAGATTTTACTACTCTAACAATTTTAATTGAATGGAAATTAACAAAAATATAAACAGACAAGGAGAGAAAAAGAAAAAAAAAGATGAAATCATTTTAATTTTATGTTGTGCTTGGTAGCTTTTTCTAAAAGATATTCTAATTTTTTAACAATTAGAAACCATTTCTATTAGTGATAAGCAATTTAGAAAAACTAGATCAAATTAAACAACTACAAACTGAGACACAAGTCACACTGATAAGTAAGATTTGGACAAATTATTATTATTTGCATAGTTTTCATTACAAATTTCTTTGCTTCTATGAAACAGTGATAAAATGACTATCCAAAACACTCTAACTTCTAATTTGTTCAAAGAATGTTTTTATTCTTTTAGTCTGTTCTTCTTCTTTGTTTGCAAGCTGTCATTAAGCTGCTGTGGAACTTCAGTTTGTGAGAGGTAGATTGTGTTTTTGCAGTAGAAGTGTCCAGTATTTTCTGTATGCAGTGTAGGCATTTACTGAACTTATAACCCTCTTGTGAAACAGTTGTTTTTCTTCACTAAGAAAGATGCTGAACAGAGTAAAAAAGTTAAGTTTGGGGGCGTTCTGACTTGGGTAGAATTGAGACAAGCACAAGATAAGGTAAATATGCAAGGTGGAGAGAGAGCCTAGCACGGGATAGAATGAACGTGTTCACTCTTGAAATTCATTGCCCTCTTATCTCCATAGGGAAGTACAAAACATATCAAAAAACAACAGGTTGGTAACGGACCTCATATGGAAATGCTGAGAGAGCGCCAGGAGAGCTTTACCTGTGTCGGGTTTAGGATATATAATGGAATGAATTTCGCTGACAAGGACGCAATTTCTCCCTTGCCAATAGGGGGCGTGCGCCCTTTATTGCAATAACGAATAAACTTTGCTGCTATTGCAAAGATCTTTGCCAAACCTGAAATTTATGACTCTGAGTGTTTCTCACAAGTGAAACGCAGACTACACTGCATAAATTTTTATTTCATTGAATTTGCCATTTTTTTCTATTAATGTTTCTATTCAAAACATTCAATGGACTTAAAGAGAGATTTTTACCTCTTCATATTTGCCAAATTAATAATTTTTATGGCAAGCATTCTCACCTTATGTCTCATTAGCCAATTAAACAGCATTTAATGATTGTTCCAATCCTTTGTACCTAAGGCCAACTTCCCAGGAGTTCTCATCCAATAATTCCTTAAACAGCAAAAAATTCACTCTCCTGACGCTCAAGTTCCTGAATCTGCTCTTTGCAATCCCATATTCCTCAAGATCACAAACTCAACTCACGCTCACTACAGCCCAGACTGCCTCCTGATTTCCAAATCCTGTATTTTTTACTTTCCTTAAGCTACTTCTGTGAAAAAATAGAGAAATAGAGAAACTTTTTCTATGACAGGGTCTTCTTACGACATCCAATAGAGGACAAGTAACCCTCAGAAGAAGTGGATTTTGGCAAAGAAAACATCTTTTAACAAGAAATGGCATAAATGCTTGAAAAGGTGCATTCTAAGCAAGTGAATAAACCTGTCCCTGACAGATAAACTCATAAAGTTTTTTTGTGAGAGAAAGTTGCCTGATTTTTTTACAAGAAACAGAGGAATTTAATATTGGAAAGTGTTTACATTGTGAGTTACAAGAGAAAATAGAGACATACAGAGAAAGGCAGCAGAAAACCTACAGGGGTGCTCCTCTGGACAAACTCATTAGCTAGGAAAAATAACACAAATGCAGTGTGATCAATTTTCTCCACCTCTCTCCTGTGGTATAATCCTATAACTTGGAAAAATGCAATAAATACAAGGGATCATGCAGGGATTTGTATAGGTGGGATACAGTTCTGTAAGTTTAGAAATGAGAGCTATTTTTTCTCAAATTTATCAGTTGCTAAATCTAATATATTGTCAGGCAGTAACTGATCTTGGTATAAATTTCTAAGACTATATAAGGCTTTAACTCTAACTGTGTAAAGTGAAATGAAGCTTAGGGACTCATTTGCACTAGGAAAAATATGACATTTTCCATCCCATTCATTCCTGTTTTTCCAGACTTCCATCAGAGATGCTAATTTGCGTTAATTGATACAGGTCTTTTTCTGCTCATGATACCACTCTCTGTGAATCTCCATGACAATCAAAAGGATCATAAAAGGCCTTAATGTTCTTAACTACACTAAGAATAATCCTTGCTGCTCTGTAATTAATATCAGACCCATTTTCCTATCAAATATGCTTTATAATGGTGAACTCACAAGTTACTAGAACATTCCCAGAACCATCAAGTTCAGAGGGAAAAAGAAGCGTAGTTGTAGTATATAAAATAGAGTACTGGAAAGGCATCAGAAGAAAACCCAAACCAAAAAGGTGATTTGTAAACACTGACCACTTTATTTAAAAATAGAAGCATCAAAATTTTTCTGGTGACTGAACAATGCACTCTAAAATATAAGTTCACAACTTAGAAACAAGAGGGCTGATAGGATTTGCTAGTTTTTCTTATTTTCTTTACTTCTCTCTTTTATGGTCTGTCCTGGAAATAGAATCAGTTTTGCTCACTTTCCCATAGTTTTTCTGCCATGAAATGATAATTGCAAGATCTTCCTGGAAAGCTTTTAAGAAAAACATGGCATATGTGTATCCTCTGTCTAAATGTTATCAAACATGGATGCTAGTGTGATAATGAACAACAGTGTTATAATTTCTGACTTCACTGCATGGATGCAGTGTACTGCTCTGTATCCTCCTGTGCTTGATAGAAAAATATTTGGCACCACTTTGGCTTGTGGTAGAAACAAAAGAAATGTTCTCCTGACTAGAGATACCTTTTCCTTTTTCCTAAAATTTCACAAGTTTACCAGTGAGAACTGCAGTAAAAGGTCCAGATTTATAATCCTGCTTTGACATCTGTACCATGGCTGTATCTCCTCACAGATATGCTTGGCCTACCTAATCCTATTTTTTAGTAAAAAAACCATACCTTTTCCCTGAAAAGCAAATATCTTCATTCAAAAGCTCCTTTAGTGTTTTCATGTAAGTAGCAGTGATATTTTCTATTTAAATTTTTTCACCCCTGAGATCATGGAACAGATCATATTGAAAGCAATATAAAAGCACATACAAGACAAGAAGGTGACCTGAGACAGCCAGCATACCTTCACCAAGGACAGATCAAGTCTGTTCAGTCTGGTAGCCTTCCACATGGCCTCAGGGGACAAAAGAAGATAAATTGATGTCATTTACCTGGATTTCTGCCACATCACATCCTTACCTCTGAATTGGAGATACAAGGATGGACAAAAATTTTTTGGATGACCATGGCTTGAAATCTGTGATCCACATGGATCCATATGTCCACATGGAAGATGATCATAAGTGGTGTCCCTCAGGGGTCCATCTTTGAACCAATAATATCTGCTTACTATCTTTATAGACTTGGACTGTGCTACTGAGTGCAACCTCAAGTTTAGAGACAACATCAAGCTGAGCGACCAAGCTGATGCAACAGAAGGAAGTCATACCATCCAATAGGACCTGGACAAGTTTGAAAAGTGGACCCATGTGAATGGAATGAAGTTCAACTAGGCCAAGGTGCTGCATCAAACATGAGTACAGACTGGGAGAAGAACTCACTGAGAGCAGCCCTGTGGAGAACATGAGAGTGCTGGTGCATGAAAAAGCTGGATGAGAGTCATCAGTGTGCACTTGCAGCCCAACAGGCCAACTGTATCCTGGGCTGCATAAAAAGAGAGGTGTCCATCAGGGTGAGGGAAGAGATTGTACCCATCTACTTTGCCACTTATGATTCTATAATTCTATGGTAGTTTTCAGCTACTAAACTGCAAAGTCGTAGGATACCTTTTGTGCATTTTGGTCTTGACCTGTATAAATGTTAGATTCAGGAGGTGCTTCCCATAACAGCAGGACAGCATCACATGGTGCTACCCAATGCTCTGATAACATCAGTTAGGAACTTTTTTCTCTTCGTAGTAGTACATTCAGATTTATTAGTTCTACTCTAGACATGATGGAGGATGCTCAGACACCTGACTCTCTTGGAACAGCTGTTGCAGCATCAGACAAGAGTTTGAACTCTCCATCCCTGATTAGTTTACAAGGTTAGAGGAGGAGCACATGAAACAGTAGAGAGCATGAGAGAATAACAGAGGACTGGATGAGGTCAAGAAAGCTGCCAGATCTCTGCCCTCCCTGTTGGAATCTTTTGCAGCTGCTAGCAGGAAGGAAAATAACAAATCAGCTGTATACTTCTTTCACAAGCCCCAAAGTAGCCTGTAGGGCTGCCATCTGTGCAAGTAAGATGATAGCTTGAGCACCATGTCATTAACCATCAAAAAGATGTGAAGTAGAGATTACTGAAAGTCTTCTGCTAGAACACCTTTCTGTTAGAATTTCCTGATTTGGCAGTCTTCTGTGTTTCAGAAGAACGTGAATATTTTACAAAAAAATGATGTGGATTATGAGGGATGTGCTACCAATGCTTATCACTGTTTTCCTGCCGTGGGATTTGGATAGCACTAAGTGGCAAGTATTGAACAGGTGGGACAGTACTCCAATTGCACTATTCTGTGTGATAAGCAACTCTCAGTGAAGTATGTTGACATATCAATGCAATTGGTCATATGTAAATCACTTTTCTTAGAGAGGATCTCTGTCTCATTCCAGGTGTCTGACACACAAGAGGACAAAAAAAACCCATGGTAAATATGACCTGTTTTATGCAAAAACTATATGCAGAATTGTTCACTTAGGGCAAAATAGGAAATCTTGCAGAAGAAAAGCCAGAAATAATGTTGTTAAATTGAAAAACACGATAGAAAACTTAAAAAATTGGATTCACAAGCTATCATTCAAATGTTCTTCCCCTTTCAAATGGCCAGGAGACTGTGGTGTCTATAGACATGCTTTAGAGAATGTTGGAGTGTTCTGTTTTATGATTACTGCTTGTTGATAGAAGCAGCAATAAATGATGTTCAGTGATTTTGAACTGTTTATGTTTAAGGCTTCATATAGCTACATAATATTCTGAATTGGAGGTTATATTCGTCATACAAAACTTTACAGCTTGATCCTTGCTTCTGCTTGGAAATTCTTGAGATTGGGAGTTTTTAATTCTGTATGATAGACTTTAGATCAGCATAAGAAAATGAAACAAAACAAAACAAAATAAAGCAATACAAAAATCCCCAAACAAAAAAGGATTTAGATGTACAGGAAAAAGTTCAGGGATTTGAAGAGGGTATCCTCCAAACATTTATCCAGATGAAGATAGGCAGCAGATAGTGAAATTGTTGGAATATAATGGCTGGAGTCTACTGTGGGAATCTGAAAGTGAGAAAATGGAGAGATGAGTAAAAGCAGAAAAAGAAAAGTGGACAGAGCAGACCCATATATATGCAGTCCATCCATACCTCATTGTAGGTCTCTTGATGAACACGTACCAAATTAATGAGGTGCTTTATTTTTAGATACCAGGTCTTGCACAGGAAGACAATTAGGAACAGTACTGAAAATACCACAAATCTGTCTCAGAACTGGGGGGGGGGAACGGGTGGGGAACAACTGAAAGAACTGATAGCAGACACCTGTTTCAACTGTTTATTCAATTGAGCATGTGCCTAAAAAGCAATCTTTGAGTCAGTCATCTTACTGCCATTAAAAAAAGTAAGTAGTCCAAGAAACCCTTGGAGCTCTCCTGTACAGCAGCTGGCTGCACAAAAGGATCTCCCTTTGAGCAGGGATATCTCTCTTGAGGTTACACCTTTTCAGAGATCCTTTACACTTTGACATCAAGACACCTAGTCAATACAGGTATTAAATGGACTGTACGAATCACAGAATCATAAAACTGCTCAGGTTGGAAAAGACCTTAAAGATCATTGAGTCCAACCGCAACCTAACCACACTACCCTAACTCTAACAATCCTCCACTAAATCACGTCCCTGAGCACCACATCCAAATGGTTTTTGAACACATCCAGGGATGGTGACTCAACCACCTCCCTGGGGAGCCTATTCCAGTGCTTAACAACCCTTTCTGTAAAGAAATTTTTCCTGGTATCCAGCCTAAACTTACCCTGGCACAACTTAAGGCCATTTCCCCTCATCCTGTCACCTGTCACCAGTGAGAAGAGACCAACTCCGCTCTTGCCATAAGTACCTTTCAGATATTGGAAGAGAGCAAGGTCTTCCCTCAGCCTCCTTTCCCCAGACTGAACAGCCCCAGTTCCTTCAGTCGCTCCTCATAGAGCATAGTTTCCAAGCCCTTCACAAGCCTTGTTGCCCTTCAGTTTGACTATAAGCTCTGTTAGCTTCACAAAGATCACTTTTTAGATTGGTTGTAAACTTTGTTAACTTTGCTGAGATTATATCTTCGACTGACTGTCCACATATAATTCCTTAGATGTATGACACTGACTAAGTCTTGAACTAGTTGTGGATTTAGCCACACCTAGGCTTCTTACCTGCATGTTTCAAGGAGTTTAGAAAGCACAGTTGCCTGCTCTGAGCTTTGTGATTCAATGGGAAAGCCTCCTATATGAGTGTGCTTATCCTACCCTCTGCGCAGTAAATAATCAAGTGTATCTATCTATCTTGAATCTTGATAAGTTGCTGCATTATTTACAATTCAGCTTTGTTAAATCACTATATTGTATCCATATCAATACTTATATTCTAGCTTCCCTCTTATTAGTGCAGTATAGTGTAATTGTTTCCATCCACGACAGCCTTAGAGATTACAGACTTTTGTTTAGATGGAAAAGACCTGAAGAAACAAAGGGAAGAGAACTACTGAGAAATGGAATGAAAACAAATACAGTGATGAGAAGGGCCATAAAAACTGTAAAAAACAGAAATGGAGCCAGAAAGAAACTGACTAAAGACAATTTTGCCTAATTTTGTGGTGCATGAGATTATAAAGGGAATATTGCTATGAACCTATATTGCGTATAAACAAATAAACAAACAAAAAATAAACATCAAACTTCTAGAAGCTGACATGGGACTTACATTGCCAAGTAATGCTGAAATAGGAGTATATAGGAGCTATTTAGAAATATAATCATACACAGGTTGTTTTTTTTTTTTTTTTTAATTTTTATCTCCACATGATAAAAAATCATACAGGAAATACAGGGAATAAACAGTTTCATGTAAAAAAAAAAAAAAAATCATACCAAAACTTTCTTTCAATATACGATGTTAAGAGAATGAATGATGAAACACTAAATCAGCCTATTGCTGGTCTGGGAGAATCTGTATCTTTTTACAGCATCCCATGTAAAGTAACACATGACCCTACACTTATTTTCTTCATCCACATTAGTGACATCCAAACAGAAGCAGTTCTGTGGAAATATTGATTTTGGATTCAAGGAATATGTTTATGGCTGTTTCTGGAAGATAACTGTGGCCCAAGTAACGCTGCTGCACAAGAAGGACTTAAAAGCACAACAGGCTGTGAGTAGAGATGCTACTCCACATGCCTCTTGTTGCAGGAGACTACAGAGATATTTGGTGTCCACAACAGCCTCTTTAAGTCCTGTTACCATCTCATGGGAATATGTGAGCATGATTCATGCTATTTGTTTGATGTATGAAGATTAACAGCATGATGGTGAGATATAGTTTGCTTTCTGAGACTATGAGGCATGAAGACGATCCAGTGTCAGCTGACATGGCACTGTCTGGCTTAGTGGGAAAAGAGTAAATCCCTTCTGGGGATGGACTCTCCTCCTTCAGACCACATCCAGTGTTCCTCCATGGCATGTGGAGATCTGATACAAGTGGTGCCCATGGGCAACAGGAGACAGTCTGCTCAACAAGAGGAATATAAACTTCTATGCAAAATGACAACAAAGCCACTAAACTGACCAAATCACACAGTCACATAATGTGCTGTCCTACTCTAGACAAAGTTAGGAATCTAGAAATAGGATACACATTTCCCTAAATTTTATAGGGAAAGATAGAAGAGGAAAAAACGTAACTATAGAGAAGCTTTGCAATTGCAGAAGGGAAAAATAAAGCTGCACTTTTCTGCAGCTGATAGTAAACATTGCTCATCAGTAGTACCACTCAGAGTAAGTACATCTCAACACAATTACATTGTATATATTGATTTTTTTTTTTTTTTAAGTTTACTTCTTATGCTTTTCGTTCTCTTGATTCCTGCTGGCATAAACAAATTAGATAAGTTCTTAATGCCTGAATATCTTACTATTTGTTGATTTCTATTAAGCATTTATATTTTATTCTGTTATGATTGTATGAATAAAAAGTATAGAACTATAGAATCCATTCATATGTTTTCAATTACTCCATGTATTTCATGATTGTAATAAATTCCCTATTAAACAATGTAGTGATAAACAGATTAATTAATTACCAGTAGTACATGAGTAGAATCTTATTACACGGTTTCTGGTGTAATGGATATTATGGACATAGTTTTACTGATTTGTCTGCTTCTTCCAGCTTGTTTCCCTTTACATGCAAAGTAATTATTTTTCAGCCAGATCATCTCCCTGAACTGGCTTACGGCACATCCACATAGATGCTTGCAACAACACAAATTGCACGTGGGGAAATTAAATTCTACAAACCCAAGTTTATATTGGTTTGTTCTTTCATGAAACTGCATCTTAAATACTCAATACTTCAAACTTAGAATAAACATTATAGTATTAGCACTGCCAAATTCCTTTTTATTGCTTTATATATTCTAGTAGTATAGTAATAATATTATAATCACTACCGCCGCTCTAAACAACTAAAGCATCAGGATGCTATCAATGTTTTTCTTCCCTTGAAGCCCAAACATAGCAAAATACAAGAAACTATGCAGAAAATCATCTCTGTCCCAGCTGAAACCAGGCCATAATTCATTAACTTGTCTAATTTGACTACTTGCATCTGCATTTGAGCAGCAGCTAATAAAAATATGTAACACATTTCTCCCAGTCCATCTTCCTTTATAATTAATATTATTTCTAAGAACAGGGCCTATGCACCAAGCTGTGAACATTTCTAATCCAAAATATTTTCTATTACATGATTATTCAAGCCTTAACGCTAATGACACACTTTAATATTAAAATTTTCTTAGATACCTAGAATTGTGCCTTAGCATATCACTATAAATGCCCCTGCTTTGAAAAATCCAGTGTTTATTTAACAATCAGCTTCACTGAATTACTCCTTGAGGGACTTGAAGTGATGGGCATCTCAGGGCGCACTGAATACGAAGTTCAGTTTCTCATAGTGTGCAAGGGAATGAGTCCTTAAGAAATGTGGAGTTAAGTTGAGCATTATAATATTCTTTTATATATTTATATACATACTATATATTTATAACAATTACCCAGAAAAAAACTTTTTTCTTTTCTTTCTTCTCTTTTCCTTTAGGATCTCAAACTTGTTTGTATTTTCTCTTGAATCCCTGAATGATGCCTTCTAGATTCTGAAATAATTTAATTTTTGGAAATTTTATTTCCTTCTTATGTTTAAGACTTCTTGGTTTGTTATCTCCTCCTCTTCACAGCTGCTGTATATAACAAGCGTCCTGCATTGTTGCTGCAAGAAAACTTCCTCTACTATAGCCAACCTCACTCTTTTTAACAGACTATCCAACATTTGTTCAGAAAACTGAAAGCAAAATCCATAGTTCTATTATCTATCATTCAAAGGAAAAAAATGGATTTTCTTGTCTGCTTAGAAAAAAAGTTGTAAAAGCTTGCTTTCAAGATAGTTTTAGATTGTAGATAGAAGTATTGTGCTTAGCCTTGAAAAGTTCTTTTCACCTCAGAGCAGCTGCTATCCTTAGTATCTTATATTAATGCTATTAACTTTGATTTTTTTTTTTTTTTTAAATTGTTCTGGAAGATGCTACAAGAGGTAGGTCTGCACTGCAGAGGGGTTTTGTTGCATAAAGTTGTGTTATAAACTACACTATGGGCAAACTGATGCTGTGTCTAAGTCCTATAATGTTCAAACTGCTCCCAGGCCCAGATTGAAATCCTGTACTGTTACATTTATTTTTGCTGCAAGCACTGCTGATAAAGCTGTTCTTGGGATCTATTTGAAAGCTCAAATTACCTGTATACTCTTCTCACGTTGAAATACAGAATTACTTCTGCAAGTTTCAAATTCTAGTCTCATATTTGCTGTACAGAATTCCAACATAATGTCCAATGAAATTCATAGGTTTGACTAGGGATAAAAGTCTGTTTTTTACTATTATTTCTCAATTTTATGCAGTTTTTTCAGCCTATATCAAGTTAAAAATACATACACTTACTTGTTTTTTTGGTCTTTTTATGTTCCTCTTCTCTGGTTCTTTTTACCTTTTACATGTACTAATTCCTTAGTAGGAACTCATTTTAAAATCATGTTTGGGAATTTTATTACTTTAGAAACACAACAATTCTTTTGGGGCACAGAGCAATATACTATTAAAAAAAAAAAAAGGAAGAAAAAAAAGAAAAAAAGGAAGAAAAAAAAAGGAAAAAAAGAAGAAAAAAAAAAGGAAAAAAGGAAAAAAAGGAAAAAAAAAAGAAAAGAAAAAGAAAAGAAAAAAAGAAAAAAGAAAAAAAAGAGCTTCTATATTTATTCATATTTTTAATGAAGTTAAAGAAGTCCTGTTCAAATAACCTTTGCTTGTGTTCTTATTACCTCCTTCCTAATATTAGTGGCACTGGTAGAAAAGTTTATATGGGCTAGCCTAGGAGGTTGCTAGATTTGAAGGAAAGTACAAAGAGTACAGAGGAGACAAAGTGATATAGAAAATTCTGGTTAACACTGCAAATTGAGAAAAGCAGAATTGCCCTGCATACTGACATACTTTCAGTTGATGAGCTGAAGACTGTCCACTAAAACCTGGGTGTTTCAATTGCTTTGAGATGTCCATGTGCTTCTCCAGTGTGTGTATGCAACCAGAGAAGAGTAAATAAGATGTAAGATTTTAACACGTGAAGTATCTCCAGGAGAGATGCAAATGCTATTGCACAGGAGAGAGCTGAAATCAGATTCCACAGATAAAATCTACCTGCAAATACATGGAAAGATAGCTAAAATGAAAGTGAAATGTAAAACTATTCAGATAAAGCAAAAATAAAAGGACTCAGCTTATTTAGATAAGATGAATAGGAGACAGAATATCAATGTTGTTTATTTTGACCCTGAAATGTCAAACAAGAGGAGATCTATCAAAGCTAAGGGATAAAGTTGTCAAAATAATAATAATAAAAAAAGCATAATGTGAGCTTGAATAAATTTATGTTGCTAATTAGCAATTTCCAACTATTAGAACAGTCAAGCACCAGAACCACTTTTTATTAAGAGCAGCGAAGGACAAAAATCTAACCACCTTCTAAGATAAAGATTAATAAATGTACTTATAGAGCGTCTCTGCCTTCAGTAACAGGGAGCTCACGTCAGTGACCGAGAAGCCCTCTAGCCATAAGATCCCAAGCACAAGCACATTTTTAAAGTTAATATATAAGAAATTTCATTTTTCTCCAGGTTCTACAAATCAAATTTTAATAGTTTGCTATTTTAGAGCTACATGGGTTTTCTTTAAAAGAAATGCTGCTTAAAAGATGTTCAGTCTCTTGTAGTAATAAGTGATAAAAATGACTTCTCTTAATTGATAAATTCAAAGTGACCACACTGCAGTTGCTAGTTGGAGCCTTTTTCATCTTAATTATCACTGTGACATTTTTCAGAAGAACACTGCTTGACATTTACAGTGAAATGTGCTATTGTTTCCTTATGTTCATTCTCTTTATAGTCATTTTAGCATCATCACAGCGTGGCTCACACTGTCTGTGAACTTTCATTTGTAGAGTAATTTCCTTTATATTTGCAAACTTCTGCAGTAATATTTGGAATTAGGAAGTAGAGAATTTTTATTAAATCTAAACATCTGTCAATTACTGTTTCAGTTTCTCAATATGTGTACAATATTTCTTACGAATTACTGTTGCTACACTGAAGCCACGGTAAAAAGCTGATGTGAAAAAAAGAAATAGTTTTGGAATTCTTGAGTGCAAGAAGTAGGAAAAATAGAAGAGGTTTACAACTTTAAAAACTCATAAAATATAACCTCAAAGTTAGTTAATCTTTCAAAAATTTACATAATTTCCTCTGTTATTCCTCACTCGTGAGTACCAAAAATAAAGATTGCCTCTGGATGAAGTATTTTGAGGAAATGGGAAAGTATGACTAGTGCTTTGTGTGTTTTTTGCTGTTTTTTTTTTTTTTTTTTAAATTTTTTTAAAAATTTGCTTGCTGAACAAATCTGTTTCTCAGTTTGGCAAAGCCCAAATGTTTAAAAATGCACAAATGAGTCACAATTTTCCCTCTTTCACTAACAAATTCTATATAATCCAAAGTCATTAAATACTTAATATGATATCTGACATTTTTTTAAATATAATTTAGAAGCCTTTCTAATCTTTCACAACAGGAACTTAAATGTATCTTGGCATTCTGCGTACATTACTGTTCCTGTTTTCTTGTAAGATATGTCCGTGATTGGTAAAGCACCATCTCCTTACAGGCAGGATGTGACATGAGTTACACATTTAACACATATGAACTTGCTTTTCTTGAAGAGAAATAAAGCACAGATTTATGCGTGAGTTGCAAGGAAGCTTAGTAGTCTGCAGTTGTTATCATTATATCCATAAAGCTCTTGGATGTCCTGACTCACATCAAGGTCCCCCATATAAAAAGACTAAATGCAGTATCTATCAAAAGAGCAATAATTGGCATGAAGTTTTCCAATATAATAATAATATATTTAATGCTGCTACTTGGTAATGTTTCTTTCCTTTGGGACATCCTGATATAGTTTTAGCCATCATCCATCACTTGCAATCGCCATCTCTTTCTGTTCTGTGATTAACAGACACAAACAGTGATGCAGAAATGGAGCAGACTATTCAGAATACAGTAGAATGAATTTTGAGCTAAAATATCTGCCAGCATAACTCTACCGGTTTCAGCCTCAAAAACTTTCTTTTTCACAAAAATTCATCATAAATCTTTGAAAACCCTAGAAGGCCCTGGATCTGTTCATATTTCCAGAGGGTGGAATTATCATCTATGCTTTATAAATCACAACTGTACATAGAAACAATATCTTTTATGAAACTTTGTTCATTAAATATAGAATCCAAGTCCATTAATGAAGAGTCCAATGGAGGGCCCCAAAGATGATAAAGGGCCTGGAGCATCTCCTGTATGAGCAAAGGCTGAGTAACCTGGGTCTGTTTAGCCTGGGAAAAGGAAATCTGAGAGGGTCTCTGATTAATAGATGAGGCTACTCTTTTCAGTGATGAGCAGTGATAGGAAAAGAATTAATGGCCTAAAACTTGAACATACAAAGTTCCATAAAAAACACGCAGAAGATCTTCTTTATAATGACAATAAGGATGACAAAGTACTGGAACGTTGCCCAGGGAGTTGTGGAGTCTCCTGCTATGGAGAGATTCAAGACTCATCTGGATGCCTACCTGGGCAACCTAGTGTAGGGTACCTGCTTTAGCAGAGGGGTTGGACTCAATGATCTCTTGAGGTCCCTTCCAACCCCCGCAAATCTCTAATTATGTGATTCTGTAAAACATGGTTTCCTCCAGTGGCTGGCTTTAGGCAGTATGCCCAGCAGCTGGCCCCTGGAACATCCAGCTCTCCCCAGTTGCTTCATGCAGAGACAAACACAGCAACTGGCCCAGATCCACATGTTCACCAACTGCTGACTTCTAGACTTTGTGTCCCTCTGTTAGACTGCTTGTACCCATGATCCCTACAATAGCCAATTCTCCCTAACCCCATAGGGCTGATGGTCTCCTCAGACAGCCCTGGGTGGGGCAGCCAGACAGGGGCTGGTGTCTGACTGGGGCTGCCCTTTCCCTCTGTGTAGCTGTGTGTCTCATACTGACCCTTTAGCACACATCACAGCAGTCTCAGCTCAGTAAGCTCTTTTCACACATATGATCTAATAGTAAATTTTCACTTTCAAACTTCTCCATTACTAAAATAGCAGACAAATTTGGTGTTCTATGGAAAGCAACTGCTAAGTCCAATCTTGTTCTACAGTTTTGGGCTTTCTTGTATTTCATTTTACTGGCTTATTCAGACATCTCTTAAAGAAATAAATTTCACTTGTTGGGAATGATTTTTAGGTTTCAACTTTTGGAGAGCAGCTTTCTTTCTACTACATATATACCTCATACTGTGTTGCTTTTTAATAGGATTAAAACCTTTAACAGATCATAATCACAATTAGGATCTCTTCCTCTTATCTCCCATTTTTAAATACTAGATGGATAGATAAATGTGATCCTTTTTGTGTATCTGTTGTTTTAGTCCTTCATGTAGGTGATACAAGATTCTCAAAAAATGTAAAAGAGCTCTCTAATACCCATCTTAAGGCTTTATGCATTCTGTACTATGTCACTGAGGCAGCAGTGACAGTGGTCTTAAGAAATTTATATGTTTTTGTATGTGCAGTTGTTTCTCTTAACAATAAAACTTTATATTAAAAAAGAAAACTGAAATTTCATAATGTTGAATTACAGCTTGTGGCTTCTATTTTCTGCTTTGCACTGCACTTAGCAAGGAAAATGCAATATCTAGTGGAGGCTTATCTAAAAGAAAGTATTTTAACAACAGAGGAGAAAATACCAAAATATAGTGCAAAATATTTATATAGTTAAATTTGTTTAAATTGTGTTCACTTCCAGAATATAGGCTTTCTGCAGATATTACAGCAGTGACCTTAATTTATTCTTTCTGCATTCTCTTATGGATAATAAAATTAATGTAGTGGTATACAGGAAAAACAAATTTGAGCTAATACATTGAAACAGAAAACTGTTATGTGTAATCTGTGTCCATAAAATCTAATCAGCTTCACTTCAGTTCTGAATATTTACCAGAAAAATGGTATTAACATAATGTGAATATTATACAGTCTGCTTTGAGGGGTTTGGATCTGTGATCTCGTGAACTTCCACATGTGGTTCACTTACTGAGCCAACATGCTGTAGCATAGAAAAAATTATAAATATAATTATTATAAAGTAATTAAAATTATAAAACTGTATTCTGACTCATGTATGTCGAGTGGTGATAAACACGATTATTAGAACACTTATACAGCACTGCAAGCCTCTTTATATTTCATCAAGAATACTGTTTGCAAGCATAATAGTGATTATTCAGAGTTCTTACACACACAGAATCACAAAAATTGCCTTTGGAAACACTGTTTGATTATGCTCCCAGAAAATAACTTAAGCAGCATTCCAGAAAATAGTCTCTGTGCATTGGGATTTTGTTTTGTTTATTTTTCCCATTGTGAAACTACACCTGTGGGACCATCTGTAACCATACCATCTAATAGCTTTACTGTTAACATTCAGTAAGTGTTTTCTTATGTCACTGAATTATAAAGTTTCTTGCAATAATACATCTAGAGCTTCTGATGGAGAAAACATGCAAAATCCTGGAGGTACCTTTCAAAAGTAAAGTAATGAGAAATTTGAATACATATGATTACTGTGGAAGCTGTCAATTCTTGTTAATTATCTTTCAAAATGTTTTGAGAGCATGAAAAGGCAGCTAACAATTCAATGAATGTTAGATTTCTATTTGATCATAATATTTACAGTTTCTGGCTTCACTTCTAGTTGAACTGTTTTACCAATCTATTTTATTGAAGTTTTAATACTTCTCAAAAGTGATGCTTGTGAAATTTATGGTTTTTTTTATTACTGTGAAAGAATAAGTCAAAGATGAACTAATTGCTCATGATACTTAAATTAAATCCTATCACACATTTAATTCATACCAAATTACATACATGTCAATATAAGATTAATTCAATTGATACTGATCAAACTAGCGACTGGGTGCTTCAGGCAGTATGATATCTTACGTCTTGAGTAAGGCTTGAGCATCCTCTTGGTGATACGCTCATTGACAGAACCAGAATACAGCTTGCTGCTTGCTTTTGTGCTATTTCAAAACTTGTGTTAGGAAGGCCTCAGGAAGGCTCCAGTGCTTTCAGACCCGATGCAACTTCAGGCATACTGATGCCCAGATGGCTGTTCTGCCCATTGGGTGCTCAACTCAAGAATCTCCACTAAATGAAGTGGGTTTAACTTTTGTGGTGTGATCAGGGCAAGTGGTCCAGGTTCTTGTCCTGAACAGGCTGTGGTTATTAAGCTCAGGAACTACCTCCAATGACCCTGACTACATTGTTTGTCTACCTCATTATTCTCTTTCAGTTTTTTTTTTTTTTTTTTTTTTTTTTTTTTTTTTTTTTTTGGCCACACTTGTGTCTTTTCCTTCCTTATCCAGTGAGCTTACAACCAGCTCTTATTTATTTTTTCCCCTTTGGCCCCAGAAGGTTCTGTGAGTCTCAGTCCTGCCCCATAATACCTGACATACCAATGAAATCCAGGTGTCCTTCATGGCTGTGACCTACTTGTCATGTCCTGTTAATAAGCTTAATCTCAGCAAAAGGCTGGTCAGTAGCCTGCCCATAGTCCTCTGTACTGACTATCTGTAGACTTGATTCACATATAAATAAAAGGATATAAGAAGTCTTATGATTTCCTTTCCTCTGTTGAATTTCTTATCTTAGTTGATCATAACATTTACATTTTTCAATAACATAATCTATTCTGGCATGACAGACAGTGGGTTTTCCACTGTCCTAAAAATCCCACAAACTATTGTATGTCATACTGTGTGGAAACACCAGCTCTGTCAAGAGCATGGCCATATGCTGCAGGGCTCTATATGATTGGCATTCAGACCCAAGAAGACTCTCCTGAGATGCGCATTTCAAAGCAGGAATCTTTTCTTTTAACGCAGAAGATAAAGGGCTACTTTTTATATAACGGTTTAGTGGCATGATGCCTCTGCAGGTAGAAGAGTTTTATTTAGCATCACAGAGTTAAAATCCACAGGTATTGCCAAGAAGATGCAAGCCCCAGTCTCAAAGGCTTTAAACTACGCTAGGACTGCAGTCCATTTTTGTAGCTGACATATAGAAAAGAAGTCAAACCATACAGGATAAAAGAAGAAAGCATATAAAGAAGTAGCTAGAACCAACAGACTTTGAGTGTTTCAGATATAATTGGTCACAGCTCATAGGACTCAACCTTTCGTTACATTGAATGATAGCTGGATGAAATGCAGAAATAGACAGGATAGTGGGTTCTTTCTCTTAGTTCCCTGTTCTTCACTTCACCTCTGCTTCATAAAGTCATCAAGACTTGAAGGATGCTCTTCCCTTCCTCTTTTTCCTTTCTCCCAGTTATTTGGAAAATGTATGTTCAGGAAATACTGGAAATATAGTGTGCTTTGGCATTGCAATCATTGCATTTTGTAGGAAAACCTTATAATCAATACGTCACCACTTCGAAAAGCAGCTGCTTTCCCTCCAGTCAATTCAGAATAGACAACAGTCATAAATTTGTTTTGAGGGATACTTACATACAAATATAGAAAATGATATGTGCATTTTGAACATGTTCTCAGGAATGCCTGGGTTACTCTGGATCCAGTGATGTTCAGAAAGGAGGCAGTTACTAGGCTGCTTAGGCTGGAGTCAGTAGAATTAAACTCCAGGAAGCAATAACTTCAAGCAGGGAGGCAGCTATCTACTTAGATATATCCTCTATTATAAAAAGCAGTTAAGCAGGAACTTTTGATATTGAAGTGATTTGCCTAAGGGCCTCAGTTCCGTCTAATCCTTGCGTGGAAATTTAACTCCATTATTCAAGCTTGCCCAGTACATGTATTAAAACATCCAATTTGCTATCAGAATTTCTGATATTCTCTCAAGGCTAGTACAGCACAGGATGAAAGCAAGAACTACCATAAAGATATGAAAAAGTATAAATGTTGCTGTTAATGACTGACCAATATCATACCAGACACTAGAAGGAAAAATATTTTGTAATTAAGACAGTTAAAATGTTTTACCTGATAGTCAATGAACGATTTTCCAAAGTGCATAAGGAACATAAAACTAATTGCCAGTGTATTTTGTAGCAGGGGAGCATACTTGTGAATTACAAAGTATTTCCTTGCCCATTCATTAGTAATGGAAAAAAAGAAGGGAGTGATGTTAGACTTAACTAATCAGGAACATGTGGAACTTTGTGTCAAGAACTATTATTAATATTCTGGATTAATGCTAGGCATTAGGAAGTGAGTTCAGTACAGTATTGAATACCAAGGCTTACAATGATCAGTAAACACCTCATGGGATCTTACCAGATGAAGTCCTGAGAGGAGTAGCCAACTTAAGAATTTGAAGTGGAAAACCCTATTACTATGCTTTTTAGTATATCATACATCACTGCAGTAGGGCAGAAAATGTATTAATTTGTGTTTTTTGTTTTTTTTTTTTGTTTAATTTATTTACTGAAATAAATTAATTTCTCTCTGTGAAATCTTTGCATGAGATATTTCTCTCTTTGTGAAAATCATCAGCATGCAGATCCTCCAGTGCACAAGAAACCTTGCTTTCCTAAGTTAGTGTTGAGTAGTGTTGAGAACTAAAGAAGAGAAAGAGAAAAGAAGTTTGCTGAAGGGATGATGCATTTCTTCATTCTTCTGAATATAGGACAGCTTCTAGTGTAGATCATTTTATTGCCTCTGTGGGATAACCAGTTCATGATGTAAATCTTTTTTGTAGAATGGACTACACCTGTACTAGAAAATATCAAGTCTGTAAAGGTATCAAGCTTAAAAGCTTTCAGAAGTTGTACTCTCCTATCTCTAACTGCTCTGTTGTGTTTGGGGACTGCTTGAACGATGTTAGACTACAGTCACTATATCATATAATGTAGGCTGCAGGTCTTAAAAATTTATTTTCCTCATGAGAACTTTTTCTCTAGGGCAGCTTAAAAGTTATTTTAAGGCCAAGTGGCATTTGATCTGATGAAAACTCATAACCACATTATGTGATGGAGAGTTACATTATTCTTATTACAAGATATCTTGATTAGTGTCTTTTTTTTCTGGGGAACAGAGCTTTTCAGGCACAGGTAAAGTAAGGTTTGAGCAGTAGAAGAAAAATACCTCAGAATTGTAGTAAAAATGAATTAGATTTTTGCTGTACAAAGGAAAAAAATGGACCTGTTTTCATGGAGACCGTCATTGTGGCTCTCCACTGGACGCTTTCTAGGAGATCTCTGACTTATTTGTAAAATTGGTAGTGCAATAAGGGTCTACATTAGAAGAACACACTTATACCATCTTTCAGGTTTTTTTACTTCACAGTGCATATCTGAAGATTCTAAAACAAACCTAGGACCTAAAAGTCTCAGGTTTTTTTTGCCTTTATCTTCTCACCCCTTCTGGTTGCAAGGCGAGTTACCTTTACCTGTACTGCCAGGGCTGACTCATTGCTTGCCTCAGGTGATCTATCAGAGGTTCAGGCTGTGATTCAGCAGTTCCCATACATGTATTTACCTTATTATACTGGAATAAAATAAGCAATTGATGAGTATGTCAGAATATCAGGTGCTCTTGCATTGTCTTAAAACCAGATCAATAGGAAAGCTTTCTTTTGGTCAAAGTTTATGAAACAATTTAAAAATGCAAATAGTTTCCATTCTGTTGTGAGAGACTTAACTATAGTTTTCATAAAAATACTTAATTACTTACATGCTTGGTGGATTTTTCTCAGTGATACATAATCATTATCACCTTGCCATCATTATGTTGTGACACTCATGCAGTCTGACAGTCTGATAGGCTTTTGATTTGATCTGTAAAAGATATGGACAACAACAGGAAAACAATGCTATTAAAAAATTTGTTGTTAAATACCAATTATATTTGTGACTTCTAACAGCTCTGCTAAACAAGAGATAAGAAATTGTCAGAGTTCCAGCCAAATGTTTACTGACAGATATCAAGGGATTACAGTTCGTTTCTTTTACATCTGAAATTCACTCGGCGAATTTCAAGGGAGGTGAATCTTTTTCTATTTTGTGTGTCATGCCTTCCCTCATCAGCAAGAGCCACGACTGTGATCAAGGCATCAAAGACTCAGAGGAATAATACACACCTATTCATTGAGAGCTTTCTTAACTCTACTTGGAAGTAAAATTGGCTAATATGCTAATTACAATTAATAAGTGTTACAAGTAAGATAATATTAGGCAACAGCTACTACAAAGAGTAAAAGAATGAAATAAGATAAAAATATAGAAAATGGGGAAAGAGATGGATATACAAACACAGCAAAGCAAAGTGGTTCACTGCTCCTTGATCCAGCGATGTCTTGGTATTCTCAGTAGAGATAGGCTGCTTGATATTGTATTGGTTAGATGATGACCAATGCCAACAGTACAAACTTTTACTTACAGTCCAAAGTGGTCAAACCTGCTCTTTTGGAGTGACACCTTCTGGCTTTGGGATCTCCTTTGTTCCCATCTTCCGGGCCTTGTAAATTTAAATCAGCCGATAAATGAAGCAGGGAGACACCAGCTTCTATCTTGCCGTCACAGGATACAGTGTCATCATCTCCCAGGTTCCTGTATCAAGCTGGAATCATTTGCTCCCAGGCCAAGTCTTTAATCACTTAATAGTCTGGGGCCCTCCCACTCAAAGGCAAACAACTCCAAAGAAATGATTTCAAATGTAAAACTGCCCACAGAGTGATGCTGATTGCCTTGTGCTGATTGGAGACATTCCTTACTGGTCTCAGACAACATCTCAATAGTGATGCTAATTAAAGAAAACTTCAGGTGAGTTTTTGTCTGGTGAAAAAGGGAAAAAGTTTGCATGTTCAGACATTTTAATAAGAAGAGATGTCATAATTTATTCAAATTTTTAATGCTGGGGGGGAACTTTTTGAAAGGTTGCAGATTTTTCCACTTTACTGAATTGCAACATAGTTATTACTGGAGTTACAACACATTCGTGATGTAGCAGAGTACATTCTATTATGTATTGCAGAAGATTCAAAGACTGCATGTTTGTGAGATGACACTCATAGTGAAAAATGATATTCACAGAATTTACATTATTCCATGCTGAATGCAAAACTAAAATGCTTTTCTAATTTTTATGTGTACAGCTTGTTTCCCAAATATTTTTACTGTCTGTCCTATGCTTCCAATGTTGTATGCTTCACTTTTTTCCTCTTAGCTTTTCTCTTTGCTTACTATGTCATCTAACAAATTACTTCTCTTTCATTTTCAGCCTTCACTTTCAGTTCTATTTTGAAAAAAATATATATTTCATAATTTTTATTTTTACAAAATGTAAAGCTTAATCTTAAAAAGAATCTGCGTTCTTATTGGAATGAATGGAATTTTACTAAATTCCCTATATTGCAGAGGTGTAATTGAGCAAAATTTCTAGAAAATAGGCTTTAAGCAAAGAATCAAATAAAATTCTGCTGAGAAATTAGGTTTTCTTTGGTACCTGAATAAAACATCACAATTTCTGCTAAGTCTCTTGAAATGAAATTTTGTTCTTTGTGGTTAAGCAAATATAAAATACTGCTAAAATGTGACTGGAGGGAAGAGACATATATGTTAATACTGCAGTCTTACTGAATTGACTTCATGGTTTATGTATTAAAATTGTATTAATGTCATGAAAATATACGCGGCATAAGTACGTATGGTAAAACAAACATTGTTCTCAAAGAAGTATTTCTTTCTAATAATATGAAGTTATTGCTAAGGTTAATAATAAAAACCAATACCATAGAATTGATGTAATAGTGTTCATCAGAACCCGAATCTCTCACTTCCTGAAGTCTCCTCTACTTCCCTAGGAGAAACATCTCATACTGATAATATTACTTTCATAAATATTTGTAGCAGATATAATACATAATCTATTCCAATAGCCACTCCTACTTCCAAATTTTATATTTGTTCACCTACAACTGTTATTGTTAGCTTAGAGGAAACCTACTGATGTTTGATTTTATTGGAAAAAAAAACAAAAAACAAAAAACAACAACAAAAAACCCAACATAAGATACAACAGAAAAGAGATATTCATAATTCTCTAGAAGCTGAAATAAATAAACCAAACTCTTTAATGGATTCTTAGACAGGTGGTTATGTTGGTGAAAGTAAGATAAGTCTTTCTCTTTCCAACTAATGTACATTACTTTTTTTTTTTTTTCTCTTTTCATCTTCTTGCTTAATTACTTCTCCCATTTGTCAAATTCACATTCAGAATGTCACCTGGAAGTCTGCAGTGTTTGTTTGATTAGTTTGTGCTGAGGAAAGTGAATACTGAATTACTTTCTAAATACATGAGGGTTTGAAGTTTAGAGAAAGTGATGGAGTACTCAGTTGAACATGCACTGTGCATTATGCTAAGTAAACTTAACATGTAACCTTCTTTATCAGACACTCCTTTTAATGCAGGAGCATGTAGCTTAACTGCTGGAGATATATGTCCTTTTTAACAATGTGTTTTTTCTTTGCTTTCCAATAGAGGCCCATTTGTTCTTGCAGGTTCTAAACTTATTTTCATAAATATATATCAAAGCAATTGATTTCTTAACATACTTCTCAAAATATATAGTGACTTTAAGAATAGTGATTAAGTGCTCAGTTAGTCTTCTTCTCTGTTTACTTTTGCTTATGGTCTTGATTGTTTACTACGTTTTTGCAGAAGTATACGACAAATATCTTCTCTGTTATCTTTTATCTTCAGGGCGAACAAAAAGTTAAAGCATATTAATGTGGGCATTCTCCAAATGCCTCTTGAATACAGACAGCTATGGGCCATCAGCCACCTCTCTGGGAAGCATATTCCAGGTTTTGACCATCCTTATTGCAAATAATTTTTTTTTTCTTAATGTCCAGTCTGATGTATGGTAATCTGTTTCATTTATGCAACATAACCAGCATCGTTACAAAATGTATTGCAGCCTTCACAGTTGTCACTGTTCCAGAACATCGTGAGACTGTTGTGTTTGGGAAGTGTGCTTCAAGCTTTGCTACACATAGCAGAGGAAGCTGTGCCCTTTCTCTTGAATTCTAAAACATTTCTTACACATTACTGCTATTATGATTTCATGTCTACACTTCATCTTTAGATAGTAATTTCAGCAGAGATCTAATAAATTTCCTTTTTTTTTTTTTTTTGGGTCTTGAAAGTACTTTGGGGTATACCTTCTCTTCAGAATTTTGCGTTTGTACTTTTAGTTTCACCAGCTAAGCTCAGCAGTAAAGCCATATTTGGATGCATCATTATCTTAATTTGTAAGACATACGACACTTGATTCAGGAAGAAGAGTGGTTTCTCTCTGATGACTCTGATACTCTATTCCACAGCTCTACAAGTATGTTGTAGCTTGGCATATATGAGAGTGAAGCCTGTTGTCTTGGCACTGCAATACTTTTTTGAGTCAAATTTCAGCCCACTACTTCAGTGTTTTCGTCTTAGCACGAATATTAATCATTACCTGCACTTCTTCACGGTTTTCTTTAATAAATCTTGTTAATAATTAATGTCATTCTTTTGATAACTTCAAGATAAGTTAGGAAAGATTTAATAACTTTTCTCCAAGTGACCTACAGAGGTCTAAATATCTATTACAGTAATTAATGTTCAGCTGTGAAGTTGAACATATTTCAAGTAATGTTTTAAGTGTGCTTCTGATAAATAGTGTTTACAGTACTAATAATTCATCAGTGTTATATCTACATGCCCATATGCATAAAGGAGAAACTCCCCCAGGTGAATTTAAACTTCACTATTATTGGAGATAAACAAGAGAAACTGTGAGCTGTACCTCAAGTAAAGGACAAAAACACTTGACAGAAGCAAAACTGACACCATCACATTGACCTGTATGTACTTCCAGGGCTGAAGTTCCACCATGATGATGGTGCAGGATGCACCCCAAGGCAGTAGTCATAGAAATGCAGAGATGTGGTATGTTTTTTCCAAACTGAGCTTCTTCCAGTGATGTTGCTCATCATATTGCTAATATAATTTTCTCTTTAGTAGAATTACTAACCTGATATTAAATAGCTGTGCCACTCAAAAAAAGTGTAGTTCTGTAATATAATTCTCATTGTAAATACAGAAATTTCCCTTCATCTCTTGGGTAAAATTAATTTTTTCACTTAGGTGCTTTTCACAGTATAAAAATATATTTTTTCAAATAAGTGATATATCAGAACATCATTAGAAACATTTCTCCATTTATTTCAGTATGGCAATTCTAGATGTGTCCAACTTTTGAAAGTATGTGAATAGCTATTGTACACGATAGTGATTTTCAGATGCTGAGGCTTTAACTGCATTCATGACAATGTATTCCTCATTATTTTCAAACCTGTAATTTCAAGGGATAGGAGACTTCTGAGATGGTTCTTACAGTACCATGGAGCCGATCAGTACTTTTCCAGTACTTCTGAATAAGTGTTCCTAAGATTCACACTATTCGCTTTAAGCATGAGTGAAATAGAGCAGAAGACCAAAATGTTCCCTTAATGTAATATTTTTAAAATTTAAGAGCGTAAACAATGCTTTAGAAAGTACTACAATAAATATTAGTACATTATTTCATATTATTTTTTTCTGAACTTCCTTATGTGTAATTTTGAACTTCTGCATTTGCTTCATTTTGTGTTCTTGAGATGCTGTCCAACTAAAACAGTATTTTTAAGGTGTGAAAGCTACCTTTCATTTTTCAGTCTGAAATGCCATTTTTGTCTAAATTACCATATTTTTCTAGTTCTATTTTTGTCTGAAAATAAGATAGAAGCTTTCTCTATGAACATTGCTTAGCATATGCTTTACTGCGGCAAAGGTTTCTCCTGAAGCTTTGCGTGCTTAATCAATACCAGAAAGTTTATTTGCATTATTATAATAGCTAAAGATCCCCAGTCTAGTAAGCATGACATGTAACATGGTCATGATTGAAATTCAGTCATTTGCATTCCCAAAAAGAGATTAAAATATGCAGAAGATCATGATTTCACTGATATCACTCGGGAAGCACACTAGTGCTACATGTGAAATAAAAAATTAGTATGTTATTTCCAAAACCTTCTCTATATTAGATGTTTTGGTACAAAACCTGTGGAGGAATGCATGCTTTGTGTTTAATTATTTTCCTGATTAATAAGAAACTCCATTTACTCTAACACACTCAGACTTTACTGAACTAAATATTCGATGAAATCTTAGCTCTGTTTCAAGAAACTCACTCTGTCCACCATGCATAGCATCTCAAGGCATTAAGCTTTACTCAAGTGTACTTGACAAACCTTATCAGAAAGTGAAAAGTGGGGTCTCTGCAAGTTCTAAGCAATCATATTTATTTTTCTTTAACTCACTATTTAAATTCTAATAGTAAATATTTTCAAAGTGAAGAGGTATGGTGTGTGTTAAGGATATATTTCTGATGATATTTCTATCAGGTTGTGTTATCCTTTCATTTCAGCAACTAAATTATGCTTAATAATAATTTGTACTTAGATTATAAGTTAAAGTGTTAGTTAAGTGTATTATTTTATTCTTTTCATTTTGAAATTGTAAAGTAGTTAGAGAGAGGATCTTATCTAATCTGCCTCTTTATTTTGGAGAGAGACAATATCCTTTGATCAAAAATAAGGTAAGATTACAGTTTATTAAATTTCTCTTCACTGAGGACAGAATGTCCTTAGCAAGAATTCTACTCTTATTTATGCTGCTTTCTTTTTTATCTCATCTTCTCATTTGCTGAAGATTATAACTGTTCTTTCACTATTATTTTTTTGCTCAACATCCCAGAAGTCCCAGACAAAGGTGATAAGATATGAAATAGAACAAGATTACTAATCATTTTGGGACTGTAATGTTTCTCTTACTAAAGTATTCTGTGATGCATTCTTAGAAGTATTTTATTTGGAAATTATTTCCTAGGAGTATTTGGAACTGTAGTTTACTGTATTAAAAGATTTTGTGACAAAGATTCTGTGACTAGTGAATAGTACTCTTTTTGGGAAAAGCTTAAGTTCTTGTCTACTTCCCTATCTGCTGGTAGTGAAATATAATATCAAGTGCAGAATACAGCAGCATTATTGCTCTTTCAGTTCCTGGAGAGTACGGTGAAAGTCAGCTGTATTATATATGAACATGTAGGACAGAGGGATGCTTTAGAAAAACAGGTTTTTCATCTTGCTTTTCTTCTCTATGGAATACTTAAAACTGAAATTCTACCTTATCTTCAGGCCAAATGCAGATCTTTGTGTATTTGAGTCACATTTGCTGTTATCCAGTTTTTCATCTCACCATCCCGTATTGCTTTGCCTCTTGAAATGCACATTTGTTTAATGGTTCTATGTTTCTTACATGATTTTCTCTGCCCTTTCTTCTATTGTATTGATGTATCATGGTATTATAAAAACAAAGCCCTTTCCCCACAAACCTTTTGTATTACAATTGAATTGTTTCATTGAATTTCTTGTTGAAGCTTCTTGGTAATGAGTGAATATGAGTAATTTTAAATACCAAATCTTCTTGTAGACTACAGAAGTTTGTTGGAGGTGCACCTTCTAAATTATGATGAATTCAGAAAACATGTTCTCCTATCTACAAAATGGAAAAGATAAGACATAATAGTTTTAATAGTATATCTTAAATTTAGCAGTAAGAGCCATGCAGTTTGTGTCTCAGAATCAGCATTTAGGCAACTAAAGCAAGTCACGGAGGAGTACACCCACTGTGTTTACATGCTCTGTTCTTTGACTATTTATCCTTTTTTTTTTTTTTTTTTTTTTTTTTTTTTAATGTTCTATGCAGTTCTATAAATCAATTGATTCTTTATCATGATCTTGCATTAGATATTGCCTGTCAAGCCCTGAGAGGAGTGACAAACCTGACTGTCCCTGTCTATCCCTCTCAGGACTCCCCTACACTGGTGAGAGCCCAGGATCCCTTTCCAGACCCTGGGGCCATCAACTCTGGCCCAGTGAGGCCCCACTCGGGGTTGGTTTCCAGCTTGCACAGCCCAATCCTGGTTGGCCATGTGCCCTACTGAGATGTACTTCTAGCCTGACCTCCTGCTTGTCTCTGTCCCAGGTGGGGTGTCAAACACCTGGGATGGAAGCAGAGTAAAGAAAGCAATTATGAATATGGAAGGACAAGTGTATAGGTAGGAGGAAAGCTGGAAAGTCTTTCTAATTGCATTTCCTACCATACTAGAGTGGAAAGTATACTGTAAAAATAAAATATTAAATCTTTACTCTTAATTTTGAGATAGCACATCAGAAGAAAAAACGAAAAGGAAAAAAGGATAAATATCTACAGTATTTATTTAACTTTGCTGCTTGAAAAGCATTTGGCAAAGAAATGAGATAGGACTATTTGTTCTGCTTTCCCATAGAAACAGGTTGGGCTCAAAGGACATTCTAGCATTTTACAGTCACTTAAGTAAAGTATATTTGTTGTATTGCTGTAAAAATCTACCTACTGTAGAAGTATTCTTTCCTCTGTTGGGAGTCTCAGCTGTTGGTCTGATAAAATTGACTTTTGCAATTAAGAGGAAACATTTTTAATGTTTAATTTACAACTGCATATTTTGTTCTTGTTCTGCTATACTTTTCTTAAGCTGTAATTAGTTCTGTCACCTTAAACCTCTGTGATGTGGCTTTAATTTTAGAATCAGACATGAGAAGTGAGTTTCCAGTTGGCCTGGTTGGAACAGGAGGTTTGGTACATACAAGGAACTGAGATTTGTTTGTTTTTGACATATCAAAGATTTCCCAGTGTCATAGTAGAAAAGTTTAGCTGCTTTTTCAGTGCTGTGGCGTCTTGAACTTTGCTAGGTTGCACCCACATTCCCTACTCATATTTGCACCGCAATAAATAACTAAAATCCATGAAAGATTTGTTTCCATTGTAAATTAAAAATAAATTTGGTAAAAGCAGAGCTAGTCAAAATGTATTCTGTCTCCAAGAAATAGAATTTGCTTTTTAACAAATTTGAATGAACAGACTTGTCCTAATGTTTTGTTTAAGAGAATGAAGAGAAAATATTCGTAGAATTGTCAAATGTCAGGGCATTGATTATGAAAATACAGACTTGGGTTCAAATCATCATTATGAAGGATGCTGATCAAAGATTCCAAACTTTATCTTCTCTAAAGGACTGCTATATTCAAAAATAGGTACTCCATTTTCCTCCTCTCTCTTCTCCTTTACCACAAATTGCTGAACTTGAAAATCTTTCAGATAAATGTTATAACTGACAAATATGCTATAAATGAAATAGCTCCAACTTAAGAAAATCCTAGTGTTCAAGAAGAGGTTAATTTAGTTTTGATGCTTCAATGATAATTTGATACAGATTAATGCCTTTTCAGTGTCCTAGATTCTACAACATGTTGTTTACAAATACGTGGTGAAGGTCTAACAAAATGAAGTGGCCATTATGTAACTAATCTAGATCAGCAAGAAAAGTAAGAGCAGTTCAATAGGCTGTGTAGAAACATAAAAAATATGAATAGTATCAAGCAGACTCATCATTGAGAAAAGAAGAAGTCTCCCTACCTCATCAGTATCCTCATCCCAGCAAAAAATTCTGAGTGCTGATGATTTGTTGCAGCCCCTTCTTAAAGAGGATCATCAACTTTACTCCAGGGCTCAGAGGGGCATTAAAAAGCTGAGCATAATAAATGTGATGGATTTGACTATGTTATTAATTAGGTTTTTAAACAAAATTAATTTAAATAGGTAATTTGATTCACCAGTGCTTCTGTGAAGAGAGGTTTGAGCCAGGTAAGATATTTCTGGTAAATTTAAATAGTGTTAGATGCCAAATGTGGGCAATTGGATTGACCCTGTATTTCCACACAATGCGTATAAACACTATGTATATTCATGAGAACATTGCTGATGCTAAAAAAAAATTTAGTCATAATCATCTAAAAACACTTGTGAGATCAAGCTGTAGTGGTTTCACGCTGGTGGACAGCTGAGCTCCATCACACGACTGTCTCTCCCTCTCCTCATAAGGACGAGGCGAGAAATTATGATGAAAGAAGGGTCACACCTTGAGATAGGGAACAATGAGTTACCATCACAGGAAGAAAAGACTCAGCATAAGGAAGAATTTACTACCTATTTACATGTAATTTACTACCTATTAATATCAGACTAAAGCAGTGAGAAACTAAAAGCAAACTAATAACACCTTGCCCTACATGCACCCTCATAGAATCATAGAATGGCTTGGGTTGAAAAGGATCATATTGATCATCTAATTTCAACCCCCCTGCTATGTGCAGGGTCACCAACCACCAGACCAGGCTGCCCAGAGCCACATCCAGCCTGGTCTTGATTGCCTCCAGGGGCATCCACAACCTCCTTGGGCAACCTCTTCCAGTGCATGTTCCTCATGCTGTGACCTCCTTCAGGCCACGTCCACTGCTGCACCTTGGGCTCTTCCACGGCTGCATGTGAAGATCTGCTCTGTGTGGTGCCCATGGACTGCTGGGGGTCAATCTGCTCCACCATAAACTTCTCCTGGGCTGCAGAGAACTTCTGCTCTTGTGCCTCTGGCACTTTCTGCCCTCTGCAACACTAACTTTGGAGTCTGCAAGGCTTGTTACACATTTTCTTATTCCTTTCTCCTAGCTGCTGTTTCACATTGTTTTCTTCCTTTCTTTAAATCTGCTCTCCTGCAGACATGGTCAGAGCCTGTCATGGCTCAGATTTGGCCATCAGCAGGTCCCTCCAGCTTATCTAACATGGGACAGATCTTTCAGTCTTCTTACAGAAGTCAGTCCTGCAGCCTCCCACTAAAAAATCTTTCTGGATAAGGCCACGACATAGGTAGAGAAAAAATAAGTATATACATGTGTATATATGTATAATGTATATTTATATGTTTAACCCTACAAATTAGCAGAGTAAACTACACCAGCTTTGAGTCACCAGATCCTTTCTCCATGTCATTTTTTTTTCTTTTCCTTGATGGAAATAAAATATTAATTTGTACATGAATAGCAAGACATAGTAAAGTTTGCCTAGGCAGATAAAAAATATATATTCAATCTGAAATGTTTGGAAGGTATGCACAGAATAAGTCAGGCATTTCTCAAAATGGCTGGATCTACTCTCCATGATTACAGTGCCTGTTGGATTCCTATTCCAGGTTCAGGATTTGCTGATTTCCTATCAATTTCAGTACCTTATATTTTCATAGAAGCATGGTAAATTCATTATTGGTTTTTTGAAGTGAACTCCCTTGAAATTCATGAAAACCAAGAAGAAGACACAGCATTTCCTATTAAAATCTGTGAACTAATATTATTTGTCCTCATTTACCAACAACAATTAATGAAAGTCATAAAATTGGATTTTTTCTTTAAGGAAATTGCAGACAGCTGTGTATCGGAATCTGACTTTCTCAGCCTTTCTAGGCAGCTAAATTCTTCCTTTCAAAGAAATGCCTTGTTTCTCTCTTGCCTCATTTGGTGCTTATTTCTTCCTTTTTCATTTAAATGACTTCCACATTGCTTATACATGTAAGTGCTTATTTCTTCCTTCTTCTCTCTCTCTCCTCTTTTTTTTTTTTTTTTTTTTTTGTTGTTGTTGTAATTAATGGAAAAAGTAGTGCAGATCAAAAATTAACTTTGAGATGCTGAGAGAAGTAATGACAGAAGTGATGGGTAAATGGATCATAAGGAAGAACTTCCAGGAATACACTTCTTTTATTAAAATAAAGAGGGAAACAAAATCACTGCGAATAGCAATAAAAGAAACTGAATTAATTATTCATGGAAACAGAAGTTTTTATTTAGAGAGAAAAAAAGAAATTTATTGAAGATTACTCTGTGTATCTCATAGGGGAAATTTGATATTACAAATAATCCTAGATTAGATCTTAATATTAGAAGTCGTACAGATTCTTAGGTATAGTAGTCTGCTACTCATTTTTAATCAATTTAGGATAGCAGTCAGAAAATATTAAGAGATGTGTGAACTTTGAGTTACTATTTTTTGAGCAGCAGATGGGGAAGACCTCAAGAATTTGCTTCTAACAATTTTTTTTTTTTTTTTAAATGAGTTTAATGTATACATCCACTATTTTTTTTAAGGTTGAATATTCACTTCCACTGACACAAAGTAGGCTTCATAAATTGATATGCTGATGTTGGTTAAGTAGAATTTAGTCCTGTTTTCTGCAAGGCTGTTATCGATTCTGTCTTGGATTCATGCTGTGACTTTAATGAGGACTGAGTTTTTGAACCCGTGTGACTGTCAAAGGTAGCATGCTGTTTTTTTCATTAGACTCCTCTTGGTAACTGCTAACTTCTTAGTGAGAAGTTGCAATTAAATCAAGTCTTAGAATTTCTACTCATTAGCAATATATTTAGATTTATTTAATCTTCTAGTAATCTCTAGAAGATGATATTTATGTTATATGATTCCTTCTTCTATTCACTTGAAACTGTGTATATTGCCTTGCATCTGACCAGATGCAGGTGTTAATAAGGATGAAACAATGTTCAGATAGTAAAACAGTTTGTGATTCCTACTGATTCATACTGAGGTTTTTACTATGTATAGTCACTCTTACTGTACCTGTTAAGGTGCTTCTGAAGTGGGGCTTATTGTTTGAAGTAATGATGAATTGCCATAGTGAAGATCACATTTGATGTCAGAAATAAAATTACACTAATTTCAAAATAGTTGGGTGTTTTATAGAAAAATTGCAAGAGTATGAAAAATTCTATGCAATATTGAGCATTCCTAAAATATTATACCGTGATATGAATAAGGTATGAATGATATTCATCCTTACAGCTCTCACTTTTTTATCCTGTATAGACTTTTCTGACCCTTGTTTTCACTTCTTGTATTTCACGTGCTTCTGTTTATTAACAACTGTTCTTCTCTGTCTATCTTGATCTATGCCATCTCTGTCTGCCAGATGAATGTATTTTGTTTTTGTTTGTAATCTACCTTGCAGGTATTCCTTCTTCTCTTTACATTATTTTATTATTCTTAGCATATTAGCAGGGTAGAGCTGCCATACAGGGGAATCAGTAAAAGCAGAACACTGTCATTTTGATGTGAATTCATTTTACACCTACTGCACACTCAAGTAGTATCTTGCCTGGAAAGAATGTCTCTCTAGCAACTTATTCCAGCCCACTAAATCTGAGTCATACTCTTTCCATTTCAAGTGGTTGGACTGTGTCTCTACTACTCCTGTGGGTAGGACACCATGATGTGATCTGACTTCAGCTAGACTCACACACCAAAGTTCTTGCTCCCTGGCTGCCAACCAAATAACAGATTTGACATGTACAGAGTTTTGCTTTTGGAGCTTGAAGGCAGTAAGAATGTGCAATGACAGAAGAATGATTTATGATTTATTTGTCTGAAGGATAAAGCATTCAGTATGTTTATGACAAATGGTATTAACCGTATCTGGCATTTCAGTGAAGCCTGTAGGTAGATATGATGTAGCCTTGCTAAATCCTGTAATTTGCATTGTCTCTTTGGGGACAAAGTATGTCCTAATTTGAATTGCCCTTACTATTCCAGTGTCACAGTCCAGAGGTTGTGAGGCAGATTGTTCAGCTGTTAAGTATGTATTCTCTTTTAAATCTTCCTGTTCACAACTGTGGGCCAGAAGAGAAGGATATGTTGAACGCGTTCTGTGTCAGTCTTGGATTTAACACTTGGATTCATCTGTAATACATGCCACGGCATAAGTATGTCAGTTTGTATTTGCTTACAACAGAAACAAAATATGTACAGTTATAGAAAAAAAAAAAAGTCAAAGATTTTCAAATTATCTTGAATAAATGCTCTGGATTTGAGAAAGATGAAAGTTAGTAAACATAATTGCAATGTAGCATATTTAGAATAATTACTTGCACAAATACACACTATGTAAAAAAGCCTGCGGAATGGTGTAGAGATGAATCATAAAATGAAACAGGTTTCAGTGTGGTCTCATCACTGTGGAACATGTATAAAGAGAAATAATGCAAAAAAAATTGTGTGAATAATGCTTTGATAAGGCTTGGGAGCTTTAAGAGACTAGTTAGAGGAAAATATGTAATTCTGAGCACTGCAGTTCAAGAAAGAAATGAATAAATTAGAAAAAGCCCAATGCACAAGAATGATCAGAAATAGAAAAAAATGCAGTCTGTGAGGGAAGGTGGAATGAATTGTTGATATATATGAATATATATGTGTCCGTGTATGAAGAGGTGAATGAGATAATATGGCCTTTAAGTGTACAAAAATTCTTGGAATATTCTGCATATTCTCTGTGGATTTAATCCAAACTAATGGATAAACATTGTAAAGATGGGAGAAGATTTTCTCGACTGAATAAAGTAAAATAGCAGAATGAAGGCAGGGAGAGGCCATAGAAACTCTAGTCTTGATCTTCTGAGAACAAGATGGCTAAATGTCTTTCAGGAGTGACAGAAGTAGTATTTTATCCCAAAAGGAGGACGTTACCTTTATTTTCTTATAGGTCTTTCCAAATTCTAAATTTGGTTCTTCTCACAGGTGTGAGAAATTCAAGTATTTTATAATTCTTGAAAACAGCTCCTCTTCAATGTTAAGGCAAATCCAGTGATCACTACATCATATAAAATTAGCCTTTGTAAATGTGAGAGAATGTTTTTTACCAACACATAAATAACTTTTGATTGAGATAAAGGAGAATGATTGGATATAGTTATAGAAGAGCTATCCATAGGCATATTCCATCTGTGGTTTAGCTGTAAGAAGATTTATAGACTATATCGTTTTTATCATACCAGTGTTATAACTCTTTCTAAGCAAACTTATTATTTCAGACCAAAGGAATTTTTCCAAAAGACTTATTTCTTGTGACATCTCAATAAAATGTTTGCACTGAAGATTTTGGAAGACAGATGAATCCTTCAACAGCTTGTAGCAGGCGTCTGCCAGTCTGAAGGTAAGTTGTTTGTGCCATCATTGTCGCCACTGAATCAGTGTTCAGAGAAAGGCAGTGCTTTGGCTTGCAGAGTCCATAGTTTAACAATGGCTTGAGACTGTATTGCAAGCAGCGTTAAAACTGCATGTTTAAGAAATGTGTCAAACAGATCTTGTCAAGGAGGTTATTTTCCCCAGCTTGAAAATATCATGACATTTTTTGTTGAGTAAAGGGCAGATTTTTTTGTGCATTTTCTTGCAGAATTATGACACTTCTTGTATTTACAGCATATATTTCAGTTTGGCATTTTCCCCTGTAAGATTTATGTATAACTCTGAGTTTAATGCTATTGCAGTTGTTATTCTTTTGTATGCGGAAATGTGTGGGTTTAAATTGTGACAAAATAAGCTATGTAGTTTATTTCTTATTATATATATGATATCAGCTCTTTCTAAATTTAACTTATCTTTGAAAGACATCACAGATATAAGAGTTATCTATTTATAGAACTCATGGAGTTTAGAGTTTACTATGAGACTGGGGCCTTTCGTTAGTATATCACAGCTTTCTTGCTGTTTTGTTTTTCCATTAAAAAAATTGACTACTTCCTGGTAAAATTTATTTATTCATTTATTAGTATGATTTTCTTATGCAGATGCTTCCTTTATGTACTTATACAAGTTAAGTATTGGTCACTTTTAATATTTCAGGATTCTCTGCCCCCTCTCCCTACTCCCACTCTCCCTTTTTTTTAGTATGTGATTAGATATTATAAACAGGCTGCTACCAATATCTAGAAATAATCAAGTAAAATAGAAATGATTTTTGGGTCCTTTGAATTGTAGATGAATTTTTCTTATCTGCTTATCTAATGATATACTTAAGTGATTCATTATAAAAATATATTTATGAAAGCCTTTAGGGTAAAGTAACTTAATGTTTATATTGTTTTATTAATCTTCAGGCTTATTGAAGTCAGTTCTCAAGTGTATCTTGGCATGACAGATGTAAGTTCATTAAAAATTTTCCTAGGAGCACATCAATTTTGATTTGGAAAAAGAAAATTTGCAAATCTTTTAAGTGAAGCATCAATTTCTGAAGTCATAAAATATTTTAATTCCTAGTTAGTATAAACATGCTTCCTTTTTGACATTATTTATAACAGCAGAGAATCACCACCTGTATTGAAGTATTGAAGTGGGAGTGCACTACAGATCCTGCGGTTTGAAAATGGGCTATTGCTTTGTGGCTGTGTATACCTCTAAAGTAGTAGTCTATAGTGATTTTTCTTCATGGACACTGAGAAAGTGATATATTTAGCTAGAAGTATGCAGCAGCCATTACATTCTGTTTTTATTGTTGATGCTTCTTGGTTATAGTATGTATAAGTGGATACACAAAATCGAGTTGTGTGAACAGCTAAAGCATGCACTTTCAGTTGTTTACCATAAGCTGATTTTTAGTTTTGTGGAACCACACACAGGATAGGTAATGACAAGAAGAACAATAACAGAAAAACATGTAGTATCTTGATGATGCTTAAAAAAAATACATAATTTGTTTTGCTAGAAGTATTTGGGTCACTTTATAGAGAAACTTTGATTAGAAAGTACAAAGTAAATAAAACATAGTGTACAAGCATTACGAAGTTAATGTGCTTTAATGAAATTTAGTATTTGTTTGTGTACTCTGTAAGAATTACCGATCATAAAAAAATCAATATATTCAGTAATGCTTAGAAAAAATATATTATGCAGACAAAACATGAAAGGTAAATTTACAAGGATGGAGCTTTTGGAAATGTTTCCTTAGGCTCATTCTTGTGTATATCTCATTCTCACAATTTGCCCTTGTTTACCCTTGAATATCAGGTTATAAACTGAGTACAGTACATAAATTTGCCCACCTGCTTTTGTATTGTTTTTTATGAGCTTTATCTGCATTAGTTTTTAGTTATAAAGGAACTCTTGATTATTGGTTCCGTTGAATAACCTGTAACCTTTTTAATCTCAGCATGAATAATCAGTAGACAAAATCAGTAATGTTTAATTAAGTCTGTCCAGTATGACAGAGAATGCATTTTTTCTTCCCCTTTGTCTTTCTCTGTGCTTGGCACAACTTTTTGTGTCTTGTTATTTATTTGTAGTATAGATCTTAAAAGTGAAAATCAGCTTTGGGACAGTAAAATCCGATTCACAGGAACTCATTAGAAATAACTGTAAAAGCCCATTGACTGCAGTAGGAGTGGGATGTGCTTTTGAAAATACTGTCGTTAAGTATGTCAAGAAGAATCATAGAATCACCAAGGTTGGAAAAGACCCACGGGATCACCCAGTCCAGCCATCCACCGATCACCAATAGTTCTCACTAAACCATGTTCCTCATCACAATGTCCAAACACTCCTCGAACACCTCCAGGGTCGGTGACTCCACCACCTCTCTGGGCAGCCCATTCCAGTGCCTGACCGCTCTTTCAGAAAAGTTGTATTTCCTAATGTCCAGGCTGAATCTCTCCTGGTGCAGCTTGAAGCCATTCCTTCTGGTCCTAAGAAGTATCTCCTGCTATGTCTTTTTACCATAAATACTGGAGTACTATTCAGATCTGTTTTGAGTTTGTGATCAGACTGTCTGAAAATAACTAATGTTGTATAGCAGCAGTCTGTGGCATGCAGGAGAGCTAAAGTGTGGAAAAAAAAAAAACAAAAAAAAAAACCAGAGTAAATGGCCAGTGATTGTCAGTGTGTTGAAGTTCAGACATATCTTCACTAAACATGGATGATTATATCTGCAAGATAAATATACAATAATAAGTAGGAGATTCATAATTTACTAAAGAACAGAAATATACTTACCCCTAAGTGACTTCATTTTACATTATCATCACCTGAAAGACATGGCAGCCAGGTGTCTATTTGTGGAGTGCACTATTCCAAATGAACTCGTGAGAGGACTCAAGGAGATTCAGCAGAAGCAGTCCATCGTGTAGCAGTATATTCCATGTCATCTGCCTATTCTGGCACTAGAGATGTCAATCTATGATTCGGTCTAACAGAATGATCCCTCTAAAGCAAAAAGTCATGATGAGAATGATGTTCTCAAGAAATAGAAATCATCTTGTTAATTTTAATTTCTTTAATTTTACCTTTAATTTCTGCTCTGCGATGTCAAACAATTTTATTGGAAAAAGCTGATCTACTCTACTAGTAGAATGATTTCCTCTAAAGAAAGCAAAAATTCAAAGATTTTAATGGAAAATAGACATTTTTTGCTATCTGTTCACACAAGAAAAAATCCTCTGTAGTCTACAGAACTCTCAATCTGGCATTCCTATTGTATGTTAAATTTATATATATACATGTGTGTATATATATATATATATATATATATATATATATAAACAAAATAGAAGAGTAGAAGAATATTTTTTTTCCCCTGGGCTTCCCTAGAGGCATATGATACCTCAAAAATAAATAAATAACTACAACTGTGGATGATAACTTCTTCCCAGCAAAAATTATAAAAGAGCTAAGATATCAGTGGATTTAAAAATTCTTAAATTCTCATTGATCACTTGCTATTGATTGCAAGAAATTGATGTCCTTAAAATATTTCCAACCTGTAGAGAAATATATCAAAATAGCTTTTACCACTGGACATAAATTTTTGTGTCAGTGATCATGACTGTTACTGTCAGTATTGTCCAAAGTGAAGTTGGAATCTTCCTCCTCTCATAAATATTTCTCTTTAAATAAATTATAGTTAAACTGAAAGGAAAACATTTTATATCTGCAAGTCTATGAAAGTGATAAAGAACCTTCTGAAATATTTAAGATTTTACAGTTGATTTTTATTTAGATTATATGTCACGCCCATTGCAGATCTGAATGACCAGTTTCTCTGATGTCCAGGAATCAGTTAAGAGTCAGATCAACCTTCTTATAGTGAATCTTGCTCTGAATGCCTCCTTCAATGATGAGGTTGAAACCAGATACATTTCACTTCAATATTGTCATTCCGGGGACTACTTGATCCCCCAGATTCTAAGTACAATATTATGAAACACCTATTCCATTAATACAGTCTGATAGAAATGCACACTTGTTGAAACAAATCTTTTTCAACTATGCATTGAGCACAAAGCCGTCAACAGATACCACAGCTGTGCATGCTGTGTTGTGCTCTATTTCTATGACTATGGTGATGAAGTGCAAAGGAGCAGTTGCTGATATTTTGTTTTTCCATGTCAAAAAGCACATCTCGAGCATCACATAAGACATTTGCAATTGAGGGTTGAGAACAAGGTTTGTAGTTTGGTGTGGTTTGGTTATAAAATAATGTACTGCTTCCTTAGTCTGTTCATGGTAGTGCAGGCATGTAGCTTCTTAGGAAAGACTGCTCTTTGGGGAAAAAATGGTATTGAATGCAAGGCAGACACTGCTGACATCTGAGAGATAGTTTGAGACTGGATTATTTCCTCCAAAATCTGAACACAGAGACAGCCAGGGAGTATTTCTGTTTCTCTCCTTTACCGTGTCCATTACTCAAGGGAGTTATTCAAGTTTTCCTGTTCTTCCTTTTAAAACAAGGGTTTTTGGTACAGCTATAGGGATCATAATGAGCCATTGCATTATGTGACTTTTTTTTTCTTTTATGTGAAAGGTGGATGTTTACAGGGATTTATACAGAGAAATCAGTCAACCAGTTCATTCTTACAGAATATATACTCCTTTTAGAGTGAATCATGTTAAGCCTAGATTTTTTTTGTTCCCTCCCTTGTTTTGTCCTATGGCAACTTTAATGATACAATACACTAAAATATAATATGATAATACATATATTGTGAACACCAAACTTTCTCAGTTACACATGCAATCCTTTTCCATAAACAAATTTTAATAGAGCTTGCTACTGCTTCTTAAATTTTAATTCCAGTTTTTATTTAGTACTTACTACAGTGCTGCATTGAATAACAGAGAGTCTAGCTCAAGATAGTTTAAACAGCTTTAGTTTATAATTCATGACATTAGCTCAATGTAATAATATCTAGGTTAGAAATCTTTTTGCAAAGGACAAGAGATTCAGGTTTTGTCCATTAGTTGAGGCTGGGCTCCTAAACTGAATTTTGTTATAGCTAATATAGCAGATGTTATTTATTTATTTATTTATTCATACTCTGATGTGAAATATTTTTTTCTAAAATTATTTCACGTGTGATAACTGATATTTGAGTTGGCACCTATGAAGAATGTACCATATAAGTAATATGTAATGTCTTAACAGTTGCCTTGGCAATTTTGTCATAAAAATATGTAAGAAGATGGGAAAGTTCAAAATACATGCCTTAGCAATAATCATAATTTTAGCTCTCAATATTCATCTACCAGTGCAGCCCCACTTGTACAATTACAATTCCAGATATGACTGTCAAACTGATAATTGTGCCCATATTTCTGTTCTTGTTTGTTAATGGAGCTTCAATAAAGATTGACCAAGAATAACTGAAGAAGGATAGAATAGATGAGCACCAGTCTGTAGCACTGGGTGGAAAACTGTCTTGAATTACATGGAATTCTGATATCAGTAGCTTTTTTTTTCATTATTTTTCACTCCAAGCTTATCCATTAAATCACCACAAAATAAATAAGGAGTCAGAGACAGTTCTTTGAAAAAGATAATTTCATGTTAAATTTCTGCTCTTAGTTTAGCATGAGAATCTCCCATAGGGAATACTACCTTTGACTCTTGAGAGAAATGTACAAAATATTCCATTGTGCACATAGGACATTTGTTGAGGAAAATGTGGTCAAAATCAGTTCTTAATTTCTAAAGCTCTGGACTCAACAAAATCTTTTTTTTTTTTTTTTCATCTAACTTTTCTTATAGTTTCTGATGTATAATAGATCAGATCCATCTTAGAGCTCTTATTAACTGCCCGCCAAGAGCACCTGTGGCAAACAAAAAGGTGGTGAATGTAGGAAGGGCCAGGAATTGTGCAGTATTATCATCACAATATTTCTGCAAGTACCATAAGATATAAGCAGTCCAGAATATGATGCAGGACAGTACAGACCATCTAAAATCATTGTATTTGCCTCAGTCCTCATATAGAGACTGTTACAGTCCTACTGATGCATTTTAGTGTAATATACTTAATCATGTTAATTTTCTGAGCTTCTCCAACTGATGAAGTCATACCTTTTAGCCAAAAAGCTGTATTTTAGAAGAGATTATTGCTATAGAACTTCTCTTTGAAAAAGGTTAACATTAAAAGCAGTTATGATGAGAGACTTGGGGTTAAGCTACTGAACATTATACCCTTTAGAACAGTTTGTCTTGCAAGGCCAAGTTGCCTTTGACTGGAGTGCATCGTATCAAAAGATAATTCATGGTTATTCTCTTATGTGCTAGACAGCAAGTACTATCAACTGAATTCCTGCTTCAAAAAGAATTCACATCACAACTGGTGTAACTGGGCACAGCATCAGAACTGTGGGTGTTTTCATGGACAGTCTGGTGATGACTAAATTGGTCTGCATCTCAGGTATAAAGGCTTAAACTTGTTTTGTGTCATATGGAAACTTGGGCAGGTGTTAGAAGTACATAATTCAGATTAATATCTAAGCATATGTATAACTGGAGCCAGTAGATATTTTGATGTTTTCAAACTGTCAAAATGAGGGTCTCACTTACTGTAAACTAATTTTATGTGGTTAAACTCTGAGTATTTGTATCAGTCTTGAAGTCTATGGACATTTCATTCAAACTCAGTAGATCATATGAGATTTGGAATTGATCTAGAGAAATAAATTGCTTCACTGCCAACATTTTTTAAACATCTATGTCTTAAGAACAATGACAGGATTGTAGGTATCATAGAACTTCCTGCATTTTAAATTTACTTTCTTGTATTTTGTTTTCTTCTATTTTGTGTGGACTAAGTGTCTAAATGGGAATTCACTTTTTCAAAAACCTCTTCAGTAAAGAATGACTGTAAGATCTTTTGAAAAGCTGGCAGCACTTTTCCTATGTGTTTTGTCTTCTAAGTACCTGTAAAATATGATTCTACTAATACTATTAAGGACAGATAATAACAGTAACAACTATTCTTCCAATACTATGGTGAACAGTTTTTGGTTGACCTGGATGGGCTTTAAGGTTTTCTATATATAAACTATGATATTCGCTGTTAATCGTCATTATCTTGAAAGTTGTTGTGTGTAGGAACACTCAGAATTTTTTTTTTTTTTTTGCATTTATTCATTAGACAAATATGATGTGCCTTTAAGATGAATTTTACCTGTCACCATCTTTTCATGGGTATTTTGGCCTTTTTTTTTTTTTTTTTTCCTGTGCTGTCTTCTGAACTATATAGTCAAGATTTGTTGGAATGGGTTTGGGGACTGTGAAGTAGGAGGAAATTTGCTTTCATAGGTTAATTGAAAAGATTGTAGTAATACTATCTAGCTTTCTAAAAGTGGAAATCTCACTGAACAACAGAACTGTCCATCAGGAGCAGGGAGGTAATCATCCCCCTCTACTCAGCACTGGTGAGGCTGCACCTTGAGTACTTTGTTCAGTTTTGGGCCCCTCACTACAAAAAAGACATTGAGGCCCTGGAATGTGTCCAGAGAATGGCAATGAAACTGGTGAGGGGTCTGGAGCACAAATCTTATGAGATGAGGGAGTTGGGACTGTTTAGTCTGGAGAGGCTCAGGGGAGGCTCAGGGGAGACCTTATTGCACTCTACAACTTCCTGAAGGGAGGTTGTGATGAGGAGGCCTCTTCTCCTAGGCAACAAACAGGACCTGAGGAGAGTTGTGCCAGAGGAGATTTAGATTAGACGTAAGGAAAAACTTCTCTCAGAGAGTGGTCAGGCACTGGAGTGGCCTGCCCAGAGAGGCGTTGGAGTTGCCATCCATGGCAGTGTTAGAGAGGTGCTTGGATGAGGAGCTGTGAGATATGGTTTATTAGCTTGTGGTAGCAGTGATAATGGGAGGATGGTTGGACTAGACGATCTTGTAGTTCCTTTCCAACCTATGATTCTATGAACTGTTTTTGTTATTGTGAGAGGTAGTTTACAGATATACTCATTTTCAGTATGGGACAACAAAAATTTGCCCATGTTTGTTAGTTGAGTCATATCGAAATTTCATATTCCCGTGCCTTAGTTTTAATATGAAGAAAGAAATATTAAGAAATCAGTGACAGATTTTTGGGGTATATAATAAATTAATCCTCCTTCCTTGTAGCCCTACATAATTTCAAGCATCGTTTGTTAACTCAGTTCTTTTATCAAAATCTGAACAGCTCTGCAGGAGAGTACTTTTACACCATCTCCTCAAAGGAATGGGAAGTCATTGTTAGTTTAGGAGCATTGCTGAGTCTAAGCAGGTCTTGAATATTTTCATATTAATAATGCCTGTTATAACATGGAGCTGTGGGAAAAGAGTGTAAAGATAGCCAGTGACTCCGTAGGGTGCAGCCTTGCTACATGAAAGCCAATTTGAGTTGGAAATAAGAAACAACACTGAATTTGTGTGGAACAATTCAATGATACATTGTGGGGAAAAAAAGAAAAGGAAATTTTTGCAGTTAAGGGAAGTAACATGGACATCAGAGCAGGTGTAGCAAATACAGCTGGATTTCTCTTGACATGGAACTTTAGTTTCTACACTGTGTGTAAGGAGGCTTCTAGGTTTCCAGCTCAAATCTACCCTTGTGTACTAGTTATTTGCCTCTTTATTAGAAAACCATGCTGGATCCAAATTGCCTCTGTCTGGAGCCATCATTGCTTCATGCATAATTAGACTGTAGTCCAGGAAAAAGTACTTGTGGATAGTTGAGAGTGGTAACTGAAGTCTGAATAAGAATTGATTAAGGACTCTGTCCCCACCAGGAACTAACCATGGAAAAAATCATTGAATACAACGGCTGTATTTCCTGTTGTAACATAATAAAGGATTAAGATATATATATATATCTGCATAACTACTTTTGAAAAAAGTTCCTGCCGTCCAAAACATTATGAATTATAAAAACCAAACATTTGTGGCTGATTTCACATTCTAAACCACAGATTTGTGGGGAAAATTATGACAAGTGGGTGGAGAGGAGGAGAAAAGAAAATTACTAATAACATGGCAATGCAGAACACACTTTTATGGTTATTTTGCATCTCTGTTGCCTAAAAATAGAACAGTACTTTGTGTACTTCACCAACATGTGTTTAAGTTATTCAGAAATAGAAGGTCAAATCACTCAATGAATATTAGTCTAACATGGGTTACAATTCAAAGTTTGCCAAATAGAGCTAGTTCTCTAAGCAATATATATATATGGTTTCTATATAAATCTGCAATATAGTTCCAGAAACTTTCTCATGCCTAGTGATTTTACAGCAGAATAAATGATCACACTATCTTCCTTTCTAAATAGCTTCTGAAAAGTTATGCCCATTTGTGCTAGTAAGATTCAGTAAGATAAACTCTGTAAGGAGAATTCCAGCACTTCTGAGCCATGTAGCAGCTTTTACATCGTCTGGAATTGACCTTCTTTTCTGTGTTTAAAATGTATTGTATTTTTATCTGCCATCAAATGCTTACTGTCTGCAGAGATTCAGAGTGTACCTCCCAGTGCAAGACTCTTTGAAAATATTTTGTATCTCCTCCAAACCAAAAATTGTACATGTTGAAAAGAACACATCAGTTTAGTTTATGTTAATACTGAAGGATACTATTTAAACAGTAAGGAGAATATCACAGCTAAGGAAAAATAAGATCACAGCCATAGATCTTCCAAGAGTTTTAGAAGTGATAGTATTCTTTTGATGATTTGTAGACTTACTCTACAAAGACAAATTAGACACCAATGAGAATATTTGAATTTATTGATTTCTTATTACTTAGAAGTGCCCTGTCTCTGTAATAGATGGACAAAGCTCAAAAGAACAGAGTGGTTGTTTTTTGGACTTTTGATACTATAACTGTTAGTAGATTCTGTTTGCTAGATTCTGACAAAATTAAGATTTTAGTTTAACTATAAATTCTTGGTTTCAGTTCTGAAATACGTTCCTTGTGCCCATAACAATATTTTGAGAGTAGCTGAATGAACTGTTAGATCATTGTCTGACTTTTTGTAAGTAAGTATCAAATACCTTCTAAATTAACATTTATACTGAAATGTGTCTAAAATGTCAAAAATGAACATTAATTACAATTTTATCTTATTGATGTTACTTGTACTGACATAGTGGAAGGTAAGACTGAATAAACATTAAAATACTCTGCCTTCAGAGTTAATAATCTGAATTAAAACACAGTCTGTAATGCTTCCTAATTTACTCATTAAATATACTACTTTTAGTCATTGGTAGAGTTTTAATGGATCAGTTTTGAGAAAATTTGCATATTACTTCGTCAAGCTTTTCACAGTATACTTAGTTTTATAAAGTTTATATTTCACCTTTTAAAAACAAATATTTCCACTGATATCTTAATACATAGATAAATAACACTTAAGTGTTATCCTCATGTTAGAAGCTTTACTCAAAAATAGCTCCATTACTGCAATAAAATTATTTCCTTTTGGAGTAAACATTTGAGGATTGTTGATATATATATATATATATTTCTATCCTAATGTTATGTCTGTATTTTGTGGGGATATTGGAAGGTTGCATAAAATGCTTACTATTTCAGGCAAAGAGGAATCGCTGTTTACAATCCATGGTGTTCCCAATCATTTGGGTATTCCTGCTAATACATTTAATCCTCCAACTATCTTACAACTGCACATCAGCCAGGAGCTGTTCTATCCAGCAGAAGATAGCCCAGTTTACAGCTAGTAGATACTGGGTTATCATTACACGCTCTTCCTCTAAAACTGTAAGTTGTGTAGTGTGTGATGTTTTATCAGACACAGCAGGCTACTGAGACTGAATTTCTCTCCAGAACAGGATGATAGTTTTTAATGTAGTTTTTCCAGTTGCAGATAAAATAATTTGTACAACTGTTCTGCTATTCACTGGAGATATTAATTGAAACTTTGGTCTTGCAACTTCTGTCAATTGTCATGCTGCAGATAGAAAACCAGTGCAATTTATCATTTTGTACCAGGACAAAGGAACGACTATATGATTCTGATGGTCAGACATGATAGTTCAGTTCATTCTCTCCAGTTCAAGCTGCATCATACCAGGTGTCATGGCACCAGAGGTCAGATAAGTCTAGTTGTTAGGTTGCAAGTTGTTAGGCAGACTGGCCCAGAAGATGTCAACTGATGTCAATTCTGATGTTTAGTGCAGTGTTCAGATTTGATGAGAATACATTTTGCCTCTCTTCCAGGTCATCCTCAAATATTTTAAACAGAACAGGTACTAAGACAGATATCTGGAGAACTCCCCTTCTAACTGCCTTGTAAGCATAGTACAAATAGTAATTACAACCTATAACCTAACAAACCGTTCAGATGTTTACTGTGCTGGTATTTCACACATCTCAATTTGGATACGATCTGTTCTATCCTTATTCATTCTTGTTGCATTTTTTGAAGATAAATGCAAGATTTTCCACCTGTGTTTGGGACCTTTCCTGATCTCCACAATGTCTTGTCTTAAAGGTGATAGGAAGCAGTGTCACAATGACTTCTACTGTCTTTTAATCACCGAGGTATCCATCCTTCCTGGTCACTCAGGACTGTATTGTTTGAGAGTATCATTCTCACTTTAAAGTTAAAAAGAAAAAGAAATTGAAGGTATGGCTCAAATATATACTTAGGAAGATATACGACAGGCTAAACTTTAATTCAAAGCATTCTATCTTAGCTTGTTACTGAGCTCCACTGGAGCTCTCAGACCAGCAAGTTTCTTTTCCTCAGGTACCACAAGAAATGCAATAACTAGACATAATGAGACTCGATAAAGACAGAAATTTCACCTGATTTCTGAGTTTTTTGTCTTTAAGTAGCCTACAAGATATCATTTGTATCTGTCAATAAATTCTTTTTCATTTCATATGTATGGTTATATGATTGATACTAGTTAGCATATCTTGAAAATAAATCAAACATCTAGCTAAATTCATACTGCATCAGCATTGTATTTTAATAATACCCCCAAGGGAAATGAAATAAATTTTTTTGCATTGTATCTTTAAAGGCAATTTGTATACTACTGTCTTTCCCTATTGTATAGATTATGAAGAAAGAAGGGGGGGGAAGAGAAAGCATTTCTATCTTAATAGTGTACTTGATAAGGAAAAAAAGAAGTACCTCTCTTGTCATACAAGGAGAGAAATATGCCGTTACAAATTTTCCACAATAAATTTTAGGATGGTGAATTTTATCTAATATACCTTTGCTAATAGATGCAATAAGGCTTTTGTAAATATTGTCAGAATCTGAATTACTGCAGCTGTACCAGTGTTGTGTTTGCTAATGCCAGTTCACTTGAACAGTGCGGGTGAGCATCAGGGAATTATTTAGATGTTCATACTGTGAATGAAGTCTCTGCTCATATTCAGCACAACGAAATCTTCAGTTCCATTATATTCAAACCAAACCACGAGGATAATTTAGTTACTGAACTGATATTCAGTAATTCATATTCAGATAGCAATAAGTTATACAAAAACTTCACTCCTCAACTCTCAATTTATAATCTACACAAAAACCAGGAAGCTAAATCAACACGTGTCCAATAAATAAAAGCAGCCAAATTTTATTTTCTAAGCTATATTATCTGTTATCCTTACTGCTACATAAGCACTTATTTTCAGAAAGGAACAACATGTACAACTTTTAGGGATAGAGGAACATGTACATTATTATGAAATCGGAGCTTTTTTGTTAACTGTGATTTTTCACTGTACATCCCAGAGTCCTGATGAGCTAGTGGTTACACTAAGGTGGATCTGGGAATGGTAATTAAGAAAACCACATCTGTTGCATTTCCTGCTATTTGAATAGAAACTGGCCACCCTGAGATGGATTTGTCTGGATCAGGAACATGAGACTCTTGAAACACTTGAGATGCAGGATAGAGTACCTTGTCTGATTCACTACGCTCATTTGTCACATGCCTACTGCTAGCCCAGCTGTAACAGAAATGCTGCTTCCAGAACTCAAATTAGCGATTTAAGCTAGTTTAACTACTTCTGTTCTTTCTTGCAATCAGATCTGTTTGGTGGGTTTTTACAAATGCAAACTTAATTTTGTTTTAATGACAGAAAAAAAAAAAAAAAAAGACACCAAACATGCATTTATTTTAAAATGTAATCTGTTATTTCTTTTAAATACATTATTGTCTTAATGACAGAAATTGTTCAAGGCTATATTTTGCTTAGTCTGAGTCAAAATTATCACAAAACTGTCTTGAAATCTTGAATGTTAACCCTAATGTTAATTTTTTTATTGACATGGACATTGTTGGTGAAGTATTCACACTTAATAATTTGTCAAGGACTCGGTACTAATATATACCTAGTTTGGTTTGTTTCTCAGTTCAACAAGGAGAAATGCAAAGTTCTGCATCTGTGGAGGAACATCTGTGGGCATCAGTTCATGCTGGTGGCCACTTAGCTGAAAAGCGTCTTTGCAGAAGAGAACCTAGTGGTCATGGTAGACAACAAGTTGAACATCATGCAGCAGTGTGTCCTTGCCACAAAAAAGATTAGTGGTATCATAGGCTGCATTAGAATGTTAGCAGGTCAAGGGAGGTGATCCTTCCTCTCTCCTCAGCACTGGTGAAGTCACATCTGTAGTTTTGTCTCCAGTGCTGGACTCCACAGTGCAAGACAGATATGGAACTACAGGAGATAGTCTAAGGAAGGGCCATGAAAATGATGAACAGTCTGATGAATCTCTCCTGTGAGGAAAGACTGAGAGAGTTGGAAATACTCAGACTGGAGGAGATGATGCTCAGGGATGATCTTATCAATGTCTATGAAGGGAGGATGTAATGAAGATATAGCCAGGCTCTTTCCAGCGTTGCCTGCTGCCAGGGCAATGGACAATTGAGAGTGGGCATAAATGATACAGAAGAGGTTCTGTCTGACCATTAGGAAGTGCTTCTGTGTGGGTGACTGAATAACTGGTGGTGTTCAACAATTCATGGGCAGCTGAGCTCCACCACACTGTTGGGAAAATCCTCATATCCTCAGAAGGACATGGGAAAAAATATGGTGAAAAAAGAAAATATCCTGAGTTGAGATTAGGAGCAATTCATCTAAAGGAAAGGGAAGAAAAAAAAAAAAAAAAGCAACACAACAAAGGTCACAAAGAAGCAAAGTAGGAAAACAATTATTCTCCACTTCCTATAAGCAAGCAATATCCAGCCACAACTTGGAAAGTAGGGGCTCAATATGTGTTTTTTTAATAATAAGTGTCCCTTTGGTAAGGTTAGGTCAGTTGTCCTGGTGATGTTCCCTCCCCAGATCTTATCCTCCTACAGCCTACTGACCTTTGCTGAGGTGGATGGGGGAGTTGGAGAAGCAGTTGATGCTGTGTCAGCACTATTTAGCAACAGCTGAAAAATTAGTGCCATATCACCGCTGTTCCAAATATAAGTGCAAAGCACAGCATTGTAGGGGCTTCTGTGGGGAAGTTAACTGTATCCCAGCCAGACCTAGTACAGAACTGGCACAGGTTGCCCAGAGATTATGGGGTCTCCTCATGGATAATTTTCAAAAACTGCATCAACACAGTCCTGGGCAACCTGCTCTGGATGGCCTGCTTGAGCAGGGGTTGGACCAGATGACCCCCAGAGGACCCTATCAACCTCAGAAATTCTTTGTTTCTCTGCAATTCTTGTCTTGTAAGCTACTTGTGCATTTTGTGACACTGAGACAAATAACACCATGTGCAATACAGTCTACATACATACACATACTGAACAACGTGAACATTCAACAGAAGTCATCAGAGGAAAAATCTGCCAGGAGATAGTGATATTAGAATGGAAATATTAAATATTTAAATCTAGGTGGAAATGAATAATCAGTTCAGAGCACATGCAATTGCTTTATTTAAGAGATGATAGATAATTGAGAATCATAATTGTTGTCAAGTGAAGCCAGTGTGATTTATCAGCAATTGTTAGCTGAATGGCCACAGCGTTCAAAGATGAGGCATATCAGTGTGATTGTGTCAGTGCAGGGCATGTAGCTCTTTGAACAAGCCTTCAGCCATTCAGTGAGTTAGGCATGCAGTTTCCTTTATCTCAGCTGAGTAAAGTAGATGGGAGTCAAGGTGACCTGCTAATTAACAGTGGAGATGGCATAAGTCTTGTCACTTACAGTGCAATTAAGTTACATTAGAGTGGCTTTCAAATCTTTCACATGTCATTGAAGAACTTTAAAATTCTAGAAAAGAGTCATACAGTTTATGGAAATACTATTATGGAGTATTTTCTTTTCAGTGTTTTTTTGTTTTGTTTTGTTTTGTTTTGTTTTCTGAAAGTATTTTTTTTTTTTTTTTTCTTTTTGATAGATAGAAATATTTGGGATCATATTAGGAAGGGTACTACCCCATGTATCTAGGAAAAACTGTTCTGTAAAAATACAGAAATATATTCTTGAAAACATGATGTGTCATTCTTAATACAAAATGCTCCTGCAAAGATATTTCTAGAGTTAATCAAGAGTATAACTTAGAATACTATCTATTAGTGGACTGTTTTTTGTCTGTAAAATATCTTTTAATAATGAGACTCCTGTATTGTCTGTGTGGTATCTTTAAAAGTAGAAAAATAAGATTAGGTAAATCTCATGAGTATCATTTCTTTGAAAATAGAGTCGACTCTAAATCAAGTTATTAACTGTCTTAGGCTGATATCACATGTAATTCTATCAGTAGCTATTAATATTTTCTTCCTTTGATATTAAAGCTTTTTTTTTTTTTCCAGAAACGCATCAAACTGCACATTACTAAAGATTTACTAGTAAGTTAAAACCTAATTATGCATTTACTCTCTCAGATTGTCTTCAAAGTCAAGTATACCATACTTGGATGTCTTCAGAACACATCAAGGATATCAAGCCTACCACATCACTAGCAGTTGCCTTTCTCTCAGAATAATAATACAAAAACCTTTTCTGTGAATAGCTATCTTTGTACTTTTATTCTTAGGCAAATAGCTAATTTGATTACAGCTGATAAAAATATATTGCTACTACCAAATTTTGCAGTGAATATTTCAAGGAAAGACAAAACACAGTCATACTGTTGTATACATTTTGCACTGAAAGAATGTTCTTGGCACTGTAGCTGTCATAAAATGTCAAACTCTGATGCATTTGGCAATGGAAATATTTTCTTATTAATTAATGTAAATGATGAATGAGCTTCATTAATACAGAAAAAACTGACCTCGTGACAATGTACTGTGGAATTTTTTTATTTTTTATTTTTATTATTTTTTATAGAAAGATTAATAATAAAGAAATGGCAATTGAATTGATGGTCTTTAAAAGTGCCTTCCAACTCAACTATTTTATTTTAAAAGTGAGAGTGAGTTTCTCGTTTGTTATTTACACTCATAGATTATCCACTTATTACTGGTAAGGAAGGACTTTTGAAAGGTGTCTTTTTCATGATGCTGATTGACTCAGCTGTTTATGTTGAAATGAAAAGGGAATGTATGAAAGTATTCTTCACAGAAATGTTTTAGTGTCATAATGGATTGAGCAACCCTACAAGATGACTGCTGGCCTTGACTGCTTGACAAATAAGCTATTTGCGTATGGTTTATAGTCTAGTTCTGTATGTCCCTGTGTTTAGAATAACCAAAAAATGTTCTACCAATGTAGTACAGGTATGGTATAGCACTGATGTTTTGAACATGATTTACAGACCAATCCTGCAGTCTGTGTAAGGCACATAGAATTTGGGGTAAAACTGGTATATATAACATTTTTCGAAGAAAAAAATTGTATCCATTAATCAAAAGAAATAAAAATTTCACACTGATGTTGATTTCAGTAATTAATAATGACTTTAATCACTGCTTGTTAATTAATATAATGTGAAAACTTGTTTTAAATGCTAATATCTGAACAGGAAATTCAGTTTCTGCAGAAGGAAAATATATAAAAATAAGAAGAAACAGTTTAGATGCAGTAGTGAGGGTATTAAATTGTATTATTTCAAGAGTAGTCAAAGATGAAATGACAAGCAAGTCATATACCTATTGCTGTAGCAAGTTAAATGCTTTAAACTACAATCTAATAGTCCTGTCACATCAGTTTCACAGATTAAGTGGAACTGTGATGATTTGTAACAGCTAAGGATTTATCTTGGCATGTTGCTACAGGTTTACATGAGATGTAGCTTTAGGATGACATTACTTTGTTTGGGTAGAGTGGAAAGGATCTAGCAATGATATAGTAAGTTGTTTCTCACTCCAAATGACCTTAGTACAGTTATCAACACAGATATCCTGTGTAACGGTGTAAGTTCAAATGCACTGCATTAAGCAGCTTGTCAACTCTTATTTTATTATTATTGTTACAAAGTCAAATTATTGTACTCTAGAAGCTGTTCTGTTTATATTTTCCCATTTTCTTAATTAAATCAAAATACACTGCCTATCAAATATCAGGAAGTCACCTAAAACAGGGCCAAATTTAATAGCAAGTAGTGATCCTACACTAGACTAAACATCTCCTTGGGTAGGGTCATACATTATTCATAAGTGCTTATGTTATTTTAATGCTGGCCACACAGTGAATACTCTTAATTCCAAACATATTACTTACATTATGTGGTACAAATATTACGTATCTTCACTGAGAGAATAATATTTTTCTTTCTTCCCACCATGCTGCTATCCTCCCTGTCCCAATTTCTTACCACTGCATTTGCAAAAGTTAGTTTACTCCTCGTGTGCCACTGCACAAGATACCTTTAGAATGATTAAAACGAGGAGACAAATTATAAGATATAGTGGTACACCTCAAACAGCTCGTACATTTTTCTTAAATGTTTACCCAGTTTCACCTCTAAGGATCATTCTATTTATATGCAATACAGCAATAAAAGGAAATTTAAATTAGCATTTTCAGTTGTTCATGTTCGAAGAGCTAATTACAATCTTCCAAATATACAAAATATGTAATTCTTCTTGTCTCCTCATTACAGAGGTTAATTAAAATGCTCAAGATCACCACATTGAGAGAAAAAGCTGAGGAAAAAAAAAAAAAAAAAGAAAAAGAAATTTCCAAGAGTCAGACAGAGCTTTTCTTCCTATGCTCATCTGCAAAACATTTTCATCTTTACATAATAGCATTTTCTACCAAAAGTGGAATTCCAGTATAGATGTGGTGGACCATGCTATGTTACATCAGTATATTTCAGTAGTGTCTGTATATATTTATTAATGAAAAAGTTTTAAACAGAAAAGCAAAACTGTGTAAACAAACAAACCCCTCCAAGAACCCTAAAGAATGTCTTCTCTGTATTGTGGTTGTGACAGTGCTTATGCTGCACAGATTAGAAAGAGATTTAACTTATCATGACTAAATGATGAGAAAGTTACAGTTCTTTTTATAATGTGAATATCAATGCATGTTTCCATTTTTAATATGAGAAGATATGTAAAAACCCTTTTGATGTGAATAATATGCATGCAAATTATCCTAAAACCTTAAAATCTCAGTCATATTTCTTTTTAAGGACTGGAATAGATATTAAAAATCAACATGGCAACTAATTTATTAGTTCTGTGTTTTCCTTAAAATTCTTTTTTTTTTTTTTTTTTTTTGAAGGGACTTAAATAAATTTAACTACATTTCTTTCCTTTATTGCTTATAATGCTTGTTTTCCAGTGCATCAAAGAAGCATCCATTTTACCAAATTGTTGTCTGTTTCTGCTGCTTCTGAAGTCTTCATTGTCTTATAGAAAGGGACAATTCATATTTTATTTTGATAGGTTTAATATAGGCACCAGAGCAAAACAGAGTAAAATGAAATGGAGTGCATAGCCACAGAATGATCTAGAACTAAAAATATAAATAGACTTGAAGAACAATTCATTGTCTTATAAATGCAATAGTGCAGATATAATCTTTGGCTCAGAAAGTCTGTAAATAGTACAGATTTCTTATAACTCTAAAAGCATTTAAATATTCCTGTTCTGACTATCTTGTTTTATCTCCTTAGCCGTATCACACTGTACTGAAATCCTATTTCTTGTACATGCCACAAATTTGCACATAAGGGGCACGTAAATTAACGTAATTAAGGAAGCCAGCACTTCATGGCCTTCCTCCTCTGCTCTTGAAGTCTGTTTCTCCATGACTGTGTCTCTGGTTGTCAGCCCCTGCTTGGTAAACCAATTACACAACAGGAAAGTGCAAACCCATAAGACTAGCTTTATGTGTAGGGAAGCTGCTGCTAGAAAGGAGTATCCTTTGCTTCACCCAAACATATAACCTCTCTTAGACAGAAGGGGAGAGAAGAGTTATTCAGTCAAATCCTATCTGCATTTGGGATCACATCTGCCACTGTTTACTGGAGTTCTCATTTACGCATATGTAAGATCAGTTGTTATCAATTTAACGTTCTCTTAGCATTTTCTAAAAATCGGAAGGCATACAAAAACAAGTAAGTACTTGATGTATTCAGCGTTATCAGATAGTTTAAAAAAATACCGCTGTTGCCTGATTGATAGGATAAATTTCTTACCTATCTCAGTAACCTACTAAAATAGGGAGATCTACTGCAATAAACCTGGGCTGTGTGTTACTAGCCTGGTATTGGTGACATAACATGAGATTATTCAGCATAATCATTGCATTAAAAATAAAGAGTGTGGGTGGTAGGAAACCACCCACATGAGGAATGAGGCTGTGTGATCATTCTGTAGTATTTAAATAGATGGAAGTTCTTCCTTTTTAGTGTGTGAATTTAGAGCTGTATGAAAGATTTATTTTGTTGTATATCTACCACTGGAATGTAGTGGCTACAGCAACACAGAGAAGACCACAGCTCTGCTTCATTTTGACTGTAATCATCAAGGTAATATGCATTGTAGCAATTATTTCTCAGTTTACCATAAATCAAGCAGTGGCATGTTTTGCAAATAGATTATTCACATGAACTACCGTTTTACGTGTCTGGTAGACTATTGTTTACAGCTAGCTGGCAGGTAATTGCTGATAGCATTGTCCTCCATTATTTGATGCACTGACAGATCTGTCTGCATGCTTTAGTTTTAATTGTAACATCTGTCCTAGAAAACATGCTAAAAATATGACCCAGAATAGCTGGTAATGTCTCTTATCATTCTCTCTCCCTCTCAGTTACCAGAAGGTCCTCTATTATTCTCTGCAAAACGTGCTTTGATTAATAGCTGAAGTTTGGCAGGGTTGTTTCCTCACTGTTGTGAAGCAGTATGCTCTACCTGACGACTTTCAGTTGCAAAGCTGTTTTAGGGCACTTTTAGATGAAGAGAATCTGGTAGTACTTTCAAACAGAGCATCTCTTATAAAAGAATCTGAGTCACTTAGGACCACTAGAAGGAGGTGACAAGTAATAGCAATAGGAAAGTCACTACACAGGGAACGGAAACCAATGTCTACTGACTTAAATTGTCATCTAGGGAGGTTGCTGCTCACTGAAACTTGCATTCAGGATGCAGCGGAGAGTCTATCCAGGCCTTATCCAGTCTGTTATTCCTTACTGCTTTTCCACATAAGCACCAGTGGTACAGACAGGGGTGGCTTGGAAATTTTCAGGTATGACTATGGGACTCCAGGGCCAGTGAGCTCAAAGAAATGGGGACGTAGACAGTGTTTACCTTGATCCTACCATTGAAAAGTAAATAATTTAGGAAAACTTGTAAGAGTTTGTGTCAAAGTTAGTATCATAGCCAGTGTTTGCAGCAGGCCTTCAGATTCTACAACTCTATAACTTGCTTTTTGAGGGTCATCAGCACTTCGGGAGAGACAGGACCTGCAATAGTAAGTGGGCCCAAGGTATCTTTCCCAACAGGCTGGACAACCTGGTAAACGGAGCTTTAAACTGGGAACACTGTGAAGCAAGATATTCCTCAACAAATTAGGAAGTTGTTTTGGATAAACGAGCCAAGATCCTAGGGTGGTAGAAACAGAAGGAACACAGTGATCAGTAAAACAAGGCTGAAGTGGAACCATTTCAAGCATGGACATGCAAAGAAAGAAATGCCTGCAGAACAGTCTTATGAGAGAAGCTCTCAGTCTTGTATGGGGGAATTGAATGGGTGCCTTTCCGAATGCTTCTGTACTAATACTTGCAGAATGGGGAATAAGCAGGAGGAGTTGTGCAGCTTCTACACTTGAAGGTTTTCAGGACTGGACTGGCTAAAGCCTTGAACATGCTGGACTGAATTTGGTGGTAATTCTACTTGCAGTTAAAGACTGTGCTGGAGATCTCCTGAGGCCTCTTCTAATCACAATGATTTCATGATTAATGCTCAGACCTTTCATCATATTAAAAAGAAATAGATGAAAAAACAATTTTGATGGTCATTTTAGGCTACAGTGATTCTATCAGAAGCAATGCTTCATAATTCATAAGTGTAAGGTTAATCTCACATCAGCTAAAAATTAAGTTATCAGTTTAAGCTTATTTTCTGTTTTCCCTTTTATAATCAGTAGAGTTTCTCTGCTTACAAAGAAGTATCTCTAAAGGATAATCCATCTTATTCTCGGCAGATATTTAAGGTATATTTTGGTGAGTAATTCCCTAGACATGCCACTATATTTTCATTTGCTTTTAGGAGAGCTGGCCTAGCAGGCTTTGCCTATATGCTTAACTTAATGATATCTGTTATTAAATGCAAGATCTACTGCCTTGAATTTAGTGTGAGCTGTGCACTAAGTAGCCTGTACCAAATAGGTTTTCAAGTCCCAGCTGGAAGAAGCTCTGGGCAAACTGACTCAGATCTGACTCTGCTTGAGTGAGGTCTTGGATCAGAGATCTCCTGAATTTCCTTTCAGCCTAAATGATTTTATAAATGATCAGTCAGATGTTAAGATAATTTATATTTTAGAGTATTCTAACGTGTGATTCATTTTAAATCTGAAATGAGGCCATATAATGACAACTTTCAAATACTTAAAAACACTTTGTAGCTCTCCCTATTAATTTACTTTTTACATTTTACTTTGGAGATTCTTTTTTTCGTGTATGGACCCTAAGATTCAGATTTTCTCAAACACAATGATAATAAAATTATTTTTAAAGCTATTTCAAATGACCATTTTCAATTTTGATCCTTTTAATCCTGTCAACAGAAAATGTATGAGGAGCAGTGCTGTTTTTTGCCTGAAACAGGTGTATATCTAAAAGCTGTAAAAAATGATTCTTAGTCTCTTTTAGCATGCAGATTTCACTTTCAGGAACTTCTAAAACCCAGAAGTATTGCAGAGGCAAATGGCGTGCTTTGCAATGGTCCTGTGTGATCATTATGTCTATTATTTACTTCTAAACTAGATTCTGGCAGTTATAATAGTCATTCATAGAATAAAATTATATATCTTATTTACTAATTTCTGATCTCTTCTGTTTTAACGTTCATTGGAAAAAGAATTTGTCATTGTGTTCCTAGATGTGCACCATTTTACATTCAGGTAAAAATATTAAACACACAGTACATGGAAAATGGCAGCTTTCTAAATGTTCATAGTTTCAAGCAGTGTTTTATAGCCATCTAATAAAAGATCTATTTTAATGTCTGCTAGAGGACTGAATTGGAGGGAAAGGACAAAGAAATCACCAAATAAAATATTATCTTTTCTATCTGGAAAAAAACTGTGAATCCAGACAGCTTCATTAGATGAAAGAACTGCAGAGTATGCTGTAATACAGTCTTGTGATGGGACAAAGGAGTCTTATACTGTGACTGAACAGCTCTATTTTTGTGATGGATTGTTGATTCATAGAAAATTACCATTTTAGTCACCAACAAGAAAGATGTGGACTCTCCTCCTTGGAGATGTTTAGAAGCCACCTGTACATGATCCTAGGTACCTTGTTTAGGCCTGGACTTTCTACTTGAGCAGAGGTTGGGTCAGATGGCTCCAAGAAGTCCCTGTCAACCTCAGTCATCCTGTGATTCTAAGATACTATGAAGTTACCTACTCCGCCAGTTTAAAAGGTAAAAGTTTAAGTCCTATTATGGATTAAAAAATAAGTTGCTGAGAGCAGGCAAAAGGAATAAGATTTTCATAGTTTCAGTAAGAAAAATCCTCAAACAACCACTAAAATCATTACTTTCCTATATGTATGAAGTTCATTTTATTCTAGTTTTTGTCTTCCTCGTTCCACTTAGATGTCTTAGTAAAATAAAGATATAATGAACTTCTTAGCTATCTCCTTCAGTGAAGTTTTAGGTCCACATCTTGGTT